>NC_134405.1:125222714-125592714 GCF_038048845.1 Mixophyes fleayi
GTAAATTGGAGTAAGATTTTCACCATTAAAAAAAAGGATAGTGAAACAGCAGCAGATTACTTCATTAGAGCTATAGCGGCGATAACACGGTTTACTGGGATATCCAACATAGGGGAGGACATACATCATAGGGAAGTAGCTTAGAGAAAATTTAAAAACCAGAGTACAAACCACATTACCTAATTGGAGAGGCATCACAGTAGATTATCTCAGGGAGTCTGCTGTGGAGCATGACAAAAACCTTTTTAGGAAGAAGGAAGAGAAAAGTGATAGGTTAATGACGGTGAGTATACAGGCTCTAGAGGGGATGCATACACGACCACCAGCATACAACCCATATAACAAGAAACCTAAAGTAAACAGGTGTTTCAACTGTAAAGAGGAAGGACATTACATGAGAGATTGTAAAAAGGAAAGACTCAATACACAGAGGGGTGGGTCACATAGATATCCTCCAAGGAGGGATACACATAGACTAGAAGACTCACATCTACCCGCGCTTATTACAGCAGCAAATGCTGCGCGGGAAATCAATAGTCAGCGTTAGGGGTCAGGTCATACCTGTAGTCTACAGCCAGTGAGGTTAACTGAGAGTCAGAGAGAAGAACCAACAATGATAGTTGACATAGCTGGTAGGAAAGAAACTTTTCTTGTAGATACAGGGGCGGCCCGATCTGTGATAACCTCTCCTTTCAATCTACAGGTGACCAGTAAAACAATTCCAGCCATCGGGGTAACGGGAAAAGTGTTGCATTATCCACTAACTAAACCAGCTGAGGTTACTATCGGGCCCCTGCATACCAAGCATTCGTTTCTCTTGGCTGCGGCGGCTCCTACTAACTTGCTAGGGAGAGACTTGTTATGTAAAATGGGATGTGTCATATACTGTACTTCTGATGGTGCGTTTTTAGATATACCGGAGAAGGTCGCACATGAGGTACAGGATATATTGGACACACCTCAAAGGTTAATGTTACACTCTCCTGTTATAGAACAAAGTCCATCTCAAGTAAAGGGGATGTTGCTGAAAATACCAGGTTCACTATGGACCAGAGATGGACAGGACACTGTACTGATGGCAAACGTAGCCCCTGTCATGGTCAATCTAAAAAGTGGTAGGATAGCTCCAAAAATCCCACAGTATCCATTAAAACCGAAGGTGGAACTAGGGGTATATCCTGTTATTGAGAGGCTGTTACAACAAGGGATTTTAATTTGTACAGCCAGTACAGCAAATAGTCCCATTTTCCCTGTGAAGAAGAATGGGAGGAGGGGCTATAGATTAGTCCAGGACTTAAGGGGAATTAATAAAGTTGTTGAGAGCCAATTCCCCATAGTGCCGAATCCACCTGTCATCCTCATGCAGATTCCACCGTCTGCCAGTCATTTTACTGTCATTGACCTATGTTCTGCTTTCTTCTCGGTCCCTCTTCACCCTGACTGCCAATACCTTTTTGCATTCTCCTACAGGGGAGTGCAATACACATGGACCAGACTACCCCAGGGGTTCATTGACAGCCCCAGTATTTTCTCCCAAGCCTTACATGACTGTTTGAAATCCTTTCAACCCCACAATAGGTCTGTCCTAATTCAATATGTGGACGATTTGCTGTTGTGCTCTGATACTTTTATGTCATGTTTACATGATACTAAATTGTTGTTGATTCATCTTTCACAAACAGGGCACAAGGTGGCAAAGGATAAATTACAGCCATGTCAGACTAAGGTCAAATACTTAGGACACTGCCTCACTAAGGGGCTAAGACACCTGACAACCGACAGAATTGAGGCCATACAACACATGACTCTGCCGCAGAGCCAGAAGCAGATTCGTACTTTCTTGGGGATGTGTGGATACTGTAGATCCTGGATCCCAGGTTTTTCTATTCTGGCATTACCATTGCAGGAGCTAGTCTCTTCCTCAAAACCAGAACGTGTTGTACACACAGAAGAGTCAGAGCAAGCATTCTTTAATCTTAAAGACAGTCTGACTAAAGCACCTGCATTGGGAATACCTGATTATGAAAAGCCTTTTGAGCTATTTTGTACAGAAGCTGATGGTTGTGCAGCAGGCGTCCTCGCACAGAAACATGATGACGCTAGCAGACCGGTAGCATACTACAGTGCACAACTAGACAATGTGGCAAGATCACTCCCAACATGTCTCAGAAGTGTAGCAGCAACGGCTCTTCTGGTAAGTAAGAGCGAGGACGTAGTATTAGGACATAATTCAACTATCTATACACCCCATGCTGTATCAGCTCTGTTAAATTCAGCCCAAACCAGACATGTTTCTTCAGCTAGATTCACAAAGTGGGAACTAGCCCCGATGGCACCCTCAAACATCACCATCAAACGATGTAGCACCTTAAATCCAGCTACATACCTTCCGTATGTGTCTCTAGAGACACAAAGGGTGGGAGGGGAGGAGACCCTGGTTTATGATGAGTTAGGCAAGAATACTGACACGCATGACTGTATAGAACACCTGAATCAGACCTTTACTGCAAGGCTCGACATACGTGACACCCCCTTAGAAAATGTAGATTTTCCATTTTATACAGACGGAAGTTGTCATAGACAAACAGAGACGGGAGAGCTATGTACTGGTTATGCTGTTGTAGACGATCAGGATGTGGTAGAAGCTGAACCCCTTGGCCCACCTCACTCAGCCCAGGTGGCGGAACTAGTAGCACTAAGGAGAGGGTGTGAATTGGCATAGGGCAAATCAGCCAATATATATACTGACTCTAGGTACGCCTTTGGGGTAGTGCACGATTTTGGGGCCCTTTGGCATCTTAGAAACTTTACGACAGCAGCAGGTACACCAGTGGCACACTCACAACACATAAAAGGACTTCTGACAGCGATACAGTTACCCAGAACAGTAGCCGTCATAAAGGGCAAAGCCCATACCTTTGAAGAAGACCCAGTGTCATTGGGCAACAACAGGGCAGACGAAGCTGCTAAATGGGCAGCAGGGCAACCTATGACTGTATCGACCGAGACTATGATGGTTTTTCAGACATTAGACATGCAGAAATTAATTGAAATGCAAGATTTGTGTTCCCTGCAGGAAAAGGCGGTCTGGAAGGCGAAGGGATGTGGTCAAGAGTCCTCAGGACTCTGGAGGGATGGACAAGGTAAGCCTGTAGCTCCCCGAACATACTATCCAAGCCTGGCTGAAGCAGCACACGGTCTGACACCTGGGTAAAGAAGGTATGTGCAAACTGGTGAGAGCATACTGGTGTGCTCCCGGATTTTCCTCTCAGGCTGGTAAGAAAGCAATGTCATGTCTTACTTGTTTGAGGAAAAATGTTGGGAAATCTATTCCAACTGAGCCATCCCACACCCCTCCTACAGACGGACCTTTTCAGGTAATACAAATTGACTATATCCAATTACCACCGTGCAAGAATCTAAAGTATGTGTTAGTGTGTATTGATGTGTTTTCCGGTTGGGTAGAAGCATATCCGGCAACCACTAATACTGCTGTGTTCACTGCAAAGAAAATTGTACAAGACTTTGTGTGTAGGTTCGGTATCCCTAGAATCATTGAAAGTGATAGGGGTACCCATTTTACTGGTGATATCTTCCAAAACATGTGTAAACTCATGGGAATCGGTAGCAGACTTCACACCCCTTACCGACCACAAGCCAGTGGTAAGGTGGAGAGAGTAAACGGTACTATAAAGAACAAGCTTGGTAAGATAATGGCTGAAACTGGGTTGGCATGGCCTGAGGCTTTGCCATTGGTCCTCCATAGCATTCGGACCACTCCTAGACCTCCTCTTAATCTGTCCCCCTTTGAGATACTGTTCGGACGACAACCTCATTTGATCATGAGTCTACAAGACGACTTGAAGTGTAATAATGAAGTGACTGTACAATATCTTATAAGAATGAGTAGACAGCTAAAACAACAACAACAAAAACTAAAAATGCTGTCACCTGGTATGCCAGAAACGAACTGTCATGATGTTGAACCTGGAGACTATGTTATGATCCGCAATTTCTTACGTTCAGGTTGTTTAACAGACCGTTGGGAAGGCCCGTACCAAGTGCTGCTGACCAGTATTACATCACTGAAGGTTGCAGAGAAAGACACGTGGGTGCATTCCACCCACTGCAGGAGAGTCCATAATCCGGAGAAAGTGCAAGATAAAGCTAAGACCAACGACATGGATCTGTCACTCGTGAGTCTGTTCCGGGAGACCTAAAGCCTGCAGTCGAGACACCTGAACCAGAGACGTTGCCCCAAAACTATCTTTCCAGCGATGGAGTGGCAGTTTTTGTTTTTCTTTTGTTCCAGGATTTTCCTTGTTTTTATTTTTTTTAGGACATTCTATTTTTGTGAAGGAGGTTGGAGGACGGAGGAGAGTTCTGGGAGTGATACGGATGAAATGGAGGCAGAAGAAAAGTTATTAGGATACTCAGAGCAGCCCATTATCAAACTTGGTCCGGGGGTTATGAAAAGGTCTGCTAGCTCAGGAACTCGGAGGCAGTGTGAGGGGCTATTGTCTGATGAGTATTGTATCTGCAAGTTCTGCGACTCCCTAGTTGAAGAGAGATGCATCCAACGATGCCAGTCCCCCAGTACTCTGAATATAGGCGGGCATCCTTTGGAGGATTATCACTCCCTGGTGGGTAAGGTGCTAAACCAAACCGAGTGTTGGGTGTGCTCTCACGTGCTGCAAGGGCAGCATAATATAGGACTAGTGCCATTCCCTCTAAACATATCAGAAGTACTCGAATTGAGGGGTGGGAGGCCCATAGACGGGAGGTACAATAACACTAGGTCCCCTAGTCTGACGCTTTGACAATACTCCATAGGCAGATCTTTGCTGTGCCTAAACATATCTCATGCAAAGCGCCTGGAGAATTGGGAGGCTGACCCATCAGATCAGACAATGGCTCGCCACACTCATTTTAGAGGGAGACTCACAAGGTCACTAATAGGCAGGAATTTTGATGGAAGTCACAAATTAGGGCGTATAACCAAACATAAGAAGGTATCCATTGGAAAAGTCTCTACAGATAAATGTAAAAATGTCATTAATGCCGACACGTGTCTAGAGCAAATGGAGACACTAGGCATGGGTAGTTTTATCAAAACTCTATGTGATATAATTCATGGGCATACTGTTCCTTATGTTCTCCCTGATGATGTGTATTTTGTTTGTGGAAGGAAAGCTTATTCCTGGGTGACTCCAAGTTCCAAGGGCTTGTGTTTCTTAGCTAAACTGGTTCCTGAAATCATGACTATTACTCATGAAGAAATGGTTGGTATTCACAAGACTACATCACCACCATACATACACACACAATATGAACACCGTGGCAAGAGAAATATGATTCCTGGTGAGGAACCCATAGTTACAAAATTGATTAGTGAAACTGCTGGTTTCCAAGTTATGGTTGCTCTAGATCTCACCAGGACCGCTCGGGGAACATTAAACTTTAAATATATCCAAGATCTAGCTAAATTAATAGATAATATCACCGAGATGTATGATGACACTTTCAGGTATACTGGAAGGGAGCTACAAGCGTACAAGAAGGAGTTGGTGCAACATAGACTGGTAATAAATTATCTCACCTCTATTACTGGTGGGTACTGTGTGACACTGGCCACCCAGTTCGGTGTCAAATGTTGCACGTACATCACTAATAATACGGACGACCCTAAAGAGGTTATAGACCGGAAGATGGATGAAATTTTGCAGCTGAAATGGGAATTTCGAAAGAGCCATAATTCTTCGTTATATGAGGTTGGGGAAAAGGTGGCGGGTTGGTTCTCGTGGTTGAACCCTGTGAAATAGTTCTCCGGTCTGGGGGAGTGGGTACAGGAAATGGTTGCTAGTGTAGGTAAGCTCCTTCTCCTTATACTGGGTGTCATCTTAGTAATTGGTTTAGTTGTCAAATGTGTTCCTACTGTGTTGAAGTGTGGAAAATGGTCTCATAGGAGTAACACTGAGAAAGAGACTGAAAGGGTGGTACCAGAAACCGAGATCATGGTCTGTGAAGAAGTATTGTATAATCCTGAACTTGAAACGGTGATTGGGTGATAGTTTATTACACTATCAAAGGGTGGAGCTGTCAAAGTCAGCAAATTGGATAAAGTCACTTCAATTAAAGTCGAGCAAACTTGGTTGTCTTTGTCTGAAAAGATGCGTACGGTACGCTACGACGTACAAGGGCACGCTACGGCGTGAAAGGGCGTACGCATCCACTACACGTGGCAGCAACAGTAATTGGTCTTTTACCATACATTCGCACAAACACGCATACTAATAAAATAGTACACATTAATGGTAGTTGCAACACATAGTCAGTTATGTCAAAATATAGTAGTATTTATATGTTATATTAGAGTTACATGCATATTAGTGAAATACACGGAACAGGTTGAAGGAATCACATCTTGAGTGGTATCATAATAAACCTCTTTACATATCCTACTGTTTGGTTCACTCTGCGAAGGAATCTCAGAGTGCATACACAAGTTATGAATGATAGGGAATTATGAACTACTTAAGACTAAGGAATCTTGGCGGGAAGAACCGAGCATACCACCTGGAGAGGTGACCCCCTCCTTTGGATTCCTTAGGATGAACTAGCCAATGATTGACAACCCCTTGGACCTTCCTGAGACCTGGACCAATAGATGCAAGCTATACCATCTTCATTGTGTTACTGTATTTTTGTGTGTATATAAGCAGCAGCTTCACATCTAGTGTTCAGACATCTTGTCCCCAGACTTCAGGATTGAATGCTGCACACTGGATCCAGAGCGTCTGCGATAAGTAACGTCTGTATTTATTATCACTTCGCTTGAGCATATTATTCTACTATTTGGGAATAAATCTTTGTGCGTTGGAAACACAAATCGAGGTTCGACAATCGTTATTGGTTAGCGACAATACGCACATAACACAGGAGAAAAGGCGCCGTTGGCTGGAGGGTCTGGAAGACCCGGAAAAGAAGACTGGGAGGCCAAGTTGAGTATCCTGCGCAGAGCAGGTAAGTATACTCTGTGTTAGGTTCGAGCACAAGGCCCGTGCCCACAATCGGGCACTAGGCCCGTGGTCACCTGTTAGAGGCATTGGGCACAGGGCCCTTAATTGTAATTAGGGGGCTATAAGCCCAATATAGTCAAAGGGCACAAGGCCCTAGGTAGTGGGCTAGTGCCCATAATCAGGTAGGCCGCAAGGCCTAGTGAGGGTGGGCTAGGCCCACAGAGTAAAAGAGCACAAGGCCCTAGTTAGTGGGCTCAGTGCCCAAGGTAGAGAGGGGGCCAAAGGGGCCCGTAGTCAGGGCACAAGGCCCTGTAGTCAGCTGGGCAGATGCCCATGCTGTTGAGTATAAGGTACTGCATGTAGGCAGTGACGTGAGAGCCCTGAGTAGAGTAGGGTGCGGTCCCGTGTATGTGGTAAGTAGCTAGGTGAGAGGCCTAGGTAACCGTAGTGCAGGAGGCTCCGGTTGGTGCTATACTAATCGTCCGGTTAGATAGCAGGTGTGTACTACGCAACAGTTCCAGGTACATAAGCAGAGGATTATTCCGCCTTTGCGGCGAATATTGCATTGTGTATTGTATTTGGGTTGTGCTATGTGTTTCTGTACAGGTGCAAGACGTCAGGCCCCCATTAAAGGTAGGCTCTTGTTACTTCCTGTTGCTGTTTTCCTGTAATAACCTGTACAGTGGGGACAAGGTGTAGATACAAGCATACACATAGCCAGGGAAGAACACACAGTAGTTTTCCCGTCCCGTAGGTCCCTGGGGTTACGCTGGTTTCAGAGGTGGTGATTGAGTATCTAACTGGCAGTGCAGCACAGCTCAATTGAGTTCCAGGGGCGGTCCGTGGTTCTATTTCAGTGTTCCAGTCCTGAGTTCCGGCAGGTTCTCTGGCGGTTCCGGACTGGGACAGCTGTTCCGCTTGAGTGGAGGCAGTCGTTTTGAGTTCCGGCAGTGACGACTGGCGGTTCCGTGCGGCAGTTGACACTCCGGTGGTGTGCTTTTCCAGTGAGCCTCTTTCGGGCCCTGTGCAACTGGTCCTTAGCATTCCGTGGGTGACCCCATAGCGACAAGACAGTCTTCTCGGTACGACCTGGGTGAGGGTGTTAGCAACAGATCTCCGGAATAGATCGTGAACACCGGCTGGTGTTCCCCATAAAGGGGGAGGAGGTTTAGGTACTGCACTACATCAAGTTCTAGTTATATAGTCAAGTTGCGTTTCCGGGCATTAGTTAGTTGTTAGGGTCGGGTCGCCTGTAGTTAGTGCAGTTCTGTGGGTGTACATCTTAGTCTCACCGATAGAGTAGAGGGAGACTGTGTGTTGTTTGTCGTCCACAGGTGTCGGAATGGAGCAGGAGAGCAGAGATCGGAAGTTGGAGTGCCCGACGGAACTGGCTGTAGGAGACAGAGGTTTGGTGGCTGATCTGCTGGGATAGGACAGCGGCTGGAGTGCATCGGAAGCGGATGAGAGGTGACTATCGTTTGTAAGGTAAGTTCATCTGTGTGCGTCTGTCCTGTTCCCCGCAGGTGTTACAATACCACTGGCGGTAACCATACATGTATTGCGCACATTAATACATAAATCCCTTATAGCGGTCAGCTGCCAACAACTAGCGAGAAAGGAGGGGCTGGTGCAACAACTATACCCTCTGTACATCTGCCAATGACACCTCTGAGATTGCCAAAGTCCTTTCTCAATAAAAAAAAACTCTGCCAAGACTGGCCATTTTTAATTTTGGGAAAAAGCTTTTTCCATTTTTTTCCATTTTTGTTTCTTTTTTTAGTTGGTTTTCTCTCCGTACTTCTATCTTTCCCTTTCTTTTTCCCTCTGTCTTTACATCTCTCCTTTTCTTCCTCTCTATCCTTTTTTCTTTTCTTATCAGTCTCCTTACTTTTCTCTGTCTTCTTCTCTTTCCCAACCCCTCTCCTCATCTCTCTTTCTTACCTTTTTCCCGCTTTCTCTCTCATATTCACATTCATTTTCTTTCCTTTTTACTCTTCTTTTCACACACTTTTTCACAATCTTCATCTCTTTCTCGCTCTCCAGTTTTACTCTCGCATTTTCAGTTTTATTTTCACACTCCTTTTCAAACTTTTTCTCTCCTTTTCACTATTCTGTTCTCTATCTCCATTGCTCATTTTTCTCTCTTCTTTGTTCTGTCCTTTTTACTATCTTTTTCTCTCTTCTTTCCATTTTCTCTCTTTTTCTCCCTCCACTTCACCATTATTCTCTCTCATTTGTTCTTTCTGTTTAGCATCACCCTCAGCACCAAGATACGCTAGACTAGTCTTGATTTTGTTCTTGATATTCATAATAACTAATAAGGTTTCAGAAATATTCATGTAAGTAAATGATCTAAGTAATGCACACCTCACTGTATTTAACCCTATTTTAAGGTGCAATAAAGCTAAAATTATATAAATAGCTCTTTATTAGAATTATTATATATGATTGCAATAGTTGACTGTTACTTTGTTCCTAATCAGTACCAAATGACATACTAAAAATAATGTAAAAATACACCCTACAACTAATTTAAAAAACTTAGCCAATAACCCCTACAGAATTCTATTCAAACTCCTCACCCTCACCTACAAGGCAATCTCACACTCCACTGCTTCATACATCTCCAGCCTCTTCTCCATTCACACTCCCTCCCTTCCTCTGTATTCGGCCAATGACCATCACCTCTCCTCCTCTCTGATCACCACATCACACTCCCGAATCCAATTTTTCTTCTGGACTGCCCAGAGCCGGATTTAGACCTCATAGGGCCCTAGGCAAGATACTGGTTTAGTGCCCCCCTCCGTGAAACAATATTAACTTTTAATAGGTACTAGAAAAGATAGTGCAGACAATGTTATACCAATAAATAATAACTTTTAATTAAATCCTTACATAAAACAAATAATGTTAACCAAATCATTTGCATGTGATTGTAAATATAATTTACTACTGTGTGTAACACACACTCCCAGAGAAGACATGCTCCCCCCATGATTTTGCACTATATAAAGACCTGTAATGTAATCAGGGGGATAGGTACTATCTCCTTGGTGAACAGCAGCAGTAACCACACAAGTCCAGACGTTTCAGGATTACAACCACAGCCAGTTTATTCACCAGCTTGTAAACAAAACAAAATATATACAATATCCTAGCCGTCTGGCTACTAGATAATACATTTAGCAAGACCCTCTCTCAGAGCTACAACATATTATTGCTCACTACAGCAGAGTGTCTGAGGAGGCAACTCATCTCCTCCACAGGTCTGAGACACTGGTTGCATTCCCAGCTGCCTTTTCACAGGCACCTCCCAGGTGCATCTCTTGATCAGTCTGTTTTAAACTACAAACGAAAGGAACCTGGGACTGGCACGTGCCCCCTGTGCCCCCCCCTTAATCCGGCTATGACTGCACGCCCAGTCCAAGCACACTGAGCCTGCGCAAGCTCTCCCAGCTCCCTCCTACAAAAAATGTATTTTGCCAAATAAGTTGAAGTACAGAAGAGAAAAATATTTCCCCAACACATCACTTTTGCTCCCCCTTCACACTGTTTCCCCTTTAGTACACTGTACTCCCTTCATCACCACACTGTGCCCTCCATCATGCTTTTGCCGTTTTATCATCACACTGTGCACCCTTCACCATCACACTGTGCCCTCCATATTTTGCTCCCCTTGTTTATTTCACCTCACACTGCCTGTTCCACATTTCTGTCATCATGCCCCTCTGTGCCCTTAATGCCTGTTCCATATTTCTGTCATCATGCCCCTCTGTTCCATATTTGTCATCATGCCCCTGTTACATATCTGCCATCATGCCCCTGTTACATATCTGCCATCATGCCCCTTTTACATATCTGCCATCATGCCCCTGTTACATATCTGCCATCATGCCCCTGTTACATATCTGCCATCATGCCCCTGTTACATATCTGCCATCATGCCCCTGTTACATATCTGCCATCATGCCACTGTTACATATCTGCCATCATGCCCCTTTTACATATCTGCCATCATGCCCCTTTTACATATCTGCCATTATGCCCCTGTTACATATCTGCCATCATGCCCCTTTTACATATCTGCCATCATGCCCCTTTTACATATCTGCCATCATGCCCCTCTGTGTCCTTAATGCCTGGCTGTTCCACATTTCTCGTGCCCCTCACTGAACAAGCATGGGCCCTCCATTAGTTAACTTACCTTTTAATTGCCTGTTCTGTTCTTGTTTTCTTCTTTTTTCGATGGCGCGCTGCAGCTGCTCCTCCTCCTCTGGTCCGGCTGTGCTCCTCGCCGAATTCTCACTGAAAATGACGTCGGGCGTGACGTCATCACGCCAGCCGTCATTTTCAGTGGGAGACAAGGAGAGGAGACTGCCGGGATCCGACGCGCGGTCAGCTGACTTTTTTTTTTTCTTACTTTTTTTTTTTCTTTGATGTTGCATCGATTTGAAGCCTGTATTGTGCCGACGGCCAGAGGGGGATGGCAGGCGGAGGGTAGCGCCCCTCTGCCTTGCCTACCCTGCTCACCGTCGGCCCTGGCAGGGCCCCCTGGGTACCGCTGGGCCCTAGGCAGTTGCCTAGGATGCCTAGCGGGAAATCCGGCCCTGGGACTGCCCCCCTCCACTGAAACAAGCTCCCTCGTTCTATCAGACTCTCACCTACTCTGAGCAGTTTCAAACAGGCTCTGAAAACTCATCTATTCTTAAAAGCCTACCAGCCATCTGCCTAACCATCCCCCTATACTTGATTCTACCCATCTCCCTTGCGCACCGCTTGCCTTGATCCCCACCGCTGACGTTCCTTGTGTTTGCTGTCTGTCTGCCCTCCCTTTAGATTGTAAGCTCTTACAAGCAGGGCCCTCTTCCCTCCTGTTTCACTATTACGTCTGCTCCAGGTACTTTGGTACTAGCTATGCTTGGGACTTTTAGAGTTTTAGTAGTTTTCGTTTATTATTCAGTACTGTTATACCTTGTATGGTCTGCTGTTTGTAATCTGTAGTGCGCTGCAGACATTTTGTGCGGCTTATAAAGAATAAGTATGATACTAATAATAATAATAACATTTATGATGAAATCACTAAAATGCACAAGTAAGCAAAGTCTCTGAATCAGTGCACACCCCAATATGTTTTGCAACAGTGAAATAAACTGCTGGGCCTAACTTCATTTTGTTCATAAACCTTGCTACAATAACAGACTTATCACTGCCTAAATTATCAAGGCACTATAATCAATTGTACATATATGTATCTATGTATATACACACATATTATTGTGTGTGTGTGTGTGTGTGTGTGTGTGTGTGTGTGTGTGTGTGTGTGTGTGTGTGTATATGGTGGTGTGACAGGATGGACTGTGTGTTTCTGGGGACCGGTTGTCCTTCCACATCCTCTTTTCTTTATCCCAAATGCGCCGTCTAACCGCAGTAGGAGTAGGAGTTACTGCTACCACCACTGGACTTCTTTGTGGCATCCAAAACCGTGTCCTTCAGGGTAACTCGCTGCTAGTGTACCTGTAGAACTGTCTGAGATCAAATCAAAAGCAGAGGCTGGAGAATTGTGAGAACATATCTTTACTATGTGGTATATACTGAGAACTGAAAATGGCTGCCAGGTATTTCCTGTCAGCCAGCACTACCTGGTTGGCAAGTGGATGTCAGTGATGTCACTTCCATCAAACACATATAGCATACATCTACATCATCCTTTTTTTAGAACAAAGTAACATTCAATAGGTGTGTGGGTGCAAGACAGTGTGACAGGTTTTGGATGTGGGAACAGCGTGCAAGTGAAAATACGCATGAACTGTAATGCCGAAAGTTACATAACAAAGTCCTGAACTTTAGTATTAGGCCTGGAGATTCTACCAGACCTTGTGATGAAGAAAGGGGGTAGTGATGTGTCCTGTGTTGAACAGGGCTCACTTTTGGTCAGGGGTATAGGACTGTCCTACATTGCAATAGATGCTTCTTCAGAGGACCCATTGTCCATATTGATTGGTGTTCTGACACCCTCAGGTGGTACTCTGTGGGGTGGGGGTGCTGACTTACACACCCCTAAGAGGTGACGCCTGTTGCGTTCATACAAAGTGTCACGAACAGCACTCACCTGAGCCTGCATGATGCGTGTGTGACACAGGGTTAACCAAAAAAACAACCACCTGGTCTGTCTAAAATGATTAAATCCTTCCCTATCTATGCCACACACTAGCTTTTCGGTACTAACTATGCCACCACCAAGGTTTTTTCTGACAAGAGCTGACACTCTTATTTAGGAAGCCTTTGGTTCTCCCTAGTATTAATCTAACACAATTTACTTTAATCAGAGTTCACATAAACCACAATGTTCCCCCCGTTTCGAATATGTAGCATCTTGACCAAACTGTCGCGTGAATTCGTAAGAAAACAGAGACTTGAACTTATTAAGTGTAATTTAATATGGAAAATACATCCACAATGCTTAAGATAAAACAGTCGATAAAAAGGTAATCAAATATAACGCAATTGTTTCTTATAAAATAAAAAGGATAAAACACAGAATTGATAACTCACTTATAATTAAGTTTCTGGTGCTGGGAGAAGCAGGAAAAATGGGACTCTCTTCAATATCAAATTGACTCCCTCTAGAGTGAACCAGGACTTACATTTCCACTACAGTTTTAAAACCAAGCTGCAGGGCCCCCAGCCCCCCTTCCTGTGAGGTCAGAACCAACAGGACTGTAAAATGCAAATTAGGGTTTTATGATTCTGCTATAGAGACAGGTTTAAGTCAAGTTTTCTTTACACTGTCCTAACTGTTCAACAGTATGACTTACAAACATGATTTTACCTCCACACAACAAGTCATAAGTTCCCCTTCATCTGCATACCACACATGCCTCTGGTAAGTATAATATTGGAGAAAATTATATGATCTTTTCCTGTGACCCTATACAGCTTGAATCGTCATTAACATACAACCCTGTCTCTGCAGTCGGCCTGTCTGGGGCCTCCCAAACATGTGTTAGATTTCAGTGTCTTGAAAGAGATATCCTCAAAGGCTTTCACATTTGCGTCCTGCCATAAATGGTACAAGGTGCTACCCTTATCCACCAGCCCACTCTGGATAGTTTAACATACACAAAACCCATTGATCTAAACAGCTTCTCTGAGACATGTCACACTATTTCTAGGAATTAATTCACAAACACATATTTGCAGATTTATGTCTAAAAATTAGCTTGCACATGACAGAAAGCACTGTCGATTTCACAACGTAGCTGTTGGGTTTGGAGGATCCTTGCACAGTACCGACTCTGTCAACCCCGACTTGGGTCTGGATGTGGGCAGTCTGCCCGGGGACAGCTGTCTCAACTGATGAGAGGATTTGTAGCCATTGGCTTAGAGCCGTAACCTGGACTTCTCCAGAGCACACTGCACATAGGTCTCAATGGTTGGTGTACGCTTGGCTTTGGTGGTAGGAATGATAGTGCGAGTGCGTCTGGACAGAAGGTGTTGAGAAGGAGAAGGGAGCTCATCCCTTGCAGTATTTCTCAAATTAAGGAGCGCCATTAATACGTCTGAACCATCTCTGTAGCATTTGTCTAACAAGTGTTTTGCAGAACATTCTGCCCTTTCTGCTAGTCCATTAGATTGTGGATAGGACTGCTAGTGACATGTGCCATGTCAGATTCATTGGAGAACTACTGGAACTCACCACTCATGAACTGATTGGCGTTGTCAGTGAGCAGCTTGCATGGTATACCATGGGTAGAGAAATTTCTTTCCATTTTGTCAATGTCTGTCACACTTGTCGGTTTAGGAAGATAGTTTATCTTGAACCAACCGGAATATGAGTCCACTAACACAATGTGCTCTTTCCCCCTCCACACAAAAAGATCTGCAGCAATGATAGACCAAGGGAGGTCAGGTACCTCATGGAGAGTAAACAATTCTTTGCCATGATGGGGCCGTAGAGCATTGCAGGGGGCACAAGCAGAGACTATCCGCTCAATTTCAGCAGCCATAGAGGGCCAATACAATGCATCCTTAGCCCGTCGCAAGGTGGCCTCCTGACTGGGGTGCCCCTGATGTACCTACTGGGAATAAAATCCTTTGAGAGCATATGGGATTACAAACCACTGACCACACAAGATGATGCCATCTGAGACAGTAAACTTATCCCGGAAAACAAAGAATTACTTGTGGTCATGAGGCAATTCCTTGGAGGAAAATGGCCAACCATTCAGGATGACATGCGAATCAAAAGTCATCCTGAGTGAAACATCATGCAGCTCTTCTATGTGTCAGGCGCCGTCCGCACGGCCGCCTGACTGTGTGATCGCGCGTCTGGTTGCTAGGCAACCAGACGCGTCATTTCCGGATTCTCAGCCGCCTGACCTCTGCAAGACAGCGCGACCCGTTGCTAGGCAACGGGACGCTATAGTGATTCCCGGCGCTGAGGATGACAGCGCTGCAGCGCTGATTCTATTGGAGCACTCCAGTATTTAAACTTTCTCTGGCCCTCCTACCAGTGCCAGAGTATCAGGTCTTCCTGCCTCCAGCGTTTCTGTGTACCAGTTGCTATATTGTTCCTGACCTTCCTCGTGCTGCCTGTGACCCTTTTGACCCGGACCGTTTGACCACCCCTATCTGGATTCTGCCTTGTACTGCGCTCCCTGTAGATTACCGACTCGGCTTGCCTGACCATTCTTCTGGATTTCCCTTTTGTACCTCCTCTACTTGAACGTTGCTGAACCGGCCTGTCTGACACCCCCTTGTATCTCGCTGTGGACTCTAGGAAGGACCGCGACCTGCGTGTCCCTGCAGCGGAGTCCATACTTCCTTGCGGGGGTTCCTGGTGAATACCAGGGGCACGTTAGACTCCGCGCCTTCCTCTGAGTTGCGCCAACAACAGCAGGTACCTTCTACCAGTCATACACCCACTACAGTCGTGACACTATGCACCGAGTAGAGAGGACATCAAACTCCATAACATCCTTGTCATCGTTAGCATCAGGGACACCTGAGTCTGGAAGGTAAACACATGATAAAGCATCAGCTACGTGGAGGTCCTTTCCATGCTTGTACACCACATCAAGATGGTACCTTTTGGAGCTTGAGCATGAACCGCTGGATACGTGCTGAAGCAGTGTGCATAGGTTTGCGGAGAATAGTGATCAGTGGTTGGTGATCTATTTCAACCACCATTGGACTCCATAGTTCCATGAACTCATGGAACTTTTGACAGGCAAAGACAAAGGTAAGCAGCTCCTTTTCAATCTGAGCATATCGTGACTCAGTGTCTGTAAGGGCTCTGGACGTAAAACTCAAAGGTTTGTTGAGCTGCAAATAGACAGCACTAAGACCATGCTGGGAAGAATCAGCAGAGATGACCACAGGAACATGTACATCAAAGAACTGGAGCCTAGACTAGAAGTGATCATAACTTTGAGGAGATCAATAACATCAGCATGACAGTCTAACCAACACTGTTCAGCGTCATTGTTTAAAAGCTGGTGGAGAGGAGCTGTAATGTCACTGTAATGAGGCAGAAATTTTGAAAGGTAATTTGTCGTACCTAGAAAACGCTGCAAACTCAGCTTGTCTGTGGGGTTGGGCATTTGCTGGATGGCCCATATCTTGGCTGGATCCGGTTTGACACCCCCTGAGGTTATAAGGTGGCCAACATATGGGACCTCAGTAACTCTGAAACGACACTTCTTAGGGTTTAACCGCATGTTGACTTCACAAATCCTGTGGTGGACTTTGCGGAGACGTATATCATGTTCCTCCATGGTGCGACCCCACAAGAGGATGTCACCAATGATGATTTCACAAGGGTATCCATCAAAGAGGTGTTTCATGCTGCGTTGGCACACTTTGCTGCCATAACAGATGCCATAGGGCATTCGGGGGACGGTATGTCTGCCCAGAGGTGTCATAAATGTAGTGAGGATGACTCCTTTTTCAATGTGATCTGCCAGAACCCACACTTGGCATCCAGAGTGGTGTATATCTTTGCATTTGGCATGTCAGCAATGACTTGCTCCACGGTCCTGAGGGAGTGATGTGGTCTCATCAGGGCTTTATTCAGATGCAGAGGGTCAATGCAGATGCGTACTGAACCATCTTTTTTAACTGCAGCAACCATGGCCGACACACACGGGGTGACGTCTACCGTTGGAGCAAGGATACCTAATGAAGTCATATGATTAATTTCCTCTATCACCTTATCTTTCATGGCCAAAGGGACCCTTCTGGGAGCACACACTGTAGGAGGAACAATCTCATCAAGACGCATGTGACAGGGAGTTTTCCAATAGTCTCGCAATCGAACAGATCAGCAAAGTCTCTTAATTCTGGAATATCCTGTCGTAGCATGTGTTCGTCAGCACTTTAAGTTATTAACCCTAGTTTTATACTGTCCGGCAGACTTAGAAAAGGTTTGACATTACTTTCCACAATATGAAACTGCAGTGAGACACCTGTGGAGTGAAACGTGGCCATACCCACAGTCTTGATTATCTGGCCATCGTAAGCAATTAGAATCACTGTGTGAGAACAGTCAATAGGTGTCTTGGGGTTTGTACGCTGAAAGAGTTCTCATGACATAATATTGCAAGCAGTTCTTTTTCAATCTGAGCGTCTTGTGACTCAGTGTCTGTAAAGGCTCTGGACGCAAAACTCATAGGTTTGTTGAGCTGCAAATAAATAGCACCAAAATTAGTTTTACACCCACTGAGGTTATAAGGTGGCTAACATATGGAACCTCAGTAACTCTGAAACAACACTTCTTAGGGTTTAACCGCATGTTGTTTTCACAAATCCTGTGGAGGACTTTGCGGAGGCGCACATCATGTTCCTCCATGGTGCGACCCCACAAGAGGATGTCATCAATGATGATTTCACAAGGGTATCCCTCAAAGAGGTGTTCCATGCTGCGTTGGAACACTTTACTGCCATTACAGATGCCATAGGGCATTGGGGGGAAGGCATGTGAAAGAGTTCACGTGACAGTACCAGCTAAATTGAGCAGGGTGTATGCCTGTACCTGTTTTATTTGTCTGAGAGTCCAGCACAGCAGCATACATGCCATTCCTTCTTAAATTTGAGCCATGCGTTCGTGATGGCATTGTCAAAAACAAGTGGATCTATGCGTCGGAGACCTTGTGCCTTCACAGCCAACCTTCTGACATCATGTAGAACTGTCTGGGCCTGATTCATTAGTGATCTTATCTAGTGCAAAAGTTAAGATGCTTATTTTTAAGAAGAAATGGGGAGATAAGAGTGACATTAAGATGGATTTTCATCTTCACTTAAGAAATTCTTCACTTACGCAGTGGATTTTGCTTCTTATCTCCCTTTTCTGAGCATGCACAGAGAGGATTTGCTTAAGATAAGCAAAAAACAGCAGATAAGATCATTAATGAATCAGGCCCTCTGAGTTTAAATCAAACGCAGAGGCTGGATATCTGTGAGAACATGGGAGGGGTCATTTGCACGCCTGGCATAACATTTGTAAGGATTCTCCAGAGGAGGGTTTGGTGGTAGAAGAAAAGGCTCAATAGTAACACGGCAGGAAGTGACTGATACAATTCAAGAGCATCACCAGCCAAAAGTGTCCAAGAGCCAATAGCAAATGTTCTTCAGGTTGAGCAATTGCCTGTTGAACATCTTCTTCTACACCAGTGTATGTTTCTGGAGAGAGCAAGCGTTTAGGGAATAGGAGGGAAAAAAATCCTCTAGTAAGTCTAAAGGTGAATGGAGAGTTGTCCAAAAACCAGGTAAAAGAAAAATTCAGGAAGGAGCAGGTGTAGAAGTAACAGCTACTTCCAATAAATATGAGGTGTTATCTGAGTCGGACACTGATGCCAGTTGGTTGGATACATTAGAATTGGAGCAGGCATTGAAAAGAGTGGAACAGGAATGTGATGCAAATTCAAAAGATGACCTGCAACAGAAACAAGGTCTCTTCCTGTGAAGGAGCAAGTAGAATCAGATATGGAAATGTGAGATCGGCAAGGTGGCTCTGTCTCTGACTTATAATGATGAGATTGATTTTTCTGTTGCTCTTTTTGCCTCTTGCTCTATTGGAAGATTTTTCCTTATGAGTGATCTCCACTAAGGTAAATAGTATTAAGCTCAGGAAACCCAGACATGCAGTCTATGACCGTCTGAAATATCTGGATACAGATATGTTCATTTTACAGGAGTCACACTTATCTACAGAAGGGCACTTATATGAAGCTAATAGAGATAGGGAAACCAGTCTATCTTTCTGTTCGCGGACTGAGGCATATGCAGGAGTTGCAATTCTGTATAACACTGTGATCATACATAGATTGACAGAGGTATTGATGGGTAGGTTTCTGCTTTTGGAGGTAACCTTTTAGGACAGGAGAGTCAGGCTCATGAATATTTATGGACCATAGACAGTGCCAGAAAGTATCAGTTTATTCCAAGACATTAAGCAGTGTATCTTTACATCAGTTTCAGTGGTTATGGCTGGGGGTTTTGATGTTGTTATGATGCCAAGTGACAGATCCTCTGGTTGAATGCTGAATAGAGAAGAGAAGAATTGGAGTCACTTTATTCAGAGGGGAGGGAGGCGCGATAAAAGATTAACCGACTGTAGTCTGAAATAAGGCAGCATCAGCACAGCAGATACAAATCTTTGATCCTGGAAACAGATTATGGGTCCCCAGGGGCAGCTGATCCTTTTAAAAATTGAAGAGCGAAAGTGGCAAAAAATGTTATCGTTTCATTGACTCCCAGGGTAGTTTACAAGAGTCTCGGGTGGGTATTTTGGAAGTGGTGAAATAGTACTATGCTGACTTATTTCAGAAAAAGGTTTTGGATAAATAAAAGATGTTTCAATTCTTGAAGGCAACTCCTAAACCTGATACTGATAATCTGGATTCCCCCCCCCCCCTCCCTTGACAGCAGAATTAATGGTGAAAGAGTTTAAGGAGGTTATTGAACAGTTTATCTTGGTTTCTCGTCGTCAGTAACTGACTGTTACTGACCACTCCTACTGGTGTCACCTTGCCGCCAGAGTCTCACAGACTGCGCGTGCTAACTGGACAATAGTTGTAGGAGAATTCGGTTGCCACCACTGGCCTCCTTTGCGTACTTCTGGGGTAGCTGGTACAGCAGCTGTAATGGCTCTTTGCTGTGGGCTGGTTGGTACATCCTGACCACTTACTATGGATCAGGACTGCTGGGTAATGGGCAGAGCATTGACACAGAGATGCTGGGTTCAACACAGGACAGCCGGCGAATGAATTATAGTGTAATCTCTTATCTGTTGGTCACAGGATACAGCAGGCAATAGTCTCAGGCAGAATCTTCATGCAGTCATAGAGTCAAGAGTCATAGGGCCAGATTTGAAAAAGTTTAGCTTTCATTTATTTAGTACTTTCTACAAAATGACAGCTAAAATCTGATTGGTTGCTATAGGCAACATCCCCACTTTTTCAAACCTGCAGCTTAGTAAATATAGCCCATAGAGTCAAGAGTTCTAACAAGGACTTTTACACATCAGTTTGTGGTACTGGTGATTATCCAGATGTTCAGATGGAAAATGATATATTACATGGTAAAACAGTCCTCCTTTTATACACATGTCGTCAGGTGGTAGCCCAGCCCCCTGATCCAACGAGGCACCGAAAAGTCTGATATCACATTAGATAATTTAACATCAAGATATAATTTAATCTTACACAATTTAACTTTTGCATCAACCTGATTTCCTCAAATTTGCTGTCTACATTGTTAAGCAGTTTCCTGTCTCTCATGCAGGCCAAAGCAGCTGTTTGTCACTTCTGAGAGGAAAAGACTTAATTAAATTAATTTAGGATTTCCTTTCCTTCTTATTTATACAAACACATTTCCTCCACCATGACTACTGCATCAGAAATCAATACATCTCTGATACACAAATAGAACACAATATCAAAATCAGTACATTTGCAATGATATAAGTTGGTGCACTATGCTAATAATTTAAATATATTTATACAATAATTTATTTATAAGTGATCCTGCCACACTCCACTTCTGTTGGACATGTGTAAAAGCTGTTTTGAAAAGCACTGGATGCCTCAGTCTATGAAAGTGTCGTCGTTGATTCTTTTGTCCAAGGGTAAAGAGCCTGGTGACATCAAAAATTGAATCCTCTGGAGTGTTGAGAGGAAGATTTTTGCAAAAATCTTGTTTTCTAGATTAGTGTATCTGTCCCCAGCATTACTCTCAGGCTGTCAATTTGGTACAGTAAAAGCGAGGAACATCTCTGGAGCAGTTATCACAACAACAGAGATGTTTGAGAGATTAAAACCCCTGATATCCCGGGACAATTTGTTGATTGGTTAAAAACTTTGTATAAGGAGGTGGAGAGGTTCCCTCTGATTAATGGCTGTCACGGCAAAACTTTCAGAGTTGGGGCGGGGGTGAGGCATGGTTGCTCTTTAAGTCCACTCTTTCATCATCATCACCACCATTTATTTATATAGCACCACTGATTCTGCAGCGCTGTACAGAGAACTCACTCACATCAGTCCCTGCCCCATTGTAGCTGTACAGTCTAAATTCCCTAACATACACAGAGAGAGAGAGATAGAGAGAGAGAGAGAGAGAAAGAGAGAGACTAGGGTTAATTTTGATAGCAGCCAATTAACCTACCAGTATGTTTTTGGAGTGTGGGAGGAAACCGGAGCGCCCAGAGGAAACCCACGCAAACACGGGGAGAACATGCAAACTCCACACAGATAAGGCCATGGTCGGGAATTGAACTCATGACCCCAGTGCTGTGAGGCAGAAGTGCTAACCACTTAGCCACCGCTGCAATCTTTTATTTCTTTACCATTGACCCATTTTTCAGGTCATCACAAGTTTGTGGTTTTCGACTGCTTGTCTCTGAAAGTAGATGCGGATGATGTGACTGTAGTGGTGTCTGAGCACTCACTTGCTGCTTGGCCGGATCCTGCTGGGGCCCTGTTTGGAAAAAAATATTTATTATTTACCACAAGGAAAGGTAAGGAAAGCAACAAGTCAATAGTCCAGGCCTCCTTCCTCTAACCAGTCCTGGCATCAAATAAAAGTACCCATGTTTAATATATTTACATTATTATCCACATTTTTTTTTAAAAAAAGCATATTTCCTGTTTTACCAGCCCCGACATTAAATTAATAGCACTCCCATTTCACAAATTGGTCCTATTCAACATCAACTCTGTCCCACATTTAATTAAAAGCACCCAAAAATCCCCAGTATTAAATAAAATTAATAGCCCCCACCACCACCACAATCATCCCACAAGTATAAGAATAGCCCCACCAATAAATTAATAACCCTTATTCCCATTAAATTAATAGTCACCACCAATAAATTAATAGCCCTACTCCTGTTAAATAGACCATACCCTAATTAAATGAATAGCCCCACCAATAAATTAATAACCCCTACTCAAGTTAAATGAATAGCCCCTACCTCTATTAAATTAATAGCCATTACCAATACATTAATAGCCCCTAATCTCGTTAAATTAATTGTGAGGATGGACAGGGGGGAAGGAGAGACAAACAGGCTGAGGGGGAGACACACAGGCTGAGGGGGACCAGAGGGAAAGGGGAGACACAGGCTGAGGGGGTGGAGACACAGGCTGATGGGGGGAGGCACAGGCCGAGGGGGACACACAGGCTGAGGGGGAGACAGAGGGGAAGGGAAGACAGATTGAGAGGGGAGAGACACAAGCTGAAGGGGGGGAGAGACACAGGCTGAGGGAGGGAGAGACACTGGCTGAGGGGGGGAGAGAGACACAGGCTGAGAGGGGGAGAGACACAGGCTGAGGGGGAGACAGAAGGGAAGGGAAGACACAGGCTGAGGGGGGGAGGCACAGGCTGAGAGGGGGAGAGACACAGGCTGAGTGGGGGGGAGACACAGGCTGAGGGGGGGAGAGACACAGGCTGAGGGGGAGACAGAGGGGAAGGGAAGACACAGGCTGAGGGGGGGAGAGACACAGGCTGAGGGGGAGACAGAGGGGAAGGGAAGATGCAGGCTGAGGGGGGAGAGACACAGGCTGAGGGGGAGACAGAGGGGAAGGGAAGATGCAGGCTGAGGGGGGAGAGACACAGGCTGAGGGGGGGAGAGACACAGGCTGAGGGGAGGAGAGACACAGACTGGGGGGGAGAGACACAGGCTGAGGGGGAGACAGAGGGGAAGGGAAGACACAGGCTGAGGAGGGGAGAGACACAGGCTGAGGGGGGAGGCACAGGCTGAGGGGGGACACAGGCTGAGGTGGAGACAGAGGGGAAGGGAAGACACAGGCTGAGGGGGGAGAGACACAAGCTGAAGGGGGGGAGAGACACAGGCTGAGGGAGGGAGAGACACTGGCTGAGGGGGGGAGAGAGACACAGGCTGAGAGGGGGAGAGACACAGGCTGAGAGGGAGACGGAAGGGAAGACACAGGCTGAGGAGGGGAGAGACACAGGCTGAGGGGGGGGAGAGACACAGGCTGAGGGGGGGAGAGACACAGGCTGAAGGGGGGAGATACACAGGCTGAGGGGGGGAGAGACACAGGCTGAGTGGGGGGGGGAGACACAGGCTGAGTGGGGGGGGAGACACAGGCTGAGGGGGGAAAGACAAAGGTTGAGGGGGGGAGAGACAGAGGGGAAGGGGAGAGAGAGAGATTCAAAGACAAAGAGAGAGACAGGAGAAGGAACACATGCTGATTTTTACTTATATAGCTGGAGTACAGGCAGGTGTAAATTGCAGGAGAAGCTTGTGGGCTGTCCAGGGGGCGGAGGGTCCTCTACTGAGCAGTCACGATACTCATGTAGCAGGCAGCTTGCTGGGCTGGACTAGCTGGAGAGCTGACTACGGGGGAGGGTCGCCTCTTTCAGCTTGCTATTCAGCGTGTCACTCAGCACTAAGTGGGCGGGCAGACCTGCCTGTCATCGGAGGGTCCTGTGCTGCAGTGCTGTTATCCTGTGTGGTGGCAATAGAGGCTGGAGTGCCTCTGCAACATGGCGCTCCCCCGCGCTGCTCATACCGCGATCCGCAGTGCTGACTCTGCATCATCCCCAGATGTGTACCTGGGGCTGTGACTTGTTTAATAACAGGGGGCCAGGCTAGACCTTGCTCCCTGGGCGGCTGCACCGGCCGCACCACCCTCGCTATGGCTCTGTGAGCCGCACGCCACCCGAAAGTCCTCTGACCACGGTGGCTCCATGCCTCAGCCCTCCTGAAGCGCTCGCACGTCCAGAGATTCAGATGTTCCCCTCACTCCAGTCGTCCACACTCTTCTGGAGTCTCGCCGAGCGTTTCTCTCACATCTGCCGCCCATCTTCCTCCACAGGAACAAGACCTTTTGGTAAGGTTTCCAGGTAGGTATCAGCACCTCCAGCCTCACACCGTCTCTCAGTCGGGTCACCGCCACTCTCCACTTAGGAAGTTGAAGAGGTGACTTTGGCTTCCCCTCCAACTCGATTTGCTTTAAGGAGTAACAATATTCTTCCCTATTCCCCACTTTGGCCTATGGAGATATGTTCGCCGCCTGGTGGGAAAATTAGCGTGGCTGTCACTCAAAGCCGGACTCCGGGGATATAAAACAAATAGACTCCGTGGTGCTGTATGGACCTCACACACTCCTGGGCTTGAGATGAGCCAAGTTTTGTTATTCTTAGAGTGTACCAGTCCACTGATGTCAATGGATAGCAAGTAATTGCACGGAGCCGGACTAAAAAGCGGCACAACACTACATTTTAATCAATCCAAAGTTTAATATTGTGCACCTGAAAATTCATTGGGAATTTGTGAGATAGAGATTATGGATAATTTAACAAAAAATGGAATTTTAATCCTGAATTAGCATTATGTTGAAATCAGAGTGCCCCCATATCTGAATACTCTTGGTCTACTTTGTACTGAAATATTTTAAATAGTAAAACACGTAAAACTTCCTATTTGTACTACATTATTTGTGATATTTAACACTATATCAAATATACAAAACAAAATGTTTTATTCAAAATATGTTAAGCAAAAGATATTTAACAGTAAGAGATCATACTTAGGTATACTTAATTTCCTTGAATGCCAAAAAATGTACACACCAGGACAACAGCAAGAACTTTCCCCTCTGTTTTCAGAAAGTGTCACCCTAGTGAAAATGTATTCCTAAAAATCATGACTGGCTCAACAAAACATATGGCTTATGGTGACATGACAATGTTGGTCCTTTACTGGTGAATTTACTTCCCCTTTATTTCTCCTCCTTCCCCAGTTTGGGCTCACGCATGCAGGGACAAATGCTATCACTGGAAAGAAGGCTCCTGTAGAGATGCTTGCCTGCTTTTCCATTGACCATCTTTTGTACTTAAGGCAGGGAGGGCTTAAGCTCCCTGTCGGTTATACCGCTTAGTGAGAGTCACGTTTTTCTGACTAGCTAATTGGCTATGTGTGACCTGATTTCCCTGTTGTGACATTGGCTTGTTTTCTGCACACTGCTTGTATTCCTGTGTCCTTGGACCTTTGCCTGTTTCCTGTATTTGCCGTGTTTTCGACCTGCCCTGACCTTTGACCTGAACCTTGACCTTACTGCATCCTATGGACCCACGACCTTGGCCTGTCCCCGGTTTCTGCCTCAGTATTCTGGTTCCTCTACCCTGCACTGCAGTTATTCTGATTAGCTTCTACTACCATAGAGTTAAGTCCTGGGAGCATCCGAGTACATCCAAACGAGTTTAGTTCTATTGGAAAGGTGGCTACTAAAGGTGAAGACCTCTACTATTTTGGTTCTAGAAGCTAATCAAATAGCCGCGGCCTTAACAGTGTTATCTACCCAGTGGCGCACGCAGGGGGGGTTTCTGAGTCTCTAGAACCCCCCCTGCGCTAACTAAGTGGCCACTGTCCTATACAGCAGCCGCGGCGCTGTCAAAGAAGCGTCCGCGGCGGTACTGTATTGTATACAGCACCGCCGCAGACGCTTCTTAGACAGCGCTGCGGCTGCTGTATAGGACAGCGCTGGCGAAACGGAGCTGCTGCGCATCAGCTCTCTCTCGTGGTTTTTTTTTTGGTTTTTTTTTTCGGTCAGCGGGGAGAAACCCCCCCCCCCCCCCCCCCGACAATCCTCCGTGCGCCCCTGCTACCAATAATTGTGCTAGCACTGGGTATGACAGAAGCCTGGTGGGTGAGAAGCAGGCAGAGGATAGTGTCTGACCAGTCTTATTGTGTTTAATACATACATTGTATGGCTTAAGAGCATCCTCTCCCTGCCTCTTGGCTGCTAGACATGTGCATACATTGTGCTCTAATTAAAGTGTACCAGCTATGGGGTAGATGCAGGGGCTGGGGGCCTGGGGGGTATCTGCCCCCCAGACTGGTCTAATAGTGAGCTACTTTGGGCTGGTTCACTGGGCCACCTGCATTTTTTCCCTTAAAAATAGGCTGCTAAGTCAAGACTTGACTCTCGTGCTATAATTAGCCAGCCCTCCCCTGGGTAGATGCTACCCTGCTCCTTTTCATAGCTCGTCCCTAATGCCTACTGTCACCCCCACCAAAATGACCCAGGGTGCTAAATTGTGTGGCTACAATTCTGATTCATTGCAAGAGTTAGAAAAAAGTCATGGTTTGTAGAATTGGTAAGAGATTGACAGGATCCAAGTCTATATTGAATGTTTATGTTGGAATGTTCAGCAGCTACTGTACAGAAAACAAAATGTGATTCCACAGGGTCTCAGCTTTCAAATTTTGGGAAATAGCATACATTTAGTACCAGTTATATATTTATAACACCTTGGGTGTGACCGCTTCTTAACGTATAATTATGTCAGGGCTGATGAATGCTCTGAGGGTGCCCTAGGCAACCTCTGCTCTTTAGACTGGGAGTGTGGCGCATGACTGTGACATCATATCCAAGCTCCACGCTCCCAACTTATCATTGATACTGAGGAGCAGCAGAAAGCTTCACAGGTAAGAAACTGCAGGCCGCTTCTCCACAATGTCAGGAGGCGGAACTCTGCACAGAGGCCCCGTGGTAGTCAAAAACACTGCATGAGTAACATTAAGTCTGTTATGTGCCCCCTAACTATTGGCAACCTGGACAACCGCCTTGGTTCGCCTAATGGTAACACCATCCCTGAATGATGATTATATTTAAACGATGGCTGAATATATTACAAACAGGGCTGCTTGATATTATTATATCATCACATATGTTTTATACACGCCTATAATTACATTTTTCTCCATCGCCAAAGCTCCATGGTACCAACAAAAACAGTATCCCATCTCTATGAATTAAATAGGATTTAATTGCATTATTTCAGTTCATGGCTATATATTTATAAAATGAAAATGATAAATTATTGATATAGAGAATAGAAAAAAACTACACACAATGATGTCAATTGAGTGTTGTCCCTGCAGACTTGCTGCCCTAGGTCTGGAACTATGTTACCTTTTACAAAGCTAGGCCTGCCTGTAAACAGTTGGATAATTCTAGTTTAAATGGTACCAGACATTTTCATAACTTTGTTCATGTTAAAGCAGGTTCTTAATGATCGCAGAAGCATTTTCTTTAAAAGATCCTGGCACGACTGCCTAATAATCCCCCCTGACTGTACATTTCTGTATATGAGAAGAAAATACTGGGATGATATTTTATTTATCCAATTGAATGTAACATTTGGTAAATTGACAATTAAGGCCTAAACAAAAACAAATACAGTATACAATAGCACATAGTAAATAAATGACACATAATATATTATTATAGTGTAGATAAAGTCTAACCCCCCCATCTAAGGAGTATGTGATAGCACTTTCCTTGGGATAATGCTTTTAGAGCAGTTTTAATGTCTTTATTTCTTAAACTATAAATCATTGGATTTAACATGGGTAGTACCACTGTATAAAAGACAGTTGCCATATTCACATTATCTCTGGAAGATGAAGATTTGGGACTGAGATACACATAAAGGACTGTGGTATAAAGTAGGGTAACTGCTGTTATATGAGAGGCACAAGTAGAAAAAGCTTTCTGTCTTCCCTCCTTAGCAGTTATGCGTTGAATGGCTATGGAAATAGAGACATAGGACATAAGAATCAATGCTATAGAAGGAACAGTAACAGAAGATGAGAAGATGAACAGAACGATTTCATTAATAGTAGTGTCTGTGCAGGAGATACTTAATAACGGAGGGAAGTCACAAGCAAAATGGTAGAGGACATTAGATGCACAAAAAGAAAGATGAAAGGTGAAGCAAGTCTCGATTATAGAATGCAGGATACCGACTGTATAAGTCCCTGATACTAATCCAAGGCAGGTCCTTTTCTCCATTATCAAATTATAGTTTAATGGATTACAAATTGCAACATAACGGTCATAAGCCATAACCGCAAAAAGGATACATTCGGTACTTCCAAGAGCACAAAAAACGAATAGCTGTATGGCACAGCCAACATAGGAAATCGATCTTTGATCAAAAATAAGGCCAGCAAGCATTTTGGGGACAATATCAGAAGAGTACACAAGGTCTATAAAAGAGAGGTTACTTATGAAAAAGTACATGGGAGTATGAAACTGAATATTACTAAGCACAATAAATATTATCCCAGAGTTTCCCAAAAGAGAAGTTAGATAAATGGATAAAAACAACAAACATAAAAATACACAAAGGTCTGGTCTCTTAGAGAAGCCGATAAGCACAAACTCATTGACAAGGGACTGGTTGTTGCCTTCTGAAAACTCCATTGAGATTTCATCTATAATAAAGACTATAATAAAAATGCCTATAAGACAAAAAAGAAGTGTAACCATGCAAGTCTAACTAAATATTTTATCATTACTGTATCCATCACACACATAATTTAAATTAGTAGAAAATGAACATCTAGTTTCATGTAGGTCCCTATGATCCTTTTTGTAAAGTCTGTCTTGCTTTCTGTACACTAGAGGCATGACTGAGTGTAGCAAGGGCAATTTAGTGTCAAATATGCAGAATCATGCACTTGTTTTCTAAAAATCTTAAAGCAATGCACCTTCATGTTTGTCAGATAATACCGCTATGTTTGATTTGCCAATATCTTTTACACCCTCTTGCTTCCTGTATCCTCACAGACTCTCCCATAATAATGAAAATAAAATTGATGTTTGAAACTAAGGAGGGGAGCTATGAGCTGCTGTATTATGGTCTTGTCCTAGGTGCCATAAATTGCTTTTTACAGTACTGGATAAACCACTCACATAAGTTTGCCTTGTTCAATAGAGTATTGTCCTATATGTGAAGTAACAACAAATTGAAAATATTTACATTATAAAAGTGTTTAAAAACTTTTTGGGTTCCAAATAAAATATTTGTAAATCAATTTGCCAAATATTTTACGATTTGCTGGATATCATAAATTGTTCTGCTAATCAAACAGCCGATTTATCTCTGCAAATATACTTTTGTATTTTGTTACAGAATTAGACTGTGTAGTAATTACACATAAATAATAAACCTACTGCACTGTTTATTTCAATCTGTAAATGTTAGTGGCTTACTTTTCAGTGGTACATCTTTGTAGCAAAAAGTTTCTGCTATAACAATTTTAAATTAAAAAATATATGATTTGTAATATGTTTGCTAATAATAAGACCACTACTCCTATATAACATTTTTACTTATAAAAACATAACTAGACATTACTGCATTTGCACAATTTTTTGTTGTAGAAAGGGTTATTAAAATGTATTTTTGTGCTTTAATTCTTGAAGATGTATAAACATAATAATAGTTGTTAATGGGGTATAGTAGATTGCAATAGTTATAGATGGTATACTAATAGTTGTTAGTAGTTGTCAATTACTAGGTAAACGTCAGTGGTCCCCAAAGCAAAATCTGGGCCCCCCCTAGCCTAATTGCAGTTTTCTATACATACAAAATAATAATTGATAATGGTACTGTTCAATAATGTACCTACTGATCTAACAATGTCCTGCAGACTGTTATTTTTCTTATCTTGATAAATATATTGACATACAGTAGAGCATATATCAACTGTGTGGTTTAGTGTAAGTATACATAGAAAGCTCCCATCTTTTCTGAAAGAAGGAGAGGAATGCTTTATGCCCATGAATTAAAAAATGTCCAAATTCCATGAAGTTGTCCTTGAATAGTAGACATATTTTATTCTAATAAACCATCGTCGTTCAAAGAAGACAACAATTTGCTTTGTAAGATGTAACCTTGCGTAGGCTTGCCTCCGACTTCACAGAGTAGAAAACACCAAACACTTGCTGCTTCCGGAAAAAAATATATCAATAAAAATGTTATAAAAAATATAAACATATATAAAAATATCTAATTTTTCTGGCACTGGGTTCATTCCAACATTACGATGCAGTTAGGTAAATTGTCAATTTTGCTATTTACAAACCACATAAGACCCCCCCCATTATGTTTTTTAGGGCAGGGCCATCTTTACAACATTAAGGGCCCCCGGGCAAAGCAGTGCACCGGGGCCCCTACATACCGTATTTCCCCATGTATAAGACGCACCTTTTTCCCCAAAATTTGGGGTCTAAAACATGGGTGCGTCTTATACAGGGGTAGCGGGGATGCAGGGAGGGGGGGGCAGCATTATTGTGACAGCGGGGTGATCGAGGGGGAGCGGGGTAGCATTAGAGTGACAGCGGGGGGATTGAGGGGGAGCGGGCAGCATTATAGTGACAGCAGGGTGATCGAGGGGGAGCAGGGCTGCATTACAGTCACGGCAGGGTGATCGAGGGGGAGCAGGGCTACATTACAGTCATGGCAGGGTGATCGAGGGGGAGCAGGGCTGCATTACAGTCACGGCAGGGTGATCGAGGGGGAGCGGGGCTGCATTAGAGTGACAGCGGAGGATCGAGTGGGAGCAGGGCTGCATTAGAGTGACAGCGGAGGGATCGAAGGGGAGCAGGGCTGCATTAGAGTGACAGTAGGGGGATTGAGGGGAAGCAATTAAAGTGACAGTGGGGGGATCGAGGGGAAGCGGGGCAGCATTAGAGTGACAGCAGGGGGATCCAGGAGGAGGCGGACATGGGCACAGTGGCAGCGGGGGGGCGGGGGGGGGGGCGATTGCAGGGAGAGTGTGCTGCCCGGCTGCTCTGATCACAATCAGAGCAGCCGGCCATTACACTCTCCCTGCCATTTTTGACAGCTACCGTAATATTTTTTTTTTTACATTTTGGGGCCAAAATTAAGGTGCGTCTTATACATGGGAGCGCCTTATACATGGGGAAATACGGTATATATATATATATATATATATATATATATGTATATATATATATATATATATATATATATAGATGTATAGAGATACAGATATAGATATATATATATATAGAGATAGATAGATGCACTTGCTCAGTGACCCTTGAAGGTTTTTTATGCAGGTTTTGTTTTTTTGCAGGATTATTTATTCTAATTAAGAGCCGTGCCAATGGGGCCCCCTTGCCCGTGGGGCCCCCGAGCACCTGCCCATCGTGCCCAATGGAAAAGATGGCCCTGCTCTTTGGCATAGTGTAAGAACTTGAAAGGAGTGCAGGAGAGGTGGAAAAAATGTAAAAGTGCAATGCTTACAGTAACAGACCTTTGTATCAAAAGGTTTAAGAAAGGTACAAGGAAAAGGAAGCTAATGTGATTTGCAAAAGAAGTGGCAGGTATAGTGAAAACAAAAAAAATAGGCCCAGTCAGTAGGTAAAGAGGGCATATATTTTTTTTAGGCATGTTAGTGAAAGGAGAAAAATAAAAGGAGGATTAATAAGACTAAAGACAGAGAGTGAGAGTCTTGTTGAGGGAGACAAGGAAATAGCAGATTATTTTAATAATTATTTTTGTTCAGTGTTCACTACAGAGAGAGAGTGGAAGAGGCCACAGTTAAGTTACAAGTATACTGATAAAAATGAGGGTAGATACAAGTACACAGGGCCGTAACTAGGGCTGTGCAACAAGGGCGATCGCCCAGGGCGCAACGCTGAAGGGGGGTGCAATGTAGTAATATTTTAGGTTCATTTGGTTAAAATTGAGTGCGAGGGGGGGCGGCATTTGTCTTTCTCGCCCCAGGCGCTAGAATTCTAAATTACGGCTCTGCAAGTACATTTACAGAGGAGAAGGTCCTAACAGAGCTCTCGAAAGTGGATAAATCAATGGGTCCAGATGGGATACATCCAAGGATACTAAAGAGCTTAAAGGGGTGCTGGTGATTAACATTAACAGAAGTATTCAATCAGTCACTAGCTACAGGAGTAATTCCAGAGGACTGGAAAAGAGCAAATGTAGTCCCACTACGCAAAAGTGGAAGCAAGAAAGAGGCGAGCAACTACAGACCAGTGAGCCTTATATCAGTAGTAAGGAACAGGGCCGGACTGGCCATCTGGCATTTCTGGCAAATGCCAGAAGGGCCGATGGGCCGGTCTGGTCCTGGGCAGTTGGTGCACGGTGTGCTGACAGCGTACACCGTGCACTGACTGCCTGGTGGCTGGCTCCTCCCCAGGAACCAGCCACTAGATCACATGTGCAGCTCTGCACGCTGCACTGTCAAGTCGGCCGGGTCTGAGGAGTGGAGAACAGAAGAAGATAGAAGACAGAAACAAGAGGAGAAAAAAAGATGAAAAGGTAAGTACAGTAAAACGGGGGGGGGGGGGGGGGATTGAGATAAAGGGTGAAGGATGCCACACAGAAAACAGGTAAAGGGGGAGAGGATGGCACACAGAAAACATTACAATGGGGGAGAGAATGGCACACAGATAAAGGGAAAGGGGCTGAAAGAATGGCACAAAGAAAACAGGAAAAGGGGAGAGAATGGCACACAGAAAAAGGGAAAGGGAGAAAAGAATGGCACACAGAAAAAGGTGAAACGGGGGAAAGATGGCACACAGAAAACGGGGGGAGGGAGAAAAGTGAGGATACCACACAGGAAGGAGAGAAAAGAAAGGATGCCACACGAAGGGGGGGTGCTGTATATTCCTACTGGATATTTATATAAACTCACATTTTATGCAACTATAATTTAGTGTTGTTAATATATTTACTCTGTGGCATAATATGATTTGGGGGCACTATTGTGGCATAATATCAACTGGGTGCAGTATTGTGGTATAATATCATTTGGGGGCACTATTGTATAAACTGGGGCACTATTGTGGCATAATATGATTTGGGGGCTATTAATTGAAAGTGGGGCTGTTTGGGAAAAAAATAACGTCTATTTATTAAATGTGAATAGAAATTATTTAATGGCAGTGATGGTTGGGGAAATAGGTATATTTCTTAAATGTAAATGCGATTTAATTTATTGCTGGGGTTGTTTGGAGGGAGGTATATAGGTTTATTTATTAAACGTGAATACTAGAATTTTAATGTTGATGCTGGAGGGAGGCCTAATTATAAAACATGGGTTGCATTGATTAAACACCAGGGCTGGTTGGAGGTTTCTAAATTACATGTACCCATTTTTTTTTTTCCAAATATGGCCTCCAGCATTCGAGGATTAAAAAAGTAGCAACTAAAGACACCAGCAGCCACAGGTGGTGTAAGTGACAAGAACACTGGTGGGGAAGTCCTGAATTTTGATGACTGTCTCGTTTAGTGAGATTTGGTCCGACTACAAGGACAGTTGGGAGGTAAGTCCCACTTCATACTGTACTGCTTGTGAAGGCAAAGCTGCGGGCAAATAACAGTAGTGCTCACAGTATTGCCTGTATATTTGTCTAACATTTTGTCTAATATGATAACCATGTTACATAATAGGGGCCCCCTGTCTTAAATACCCCGTGCCCCCCGAGCGTTAATCCAGCTCTGGTTAGCAGGAGGAATATGATAGTTGCTCCCAGTCCCTGGATAGAAAACAGCCTGCAGAAGCCGAGGAGCTCTAGGTCTCACAAGATTTGGTAACCTCATGAGACTAAGGGCTAGATTTACTAAGCTGCGGGTTTGAAAAAGTAGGGATGTTGCCTATAGCAACCAATCAGATTCTAGCTTTCATTTATTTAGTACCTTCTACAAAATGACAGATAGAATCTGATTGGTTGCTATAGGCAACATCCCCACTTTTTCAAACCCGCAGCTTAGTAAATCTAGCCCTAAGAGCCTCCCTGCTTACTCTATAGGAAGTTCCCTCCCTGATGGATGTCAGCAGCCCCAGAAGCATAGATAAGTACAATGGGCTGGGGGTGTCATAATGTGCCTGGTGGGATGGCGTGATATGGCTGGGAGGACGTGATAAATGTAATGTTTTATTATAATGTATGTATCAATGCCCCATGTTGGCCACACCCACAACACAATGTGGCCAGGCCCTTTTCTGCACCGCCACTGAGCGGCGGCACGCGATTTCTTTTCTGCTGGACCTGAGGTGGGCCTGTGTACTTTAAATGCCAGAGCTGATTTTTAGTCCCAGTCCGGCCATGGTAAGGACATTGATGGAAACACTCTTAAAAGAAAGAGTTGTAGAATATCTCAAATCCAGTAATTTATAGGATCCCAAACAGCATGGATTTACTGGGGGAGATCATATCAAACAAATGTTATTGACTTTTTTGACTTGGGGACTAATGTAATAGATTAAGGGGCGCTGAAGATGTAGCTTATCTGGATTTCAGTAATGCTTTTGATTCTGTCCCACATCGCAGACTGTTAAATAAACTTAAAAGCTTGGGATTGGATTCTAAGATGATTGAATGGATAAGATCTTGGTTGCAGGATAGAAAACAGAGCATTATAGTAAATGGAGTACATTCACAGGAGGGAAAGGTTACCTGTGCAGTACTCCAAGGATCTGTACTTGGACCAGTGCTTTTTAATATCTTTATTGGTGACATTGCAAATGGTATTGAAGGGAAAGTATGCCTTTTTGCAGATGACACAAACATATTCAACAGGGTAGACAGACCAGGAGGGGTAAAACAAATTATTGATGATCTAGGTAGACTAGAGGAATGGTCAAGAGAGAGACAGCAACAGTTTAATGCTAAACAAAAATGTGTAATCATGCACTTGGGTCTCAAAAACCCAAAGGCTAAATATAGCATTATTTGCACTATAATAGAAATGTCACTCACCGGACCGTGAGTGCCTCTTCTCGGACATTTAGGAACCGTGGCCGTCCGCCATCCTGAGGGTCTGCGCATGCGCAGCCCTTTCCTATAGTTCAGTGTATGTTCCTTTAACTCAATTGGCAGATCAGGCAACACTCCCTATATTAAGCACCTGTGGTCAACACCACGTTGCCTGATCTTGGAGTCTCATTCCCCATGAGTCTCTGAAGGTGTTCCTGTATTCCTCGTGTATTCAGCCCTGCTGATTCCTGTGGTTTCCAAACCACTTCTACCTCTGTGGTTTCCAAACCACTTCTACTCCTGTGGTTCCCATACCACTTCTACCATCAACTGTATCATCGTGACTGTTTGCTGATTCCTATCCGCTGCCTCCGTGCACTACAGTCTTCTATACCACTTCAACGCTATTATTATCATTGTGACTGTTTGCTGATTCCTATCCGCTGCCTCCGTGCACTACAGTCTTCTAAATCACTTCAACGCTATTATTATCATTGTGGCTGTTTGCTGATTCCTATTTGCTGCCTCCGTGCACTCCAGCCTTCACTTCACATCCACTCACCTGATCATCATCAAGTTCCTGAGCTGACTCCTATCCGCTGCTTCCGTGCACTACAGTCTTCAGCTTGCAACTCGTCTGTGTTCATCACCGTGACTGCTAGCTGATTCCTATCCGCTGCTTCCGTGCACTACAGTCCCCAGCTTGCAACTCGTCTGTGTTCATCACCGTGACTGTTAGCTGATTCCTATCCGCTGCTTCCGTGCACTACAGTCTCCAGCTTGCAACTCGTCTGTGTTCATCATTGTGACTGTTAGCTGATTCCTATCCGCTACCCCTGTGCATTGCCGCCTCATCTCAGCTCTCCTGTGTTTCCAGTCTACTGCTCACGTTGCCATCCGCTACACTCCTGGATCTACAGCTCCTGGTCTACTCTGCCATCCCGTGTTCCATCACTGTGGGTCCTGTTGGTTGCCCCTGGTTACCTCCGTGGGCGCAGAGTCCTGCTGCTGCTGTCTGCACTATCGTCCATCTCCTGCTGATCCGCTCTCCACGCCTTCACGTATCCCGCTGGTCTCTACCCTCCTGTCAGCATTGGATTCGTATCCCATCTACTACTCCTCTGCTGGATCATCTCCATTCTCCTGGGTCCTCCATGAGTCCAGTTCCACGTATTACTGATTCCTGTGGATTCGTGTCCCTGTTGGTCTACTTACCTGTGCGCTGCACCTACTAGACCGCTACCTCATCTATCCTGGGACTTCTCATCCAGCCGGCCTCCTGCCGCTCAGGTATCGCTGCACTCCTATCTGACTGCCTGCTTCAGAACCACGGTATGCATACTTCTCATTGACTGTGCTGGTGTATTGCATATCTTGCTGGACTGTGTTTGGTTCTCCTCTGGAGTCTGCTATCCGCTGAGTCTATTGCCATCATTGACTGTGTTAACTTGTGCTGGACTACTTCAAGAGACTTTCTATATTTGCAGATCTGTTCAGTCATTTATATATATTGTGCATGTTACTGTGGATCGTATATAAGGTGCCTGTGTATATCCTGTGTTGCAGTCTCTCCCTGTGCACCTCCTCACATATATATTCAGTGGTACAACTTGCTCATGACAGACCACTGATCCCTGTTTCCGGTATCACCTGTTCCAGTACCCTCTCACATAGCAGTGTTACAACTTGCTACCGCAGACCACTGACTACCCGGATACCTCCACTTGGATTCCATTCCTTCACTCAGACAGCGGTGCAACTTGCTATCCGCAGACCGCTGACTCTCATCACCCCTTTGTCTCTGTTGGACATTCCTCCTCACTATAGCAGTGGTACAACTTGCTATCGCAGACCACTGACTACCTTCACGTGCCCTTGTCCATACAGTTCCTCGTGTATTATTACCTCCATATTACCAGTGCTGCTAGTCATAGACTTTCCTGAGCATCCCATCAGTTACCATTTCCTGTTCCGTGATCACCCAGCTACCAGAGTACCCTATTACCATCTACATTGCTCTGGTAAGCCTACCACCTGGTGATCCCTGGGTAAAGACTCCTAGTGCCCGTGACAAGAAACTACTGAGGAGGAAAGGGATCTAGGAGTCACTATTTCAGGTGACTTAAAGGCAGGTAAGCAAATCAATGAGGAAGGCAAGTTAGATGCTTGGTTGCATAGGGAGTGGAATCAGTAGCAGAAAGAAAGAAGTAATAATGCCACTGTATAGGTCATTGGTACGGCCTCATCTAGAATACTGTGTTCAGTTTTGAAAACCATATCTCCAGAAGTATATAAATACACTAGAGACTGTGCAAAGAAGGGAAACTAAAATGGTCCATGGTCTACAGCACAAAACTTACCTGGAAAGACAAAAAGATCTTAATATGTATACTTTGGAGAAGAGAAGGGAAAGGCGGAACATGATAGAAACTTTCAAATATATCAAGGATTTGAACATGGTACAGGAGGGAAACATTCTTTAAAGCAAGAGAAATATTAGAATATGAGGACATGCACTGAAACTGGAGGGAATTAGGTTCAGAGGAAATTTGAGGAAAATTACTTCACAGAAAGGGTAGTGGAGAAGTGCAATAGCCTCCCATCAGATGTGGTAGAGGCTAATACAGTAGAGCAATTTAAACATGCTTAATGATAGAAAGATTAAAGGACCAAATTCTGTTTGAGGTTACCATAGGTTAATAAACAAATGGGCAGACTAGTTGGGCCAAGCGGTTGTTATCTACCTTCAAATTCTATTTTTTCTATGTTTCACACATTCTATGTTACACGTGTGAGTCAGCCTTCCATGTTTGTGTCCACAGAGGGAGTCTTGTAGATGTCAGCAGCACAAACCTGACACACTTTACTACTGCAGGTAGTGAGAATCAAACTGCAATCTATCGGTTCTGTAATACTGTGTGATCCAGAAGTAGGACGTCTTGTTTCACACCTACCATGAAAATGTCACAAGGGTAGTTAAGTGATACTCAGCTCCCTGGACATACTGGCTGGCAGCTGTAAGAGGACTGTCACTGCTTTGCCAGCCAGTCCAGAATGCTTTTGTGTATGTGTGACCTAGCATTGATGGCGCACAGTTGGACTAGTAGCCCAGACAAGTTTCCAATTCCACTTTCTACACCCAAAAAAGGAAAAAAAAAATAGAATAAAGAAATAGTTATTTCAGTTTGATTGTAGGGAAAAAAAATATTTATTTAAATAATAAAGCATATTTTCCAGTGGGTATGACAGTGGCAGTATCAGACAATAGTCTTCACCAACCCGGGGCCTTTGCTAAATAAGGAGAAGCTCTAAATCTGGCAAAATAGGCCCCTGTGTTTTGGAAAGCAACACTAATTTCCTGCACATATGTTTAGTTGCACAAGACTGAATGTGCCCATACATTTGATTATTGATGCTGCTGAACAGGTTACTGTCCCTTTACCTAGCACTGTGAATGAGCCCAATATATTATTACTGAGCCTCAGCAGTTTAAACACTTGCATTCCATTAACCCTACACACCAATACCAAGTAGGCAGCTCACCTGTTAATTATGGAGAGTGGTAATGGTCCCTTTGTGGAAGTTCCTTTGGTGTGTCTGATGTGAGAGGAAGTTCTGGGTGGATATCCTGATGTGAGAGGAAGTTCTAGGAGATTATCCTACCATAGGGAAGCAGTGGGATATTATTAATACAGGGGTATTTATATTTTTATATATATATATATATATATATATATATATATATATATATATATATATATATAAAACTCTAGTCATTTTACTATGACTACTTGAAAATCCACATCAGAGATACAAGGGGGTTTTCTTTTCCTTACCATTCACACTGAGCTGTAGCATGGTTTTTAACCATGTTCTGTGTTTTGAGGGACTTATATGTATTCTATTTCACACCGTTAATTAATCCATGTGGGATAAATTATTTCAAATGGATAAACAGCATATTCTGAACTAACTAACCCTCAATGGTAACTAACATTTTAAAGTATAGACTATATTTGTAAACTTAATTGGCATTATCAAGAATTTAATGGCAGCAAGTTGCTTTGCAATATTTACATGAAATAGGAGATATTGTAAACAATTATTTTTAAGGAAGAATGGAATATTTCTAAATATATGTAAAAAATGTATATTTGTTAGCTTGTTCTAATCATTTTAATGGGTCTGTAGGAAGATTAAATGTGTTTTTAAAATCATGAACATATGATTTAACCTTTAATAACCCAAGTGGCCATTAGGATAACTCATAAAATACAGGGACATGGACACTTCTCCTGTGACCATGGATTTGAAAATAAGGTGATTAATGAAAGAATAAAGCATTAATAAATAACACAATGAATTTATAATAAGAGTTGTCAACCACTCATGACCTAATCTATTACTATCTAGTAGGGGCGTGAATTAAGTGAGACCATTTACCCCACACATCCATAAAGTTGGGAGAATCTTTGTGTTGTGAATCAGTGCATAAGCATTGTCTGTGTGAGCTTAGTTGACCAAAATTATGCTGAACATGGGGTAACTTTGTCTCAATTTTACATTCTGGCAGAATTCAGCATTTGAGTAATGCATAAGCAGTCTGATTACTTAATCCCCAAGTTAAACTGAAGCTTTATATAATATCTTGACAAAATGTGACCTTTAGTACTCGACTGGCAATTCAGATGTGCAACACATACACATTAGGGGCACTCCAACATTTGTGGCTTATGGAGGGGTAAGTGGAATGAAGTGCAGTGAGGACATTAATTATCTTTATATATAAACTCAGAGATTATTAATAACATTTGCGAGAAGTTGGAAATATTAACTTGTGATAAGAGATACAGTATTTAGAAGGCTAGAAAATACATCAAAAGTCCTGGGAACCAGTCTACAAAGATCAAAAGTTTGAAACTATACCAACAGTAACTATATTAATGTATTACCAATCATAAATAAGCACCTTTTAAAATATGCACAAGTGGTAAAGTCTGTTGAATTTTCTGGAGATAAATCAAGTGACTAATTACCCAACCCCAATAATGCTCTTGTGGCTGAATTTAATGCTAATCTCCTCAGTCATGTTCCAAATGCTTTGGTTTGATTGTCATTTGCAAATACTTGCTATCTAAGATGCTATATAAAATAAAATAATATTAAGCACTCCTGAACACCATCAAAGTGGTTATAGATGCACTTCAAAATATTGGGGGGATATAGATTTGGAAGGTTTGGGATACATTTTGGAACAAGATTCCTTTTATTAAGTTGGTATGCTCCACCTAAGAAAGGACTACATCATTTTTGTTCTTTAGTGGCTTGAGGTAACAGAGGTGGATTTTATATTTGAAACAATCTAGAGAGCGTAGGGTTGAGCCTGGTCCCCAGGAAACTAAAGTGTGTGGTTGACCACTGGAATGGATAAAGAGATGCTTAACAGTTTACTGGGTCTGGAGAAATGCATATATCCATGGCTGCTGTTTTAGAAGGATTCATTTTTAATAAGGACTCCCGGCTATATGCCTCTAGATCTAGAAGGAGCCCCTTTAGAGATTTTTTTTTAGGTTGTGCTAAATTATTAGGGTGTCGTCCACAATTAGGCTAACGTACTGTATGTTCCTAGTCACCCATTTTTATGCCATGTATGTCCCTTTTGTTGCATATTGCATTAAATAACATCTGATATGGGACACACTTACCTAGTGCCATTGGAAAATGACTCAGATAAGGCATCATTTGCCTTTATCTGCGCTGAATAAATTAGCATATAAAGCACTTAAATATGCGCATAGTTATTGGTGTAAGTTTATTTGTTGAAAACAAATTCCATAAACGCCCAAATTCACTCTGTGAAACACTTTCTCCATGTATATTGAAATTAGAGTAGTAGGGTTGTTTAGTGCTTAAGCTTTCTCTACGAGATTAATAACTTTTCTGAGAAAGTATACCATTCACAGGAATCGGACACAGGTATACTGAACCATTTAGCTGTTTATTAGCAGTTGTCAGGATGGTAAAAACAGCTCCAATGCTGGGTACAGCAATCATATCCAGTAACAGTACATGAAAATCCCCACCACCTACATCTGGCTAGACATTACTTCCCTGTCTGCTCGCCGGCCACTTACTGGCATCGGTGGTCCCACCCACACATACAGACAGTGCCTTTATCCTCCACCCAAGCACTACAACAAATCACAGCAAACCAATCACACCCATGTGGAACACCTGTGTGTGTGTTGCTAAGAGAGGAACCTAAGGAAAACTTAAACCCTGTCTGCAGCCTGCCTGCTGCAGACTAACTGTGTTCCTACCTGTTCCCTTACAGGGAACTGTGGCAAATATCCCTCTTTGCACACTTTGGATGGATCATCCTTGACTTCTCTCCAGGAGTTAAAATAACTTGGTCAAAGTTTATGGATTCAGACAGAAATTGTTTTTAGCCTGTTTGCAAGTACATTGGGTGTATGCCTTAAAGTCAATACTGAAAAGAGATATAGGCAGATGGCTAGAACATTCTTCTAGATTTTTGTTATTGAATGCTTTGTTATTGACAGGTCTAGCCTATTCTCTTGCGTTTTAACATTTCTCACTTAAAAGCCTAATAGCACATATTAAAACCATCAGATCTGGGAATCTTGTGTTGTGGGTAGCTTTTTTTTTTTTTTTTTTAAAAATGTTTTAAGTTTTTTATTTTCAACATACACAAGTAACAGTTACAATTGGTATAATGATACAGTAATAAAAAGATACAATACAAAGTCCACTTTAAAAAAAAATAAACAGGATCATCGTTGTAAAGAGCCCTTAATTGCTTGCCCTACCTCTACCAAGGTTGGAGCAACTATGGATTCTTGAAGAGCTTGTTTCAGTTGCCTTATAGGCCAGGTCAGGTGGCAAGTGCGGGAGGGGGCATGTGTCACGATGGCCTTATGGCCCCACTCACTACTATCTAATGCTGAGATTCAGATCCACAGATTCACATAGTGGGGTGTGCATCCAGATGATGCAAATTATGTAATTTCAACCCCTGCCTTCTACGGAAATACGGGAGGGTGTCTGCTCTTGGAGTCCCCAAAATTAGGGAGCTTCTGGACATTCCAGGAGAGTAGGCAATGACATATTTCCATTAGTTGCTAGAGAGTCTTTTTTTCTGTATTGACATTATAAGTTTGCTGTAATCTATGAATGGCATCTAATATTTTGACAACTTCTTTCATCTTTATTTCTTGAGCAGAGCCTTAAGTTTAATAAAGTCTCTCCTTCTCATTCCTGGTGTGTCATTTAAAGATAAAACTTCTATAATGTGGGATTGGATTTTTTTCCTGCATGTCTGAGATGTTTACGAAGTGCTCATCTAGTCTCTATATAAATTCTTTAAGTGAAATTGAAGAGCCACTATAATTAAAAATAGTGTAATGATCCTACCTTGTGACATTGTTTATTGAGGCCTCATTAAGGTAGTGCATATTGCTCTGGTCTAGAAGGAAATCATTTATCGCATGATTTGTTCTGTAAGCCTAGTTAAGTTGTATAGCTAGTGTTTTCATTTGTGTTTGTTCCAAGTGTTGTATATAGATTTATATAGCATAGTAAGTAAGCCCTAAAGAGGGTAGAGATCACACTTTATGTGCGAGCTACAGACCCATCTCCCTTTTAAATGTGGACCTCAAAACTATTTTCCAAAATACTGGCTAACAGACTTGATTTTTGTATTCCATCGCTGGTCCATCCAGATCAAGTGTGCTCCATATCTAATCACCAGGCGGCAAACAACACTAGGAGGGCCATCTACGTAATACATTCAGCTAACATCCATAGGATCCCTGAACTGGTGTTGGCTCTCAAGGCTAAGAAGGCTTTTGAAAGAGTCTGGTGGCCCTTTATGCAGAAGGTTCTTTGCTCTGCAGGTAAACATGGCCACTTCCTCAAAGGCATTGCCTCCCTTTATTTTAATCCAACTGTTTTACTCCTTATTAATGTCTGTGCTTCTGCTCTCTTCCCGATTTGTAATGACACGTCAGGGCTGCCTTCTATCCACGCTTCTCTTTGCCTTAATGATGGAGCCACTTGCAGCCAAATTTCGCAACAATTCAAATATCACAGGTGTCCCCACTGGTTCCTCGACAACTAAACTTGAATTCTTGCCAGATGATGTTCTCCTCACCCTGACAAACCCTCACATGTCCCTTTCCTCCCTTACGGCTGAACTTCTGGACTATGGTCTTTTACCTAATGTTAAGATTAATTCAATAAAACTTTAGCCCTAGACCTTAATTGCCCATCTATAATACAGCAAAGCCTCCAAGCTTGCGTTAACTTTAAGTAGCAGCCTCAAAAGAGTAAATACTTAGGAATCTACCAGATCAAACATTATGAGACCCTATTAACAGCCAATTTCCCCCCTTTCTTGCACTCTTAAAGCAAGATCTGACATCCTGGAAATTCCTCTTTATTTCTTGGGTGGGCAGAGTGGCTTCAGTGAAGATGAATCTGCCCCCCAGACTACTTTATCTGTTTCAAACCCCCCAGCAGGTGTCTCTTCCTCCTACCTCAGGGACATGCAGTCTTGTATCTTTCACTTTATTTGGGTAGACGTTCTAGAGTCCGGCCAGAAAGTCCTGTTCTGACACTACTAAAAAAAGTAGTCTTGGCCTTCCTTGTCACCATAACTATTATCTCGCTGCCCACCTCATCCAAATAGTTTTGGCCCACGCTAACTCTGGTTCCAGGATGTGGGTAGACGTGGAAACAGATTAACTATGTATGTCTTCCCACTATGCTCTCTATTGACTGGACCCTGGGGATTTGCCCACAGATCACCCTCTACCACCCACTATCCTCTTTTCCCTTACTATATGGAGGTACTTCACCCATACCATCAATTTAATAGGCAACCCTAAATGAATGACCCCCTTATGGCATAACCCTTCCTTCCCTCTTGGTCTTAATCCTAGAACTTTTTCTGCATGGACAAGAAATTACTTTAAATACCTCCCTGATATCGTTCCAATGGGCTTTTTCCCTGAGCTTTGTGATTCCCTTCATTTACCGACCACCTCTTTTTATCAATACCTTCAAATACGTCACATTCACAACACCAAAATTGACCCGCAGACTCCCTGTACCCCACCCCTCTGAAAACTTTCTGTCTACTCTGGTCCTCCTCCAAAGAACATATTTCCACTTTCTATTCACCTTCTGGCGAGAGGTGTCTTATTAGTAGGATCAGGCGCCTCACCTTCCCCTTTCATTTCTCCTTTTATCTCCTCCCTCGCCTACCTCCCGGAATCCCTAAACTGATCTGGAAGCGCCATTCTCACATTCCTACAGCTGCTAGATGCTTAATAGCACGGAATTGGAAGAACCCAGATCCCACCTCTGTTACAAGCCAGATAAAGAATGTTTGGCAAATACATAAACTAGAACATACGTCCAGACTACTCCATCACCATCCTAACCAATTTCTTTCTACATGCCAATCCTGGACAGAATACTTTGAATTGGAAACCTGGCTTGTGTAATCCCTTCTTCTGACTAGATTTAAGAACTCTAACCTTCTCTCTTGTCACATCACCCCCTCCCAATTAAATCCCCATCCCCCTCCAATTCTTCACTCTCCTGTACTAACAATACCCTGTCATTCATCTTTCCTCTCCCCTGTGCCACCACGGTGTTACATCCTAATGCCAGATTAGATTGAATTATTTCCTCAGTTCTCGTTAATCTGATATACTCTGTACCATCTAAAAGACACTATTATGTCATGTTGAATATGTTTTTGCACCCCCTCATTTTACCCCTCTTTCCCTTTTTCTTTCTGTACCCCTCATACTTTCCATAAATCGACAAAAACTCAATAACATTTTGTTCAAAAAAAGAAGGACAAAGGGCAAAATAATAATAACAAGCAACTAGTCTAAAAAAACTATAATATGTTGGTTTACAAATGGTGTCATATTTGCTATGTCAAGATAGCTGCCAGATTCATTCAGGCAAGCAAAGAGGACCAAATTGAAAAAAAAAGATGGGAGGTCCTTTTGAAATGTTTTGAGATTTTTTTGGGATGGAAAGCTGTGGTATATCTAGGTAAACATCACACCTAAAAATAAAGGACACATTTATTTGACTGCTCCATGCTAATCTGCCCATATTCTGATGAAAAAACAAACCCAATGAAATTTGCCATTGTTAAACGCTATATATTGGCAATGGTGTACATAACAAATTATGGTCTGGCTTCGAGTTCGAAGTACTTCATATAGCAAGGCCTTTCTCACTCAAAATGCTTATTTCTAATATATAAAAGAGAAAATTTGTCCTTCTGTCCTTCTGTCCTTTTTTCTATACAAATCCACATTTTTCAAGCGAAGATCATGAAATTTTGCATACGAGTGTATTAAAACATGACGGAGGCAACTAAAAAAATTTAAAATAAAAAAATTCATTACGGGGTGGGGGTGGCGAGAGGGGTAACACCTAAAAATCATCGAAAACGACCATAACTCTGGAATGTCTGGAACAATTTACACCAAACCTGGTACACATATGACTTACAGTCTGACAACAAATATTGTGGGGGCAACACACCCCTAGCACTCCTAAGGGTGGTGGTGGCGAGGGGAGTAACACCTAAAAATCATCGAAAACGACCATAACTCTGGAATGTCTGGAACAATTTACACCAAACCTGGTACACATATGACTTACAGTCTGACAACAAATATTGTAGGGGCAAGACACCCCTAGCACTCCTAAGGGTGGGGGTGGCGAGGGGGGTAACACCTAAAAATCATCGAAAACGACCATAACTCTGGAATGTCTTGAACAATTTACACCAAACCTGGTACACATATGACTTACAGTCTGACAACAAATATTGTAGGGGCAAGACACCCCTAGCACTCCTAAGGGTGGGGGTGGCGAGGGGGGTAACACCTAAAAATCATCGAAAATGACCATAACTCTGGAATGTCTGGAACAATTTACACCAAACCTGGTACACATATGACTTACAGTCTGACAACAAATATTGTGGGGGCAAGACACCCCTAGCACTCCTAAGGGTGGGGGTGGCGAGAGGGGTAACACCTAAAAATCATCGAAAACGACCATAACTCTGGAATGTCTGGAACAATTTACACCAAACCTGGTACACATATGACTTACAGTCTGACAACAAATATTGGGGGGGCAACACATCCCTAGCACTCCTAAGGGTGGGGTGGCAAGGGGGGTAACACCTAAAAATCATCGAAAACGACCATAACTCTGGAATGTCTGGAACAATTTACACCAAACCTGGTACACATATGACTTACAGTCTGACAACAAATATTGTGGGGGCAACACACCCCTAGCACTCCTAAGGGTGGGGGTGGCGAGGGGGGTAACACCTAAAAATCATCGAAAATGACCATAACTCTGGAATGTCTGGAACAATTTACACCAAACCTGGTACACATATGACTTACAGTCTGACAACAAATATTGTGGGGGCAAGACACCCCTAGCACTCCTAAGGGTGGGGGTGGCGAGAGGGGTAACACCTAAAAATCATCGAAAACGACCATAACTCTGGAACGTCTGGAACAATTTACACCAAACCTGGTACACATATGACTTACAGTCTGACAACAAATATTGGGGGGGCAAGACACCCCTAGCACTCCTAAGGGTGGGGGTGGCGAGGGGGGTAACACCTAAAAATCATCGAAAACGACCATAACTCTGGAATGTCTGGAACAATTTACACCAAACCTGGTACACATATGACTTACAGTCTGACAACAAATATTGTGGGGGCAACACACCCCTAGCACTCCTAAGGGTGGGGGTGGCGAGGGGGGTAACACCTAAAAATCATCGAAAACGACCATAACTCTGGAATGTCTGGAACAATTTACACCAAACCTGGTACACATATGACTTACAGTCTGACAACAAATATTGTGGGGGCAACACACCTCTAGCACTCCTAAGGGTGGGGGTGGCGAGGGGGGTAAAACCTAAAAATCATCGAAAACGACCATAACTCTGGAATGTCTGTAACAATTTACACCAAACCTGGTACACATATGACTTACAGTCTGACAACAAATATTGTGGGGGCAAGACACCCCTAGCACTCCTAAGGGTGGGGGTGGCGAGGGGGGTAACACCTAAAAATCATCAAAAACGACCATAACTCTGGAATGTCTGGAACAATTTACACCAAACCTGGTACACATATGACTTACAGTCTAGCAACAAATATTGTAGGGGCAAGACACCCCTAGCACTCCTAAGGGTGGGGGGTGGTTTGTAGCGAGGGGGGTAACACCTAAAAATCCTCGAAAACGACCATAACTCTGGAATGTCTGGAACAATTTACACCAAACCTGGTACACATATGACTTACAGTCTGACAACAAATATTGTGGGGGCAAGACACCCCTAGCACTCCTAAGGGTGGGAATGGCGAGGGGGGTAACACCTAAAAATCATCGAAAACGACCATAACTCTGGAATGTCTGGAACAATTTACACCAAACCTGGTGCACATATGACTTACAGTCTGACAACAAATATTGTAGGGGCAAGACACCCCTAGCACTCCTAAGGGTGGGGGTGGCGAGGGGGGTAACACCTAAAAATCATCGAAAACGACCATAACTCTGGAATGTGTGGAACAATTTACACCAAACCTGGTACACATATGACTTACAGTCTGACAACAAATATTGTGGGGGCAACACACCTCTAGCACTCCTAAGGGTGGGGGTGGCGAGGGGGGTAAAACCTAAAAATCATCGAAAACGACCATAACTCTGGAATGTCTGTAACAATTTACACCAAATCTGGTACACATATGACTTACAGTCTGACAACAAATATTGTGGGGGCAAGACACCCCTAGCACTCCTAAGGGTGGGGGTGGCGAGGGGGGTAACACCTAAAAATCATCGAAAACGACCATAACTCTGGAATGTCTGGAACAATTTACACCAAACCTGGTACACATATGACTTACAGTCTGACAACAAATATTGTGGGGGCAAGACACCCCTAGCACTCCTAAGGGTGGGAATGGCGAGGGGGGTAACACCTAAAAATCATCGAAAACGACCATAACTCTGGAATGTCTGGAACAATTTACACCAAACCTGGTGCACATATGACTTACAGTCTGACAACAAATATTGTAGGGGCAAGACACCCCTAGCACTCCTAAGGGTGGGGGTGGCGAGGGGGGTAACACCTAAAAATCATCGAAAACGACCATAACTCTGGAATGTCTGGAACAATTTACACCAAACCTGGTACACATATGACTTACAGTCTGACAACAAATATTGTGGGGGCAAGACACCCCTAGCACTCCTAAGGGTGGGAATGGCGAGGGGGGTAACACCTAAAAATCATCGAAAACGACCATAACTCTGGAATGTCTTGAACAATTTACACCAAACCTGGTACACATATGACTTACAGTCTGACAACAAATATTGTGGGGGCAACACACCCCTAGCACTCCTAAGGGTGGGGATGGCGAGGGGGGTAACAACTGAAAATCATCTAAAACAACCATAACTCTGGAATGTCTGGAACAATGTCTTGGAAGAAGTTCCAAAAAAAAGGGGAAATATATTTTTTCTGGATGCACCTGGAGGAACAGGTAAGACGTTTCTCATCAAGTTGTTACTTGCTAAAATTCCAGTACATTCCAAGATAGCTATTGCTGTGGCCTCTTCTGGAATTGCTGCAACTTTGCTCCCTGGTGGAAGAACAGCACATTCAGCTTTCAAGTTACCGCTTAATCTGGCCTGAAGTGAAACTCACATCTGCAATATCACTAAACGAACAGAAAAAACTCAGATTCTGCAGCAATGTCAGGTCATTGTAGGGGATGAATGCACCATGTCACACAAAAATGCTTTACAGGCCCTCAATCAAACACTTCAATTTTTAAGAGGCAATGATTTACTAATGGGTGGAGTCACTGTTGTATTGGCTGCTGATTTTCGACAAACATTGCCGGTCATTCCAAAAGGAACAATGGCGGATGAAATTAATGCATGCCTTAAATCATCCCATCTTTGCAGGCATGTTCGCACTTTGCGACTAACCACAAATATGAGAGTTTCTCTGCATGGCAACACAATGGACAGTCAGTTTGCTGATCATTTCTTAAATATTGGGAATGGTTGAATGCCGCTTCATCCAGTAACTGGTCTCTTCAAACTCAGAGAAACACTTTGTAACACAGTTGTGTCTTAAAATTCTTTAAATCCCGGGCAACGCCGGGTATTCTGCTAGTTTTTAAATAATTTATAAAATGGAAATAGTAACTAATAGCCACGCATCACCATCTGTCCTTGTTCCCCATTGCCTCTGTTGCAATCTTTACCACACCCATAATTCTTGGAGGGCAAAGGAGTCATGTGTACTCCCTGGACACACAACTACTAGGTCTCGAATTAGGAGAGATGGATCACGTACAGCCAGGGCTGGATTAACCCGAGGTCTAACTGGGCTATAGCCCAGGGGCCTCGGGCATCCAGGGGGCCCTTCAAAGTCCTCAGCAGCATTATTGATCGTTCCGGGGGCGGGGGCGCCCCCAGCCCGTTCAATGCTGCTGAGCACTGTCACTGTAGTCCTCCGTCCCCGGCGCTCAGTAATCTGCTTACCGAGGAGATCTCGCGAGATCTCCTCAGTAAGGAGCTTACAGCGCGCCGGGGACGAAGGACTACAGTGACAGGTAAGCGCTTGGGGGGGGCCCTCATGGGGTACGGGGGGGGGGGGGCGGCGGGTGGCTCACATTGGGGGCCTCATGGGGGAATGGAGGCGCCCTTAGCCCAGGGGCCTCCATTCTCTTAATCCGGCCCTGCGTACAGCCTAGACTTTTATCAAGTGGAAATGCTTCCAATTCAAATAAATCAAAGCATTCCCATCCCACAGGACCAGGGCTACATGTGTTCCGTCTACTACCCCTGTGACGTGCGGAAAACCAGCTATGGTGGACTCCTCATCGGGTGGCAGATGGATGAATTGCTTGAGCCGTGACAAAATCCCCGCAGAACAACCTTCAGCACACAACTGAAGGACTTCTGGGACATTCCTTGCACGACCCCCACTTTCATCTAGAACAAGACAGTGGCACTGAAATGCAATGCCGCCAACAATTTGGTCAATGACAGTATTGCTGTCAGGATGTTGCGTATTGGTTCTAGAACACGCTGCATAATGAGCAGACTGTCCATGATGACATGAGGCTGGAGCCAATAGCGACAGACCACTTCAGCATCAGACATCCCAAAGAAGCTAACACATGGCCTGAAAATACGATCCCTGGGTCGGCGATGATGGACCAGTTGCTGGTTTTGGAAGGGTTGACACCTGTTGCCCTCCTGCTCTTCCACCTGGGTCTCAGCCATTTCAAAGAAATGCTATATGTGAGAGAGAAGGATGAAGGGGTCCAAATATTACATTAACTTATGGCTTGTAAACTTTTTCACCTGTTTGGACATTAAAGATGCAAATATACTTACACATGCAAATAGTCATGCCAGACTCCTTATCTAACTGTAAAACCAAATGAAAAAAAATTAAAAATGCATTTGGAAAACTTGAAGGAACTATAAGGAGTAAAATCAACAAGAATTTTTCTTTTTAACTACTATTAAACAGGCACATAATAATTGACAATGTGGCACATTGCTAGGGTATGAGTAAAAAATAACCCAAAAAAAGAAAAGTAGCACTGAAAGAAAATAAATACCTATTTAATTCAATGCAGCTCCCTCAATATGTCAAAACTCAAGTTACATGAAATGGCACCATAATGAGCATACTCTTAATATAGGGATGTTTAATGAGAGGAGTGTATGCAGGTATAGGAATCAAAGTTCACAATTCTATTAGTTGGAGCGCAGTGGCAGCTGTGTAAATTTATGATTGACAGTAAAGATTTAAACTAGCCCCCTAGCAGGTGCAGACTTTATGCAAGGAGACCCGTCTGTTCGTGTGTGAGCATGAACCTGTCTTGGACGTTGCTGCACAGGGAAGAGAACACCCTCTTTTTATATTGACTATCCCCAAATGCCTCTTCCCCACCCCATTCACTCCCCGAAATCATAGGCTGTAGTAAGTGTCCATTGCATCTGCAGTGGCCAGAGTACCATGCCACCCATATGTCCTGGTGTAACGGCGCTTACCGATGTCAGCGCCGATTCTCCGCTCCATGCTGCCACACTTCCGGGTAGGTCCCGGCGGAAGGTCAGCTGATCTGGGCGGGGAATTCAAAAATCCTACTTCAGGCCTGCTCTGACACACTGTCTGTGTCAGAGCAACGTGTTACCTGTATCTGGCTGCATTTCCTGTGCTTTGGTCTTTCTGGTGTTCTCCCTTGTTACTTCTGATTCCTGTGTACCGAACTGGCTATATCCAAGACCACTCTCCTGCTTCATCCCTGGCACTGCATAACGGACAGATCTCTGTGTACCGAACTGGCTATATCCAAGACCACTCTCCTGCTTCATCCCTGGCACTGCATAACGGACAGATCTCTGTGTACCGAACCGGCTATACTCCAGACTACCCTCCTGCCTTATCCCTGGTACTGCATAGCGGACAGATCTCTGTGTACCGACTCAGCTATACTCCAGACTACCCTCCTGCCTTATCCCTGGTACTGCATAACGGACAGATCTCTGTGTACCGAACCGGCTATACTCCAGACTACCCTCCTGCCTTATCCCTGGTACTGCATAACGGACAGATCTCTGTGTACCGAACCGGCTATTCTGGACTACGCTTCTGCTCCTGGGGCTGTACAGCGGATTGATTCCTGCATTCCACCAGTTTCTACTCCAGACTACTACCTTCTGAATATACGGTAAGTGATTCCAGTTATCAATTTCCCTGTGGATCTGGCCGTGCCTCTACATGTCCATCCAGGGCCGGTCTGGGACTAAAAATCAGCCCTGGCATTTAAAGCACACAGGCCCACCTCTGTTCATAAGCTGGAAAAAAAAAGTGTGCCGCAGTGCAGTGGCGGTGCCGCCAAAGGCGTAGCTACATTATGTTGGGGGCGTGGTCAAAATGGTGCGTTGATACATACATTATAATAAAACATTACATTTATCAGACCCTCCCCATCCACATTACGCCACCCCCCCAGATACATTATGACACCCCCAGCCCACTGTACTTATCTATGCTTCTGATGCTGCTGACATTCCTGTAGAGTGAGCAGGGAAGCTCTTAGTCTCATGAGATTAATAAATCTCGTGAGACTTAGAGCTCCTCGGCTTGCTCTGCAGGCTGTGCCCTGTCCGGGACGGAGCACAGATCCTCCTGCTGACCAACTGGATTAAGGCTCGGGGGGCCCGGGCACTTAAGTCAGGGGGGCTCCTATGATGCAATTTGGCTATTAGACAAATTTTTGACAAATACAAAGGCAATACAGTGTGCACTACTGTTAGGTGCACGCAGTTCTGCCTTAACAAGCAGTACAGTGTGAAGTAGGACATATCTCCCAACTGTCCTTGTAGTCAGACCAAATCCTGACTAAGTGGGACAGTCACCCATCAAATTCAGAACAGTTGGCAAACTGTCCTGGTCTCTCCTACCTGTCTTGTCATGGTCACCACTTGTGGCTGCTGGTGTCTTTAGATCAGTTGCTGCTTGTCTGGATCCTGGAATGTTGGATGCCCTATTTGGAGAAAAAAATGAGCAGATGAAATTTAGCCCTGGTGTTAAATCAATATAGCATCCATTTTTTAAAATTAGGCCTCACTACAGCCACAACATTAAAGTACTAGTATTCACATTTGATAAATAAAACTATTTCCCTCTCTCCAAAGCACCCCAGCATTAAATTAAAAATCCAATCACCCCATCTGAAATTGATAGGCCCCACTATTAAATTGCCCCCATCTTCACCCCACAAATAGAATAGCACCCAATAATTAGCCCCCACCTGCAATTCCCTATTAGATTAACAGCCTACCTCCCACATTATATTAAGAGCTACCCATACACACATTATGGTCATACACCGGCCCACACACACATACTATAGTTATACTGTTACACACATACACACTATAATCATAACCTGTCACACACACACACACACACACACACACACATACTATAGTTATACTGTTACACACATACACACTATAATCATAAAGGTCATTCTTTGGATATTTTTTTTGGGGGTTATTTTTTTGGTAATTTGTATTCATTGTCATTCAGAGCTTGATTTATATATTTTTTAACTTTGTCGATCCCATTTTTATTGGCGCCTGTCAGTAAATTCTGTGTTATTTTTTATTACACTATAATCATACCCTGTCACACAAATAGATAGATACCCTGTCACACAAATAAATAGATACCCTGTCACACAAATAAATAGATACCCTGTCACACAAATAAATAGATACCCTGTCACACAAATAAACAGATACCCTGTCACACAAATAAATAGATACCCTGTCACACATATAGCTCCCCTGTCACACATATAGCTTCCCTGTCCACATATAGCTCCCCTGTCACACATATAGCTCCCCTGTCACACATATAGCTCCCCTGTCCACATATAGCTCCACTGTCCACATATAGCTTCCCTATCACACATATAGCTCCCCTGTCCACATATAGCTCCACTGTCACACATATAGCTCCCCTGTCACACATATAGCTCCCCTGTCCACATATAGCTTCCCTGTCACACATATAGCTCCCCTGTCCACATATAGCTTCCCTGTCCACATATAGCTTCCCTGTCCACATATAGCTTCCCTGTCACACATATAGCTCCCCTGTCCACATATAGCTTCCCTGTCCACATATAGCTTCCCTGTCCACATATAGCTTCCCTGTTCACATATAGCTTCCCTGTCACACATATAGCTCCCCTGTCCACATATAGCTCCCCTGTCACACATATAGCTCCCCTGTCACACATATAGCTCCCCTGTCACACATATAGCTCCCCTGTCCACATATAGCTCCCCTGTCACACATATAGCTCCCCTGTCACACATATAGCTCCCCTGTCACACATATAGCTCCCCTGTCACACATATAGCTCCACTGTCCACATATAGCTTCCCTATCACACATATAGCTCCCCTGTCCACATATAGCTTCCCTGTCACACATATAGCTCCCCTGTCACACATATAGCTCCCCTGTCACACATATAGCTCCCCTGTCACACATATAGCTCCCCTGTCCACATATAGCTTCCCTGTCACACATATAGCTCCCCTGTCCACATATAGCTTCCCTGTCCACATATAGCTTCCCTGTCACACATATAGCTCCCCTGTCACACATATAGCTCCCCTGTCACACATATAGCTCCCCTGTCACACATATAGCTCCCCTGTCACACATATAGCTCCCCTGTCCACATATAGCTCCCCTGTCCACATATAGCTCCCCTGTCACACATATAGCTCCCCTGTCCACATATAGCTCCACTGTCACACATATAGCTCCCCTGTCACACATATAGCTCCGCTGTCCACATATAGCTCCACTGTCCACATATAGCTCCCCTGTCCACATATAGCTCCCCTGTCCACATATAGCTCCACTGTCACACAAACTACCCCCTCCCTCTTACCTTGTGCGCTCCGCAGCGCGCTGTACAGTCTCTCCTAACACATGGGACGGCACCTATCACTTGGTGCTCGTCCCATGTGACATTTCCAGAGCCATTCATAGAAGAGAGGGGAGGAGCGACCACACCAGGAAGTAAGTGTAGTGCCGACCCCACTGCTCAGCACACAGACTGTCATGCTGAATTCTGGCATGACAGTCTGTGTGCTGAGTGATGGGGCCAGCCAGCTAGCAACCGGCCCATCTGGCCATCGGCCCTGTGTCCATCTCATAGAACTCTTTCCTTACGTCAGTAGGCTAAACCTGGGGGCCGCGACCTGCGGTTCTCCGGCAGCAAAACCCACCCTGCCTTGCGGCGGTTCTTGGAGAAGACCGGGAGGGCCGTTAGACTCTGCGCCCTAGGAAGGCCGGCGTAAATACTGACCAAGGTAATCTTGAAACCTAACACCTGGTTCTAGGCATATACAGAGTAATTTTGCGTACGCTCAAAATTGTCACATGCGTGCCGTTTAATGACTCAGGCCCTCGGACTGTTGACCTTATGACTGTAGAGATTTTGGTGTAGACATTTTCACTGTCAACTTTTTACACCCAACCCCTCAGTAGACACAATGTAAATATATCTTCCAACATGAGACATTTCCTCCAACTGGTCAGTGATCATATTACTTATTTCCCATTTTAACTAACCTATGCTCAGGGGCAGGCTGGGCTGCGGCACAGGGGGGGCATCTGCCCCCCAGGTTGGTCCCATAGTGGGCTACCTTGGGCTGGGTCACAGTGCTACCTGCAATTTTTTACCATTAAAATAGGCTGCTGAGTTGAGTCTTGCCCCCCTGGCTAAAATTTTGCAGCCCTCCCCTGCCTATGCTGGATTAATTTAGTTCTAGAAATTGCTGGATGTGAACAGGAATTCATGGTGGATTAATGTGTAGCTGATTGATTCAAGGGGTAATCTGGCTGGTAAAGAGACATGGCATGGAAAGTGTGGGGGAATGTGCTAAAAACAAATACAACAAGCAGCACAAGTTCAAAGTACATATAAAGTAAAATAACAAATATAAAATCCGATAAATGATGGAAAAATTAAGCCAGTGATTATTGGGAAAAATTTAAGTTTGATATTTGTATAGAAAGTATTTATATACCAGATATGGGGGCATGACCATAAATGTCCTGATTTCAGATTAAGTCAAGTAGGAATAACTTGAGCAGAGCATTGGGGGAATGGGCCATATAGAAGGTATACACATTTTCCCTTTAACATTACTCACAAACTGCAGTTACTACATGGGCTGAACATTCATTTGTTTCATTGTATCACAGAGTAATTATGACATCATATGTCTCCTTAGTCTGAATGTTCTGACACCAGCAGCATTCTGTGTCCAGGAAGCATACAGACAAGACATAGATTTACAGAGATTAACTAGCTCTTATTTAGTGTTTAATTCTTGAATAGTAAATCTTATGACATGGGGAGTTCAGAGTTTTGGAACTAGAGGAACCATATAATCCAGGATTGCTTCTGATTCTATTTTATCTTTAAAAACTATATAAGCAACAATAGAGAAAAAACATACAAACTCCTGTTTATAATATATAACATGTCATTGTTGCCCAGATCATTTACTTATAGCTGCCTGTATTTCCCCTATTATACTTTCAATTGTCAAAGTAATTTAAAGGGGATTAAAGTCTGAACTTTACCTAATCCCCCTTTCCAATAATAGAATTTTCGTGGGGTCCCTCTCCTTGGCACCCACTATTCTATATTTTGTAGCTTCCATTGCTGATCACCTGTAGAAAAAAATATATTTAAAAAATGGAAAACCCATATAAAGTCTCTGGTCTTCTCATCTCATACTTAACTTTCCTTATTTTTTCCTGTCACCCTCCTGCCTGCCTTGAGCCCTTGTAACACCCATTAATCACAGCTAGATTCACAGATCCTTGAATATGAAAGTTGTTGCCATCACTTCTTACTATTTATAATTGCAGCAGACACTAAGTGCTTCTTGCAGAAAATGTTTCATGAGAAAATTTATGTCCCGAAAAAGAAAAAGTGAAAACATAAGAAACTGCATGGCATCCCTCAACAACTCAGACGGACAAAGCCATGTAATTCGTGAGTAGAGAGTTCAAAGAGTTTGCAAATACCTGGGACTTTCAACACTCTACCAGCGGCCCCCAATATCTTTAATACAATGGGCTAACAGAAAGAACTGTCCACTTAGCCAAACACCTGCTGGAAAAATGCACACGTGATAACACCGATATTTTTGCAGCATTGGTTGACCTAAGAAATACTCCACGGAATGGTTTACCATCACCTGCCCAGCAATTATTGTTGCTTGGCACCAGGACCCTCATCCCTGTTACAAAGCAGCAATTGCAACAGCAAGTAGAAGCACGAGTACCAAAGGTATTTACATCAAAACAGCTGTCCAGCAAAAGAAGTAATGACTGCGCAATGACGATATTATTTATTATTTTGTATTTCCGTTAACTCGTCTAAATTCCATGCAGGCTAATTAATGCTTTATTCTAAAGTAACCTCAGACAATTAGTACTGTTGTGGGAATAAGTCTTAAGGAAAAAAAATCCTAAGAGCTGTTTAATATGGACAGTCAGAGAAAATAATTTAAACTTCCCAAACTTTCAAGATATAGAGAAGGAGCAGTAGGAACTGCATGTGAAGCAGGAGGGCATAGCCATCGTGGAGCTGTCACTAGCGGATAAATCTCACCAAATACAAGAACAGGTACAAACAATAGACACAAGGTGGCAGCCTACAACCACTGAGTTGGTGGATTTTCGCTAATTATGTGCAATATCCGTCTGGATAACACCTGATAACATTCTAGCTATATACAAAGTAGATTTTACTCATTAACTCCTAGCTCAGTGTTGATTACTACTGTGTCTACTTGTGCATTTCTCTCCGTATGCCGTCAATAGACATAAAACAGCTTTAGGATAACACAATTACCATCATCAAAGAGAAAGCACGGAAGAGGAAATGCAGCTAATCCTCGTTAGTATAGTGGTAAGTATCCCCGCCTGTCACGCGGGAGACCGGGGTTCGATTCCCCGACGGGGAGGCATCTTTTTTTTTTTTTTTTAAACCAGTAGAAGAAATAGTCAGTTAGTTTACAATGCTTACATCGTGGTGCATAGATAATCATATCTTCTTTCTTCAAGTTTTAGATATCATTTTCAGATTTAAAAATTTTATTTGCACAGTTCTGCAGTAAAATTAGCGAAAATGCAGATTAAAGAAAAATAAAATAAATGTTTCTAATGAAACATTTCCTTATTTTTATTAATGTTTTCTAATACAATTATTTTATGTTCAGCATATCCTCGATAAGATAGCTCATTTATATTGTGTGACGTTTAATAACTACGTTTCCTTCATGTAAACCTCATGTAACACAAACATATAAAATAAACTATTTACATATATAGTGCATTATTTCTGAGCGGAGTCCTATTAATTCTATAAATGTGTCTTAACTACCTTTGTAGAACTGGCCGGTTAGCTCAGTTGGTTAGAGCGTGGTGCTAATAACGCCAAGGTCGCGGGTTCGATCCCCGTACTGGCCATGTTACATTTTAGTGCTTCACGTTACTTTCCCCAGGGTGAATACAGTGATTCACAGATTACAGATTTAAAAAATAAATAAACCACAATGAAAGGTTATTAAAAAAATAAATCATTTTAATTACAGATACAAACCCAGTGGGGAGGCTAGTTGTAATATGTATATTTATTATTTCTAAAAAATATAATCAAAAGAAGGTAACATTTCATTATAAAAAGTGATTTTATTTTCATGTAATCTGCACTTTTTGGTAACTGCACTGCAGAATTGTGTAAATGCAATTTTTAAATCTGAAAATATTATGTAAAACTTGAAGTAAGAAGATATGTATTCTCTATGCACCAGCTGTAGCTAACTGGGTATTGCTTATTGAAATCAGCTGGAATTTTTAATCCGTATTTGTAAAATGTAAGAGAATTTCCACTGTAAAAAAAAAAAAGTGAAGCCTCCCCGTCGGGGAATCGAACCCCGGTCTCCCGCGTGACAGGCGGGGATACTTACCACTATACTAACGAGGATTAGCTATATTAGCACTTTATCATGTAAGTATTTTATGCTTACTGACGTCAAATGGAGAGAAATGCACAAGGAGACACAGTAGTAATCAGTGGTTGTAGGCTGCCACCTTGTGTCTATTGTTTGTACCTGTTCTTGTATTTGGTGAGATTTATCCGCTAGTGACAGCTCCACGATGGCTATGCCCTCCTGCTTCACATGCAGTTCCTACTGCTCCTTCTCTATATCTTGAAAGTTTGGGAATTCAGATTATTTTCTCTGAATGTCCATATTAAACAGCTCTTAGGATTTTTTATCCTTAAGACTTTTTTGTTCCAACAACAGTACTTATTGTCTGAGGTTCATAAGCACTTCTTGTATTAGACACCACGGTGGATAAGCAACATTATTTATTGAAACTCCCCAAAGTACATCAATGTCTTCCCCTACTGTCTTCAATCTCTAATGTATCCTAATTATACAATATGCTGAGTAGGCTGCAGACTAGGGTGTAAGGCTTTTAGGGAGGGGAATGCAACATTTTGGGTGGGGTGGAAAAATTGTAACAGGGAGAGGAATAAACTGAAATTTATTTTACAATATAAAAACTAAAAAGATAAAATATAAAAACTAAAAAGAAAACATGAAAGAAAAATATAATAAGGTTTTAATCTAAACATATTTCCATAGTAAAGGCTGAAGACAATGAATCATCCTTGAATCGTTGCTTGAGTATAAGCGAGTAGCAGAGACAAGGATGGTGACAGGTGCAGGTTTGACAGCCCCTCTCCACATCTTCACCCTCAGTAGTGCTCATTCATGCCTTCGTTCTGCTATACAGTTCTGATTTTAAAGAAAAGGGTAAGTGGAGCTCACAATACAAGTAAAACTGATGTTAGGTTACCCAAGTAAAAGAACTGTGTACAGCGCTAAGGAACGCATGTGGTGCTCTATAAATTATTAATAATAATAATAATAATAATAATAATAATAATAATAATTAGGCTAATGAGGATACAGTCAGGGGCAGATTGGCAATTAAAAGTTGCCCTGAAATATATTCTGAAAGTGGCCTCATGTATAAGGTCTGGCCAAACTGTAGGTCAATAGGTGGGATCAAATTAGAGGACAGGCTGTGGATGTGGGTGCCTTCATGCAGACAGATATGAGAGTGACCCGCACACAGGGTGGGTAGCTATTGCTTTAGTCAGTGTTAGGCCAAGCTCCAACCACTTCCCCTTCAAACGTGCTGGAAACACATCAATGCTAGGTGCATGTGGCCCCCTAATGCAGACCAGCATGAAGAGAGAAATCCCTTCCTGCAGGAGAGTTACACCACAATCAAGAAAGTTGGCAAATAGTATTTCTCTTGCCTGTTCTGGCAGCTCATTACCTGCTTGTGTCTTAAACTCAGTTACTGTTTGGAAACAGGATATATACCTGTCACCCCTTGAAAAGCCAGCTAATAAACACTCTAAGCCCCTCCCCCAACATTAAATCAATTCACATTTAACAGATAGGCCTATTTCCCCTAATGAACCTTGACATTACATTATTAGCACTCTTATTACATCTATACCCAGAGCTGGATTAAGGCTCTGGGGGGCCCGGGGCACTTAAGACAGGGGGGCCCTCTTGAATATGGTTAGCATTTTAGACAAATTTTTAGACAATTACACAGGCAAAACTGTGTGGACTACTGTTAGGTGCACACAGCTCTGCCTTCACAAGCAGTAAAGTGTAAAGCGGGACTTACCTCCATAATGTCCTTGCAGTCGGACCAAATCCTGACTAAGTGACACAGTCACCCAAATTTGGGACTGTCCCACTAAATACAGGACGGTCGGCAGACTGTCCTGCTCTCTCCTACCTGTTCTTGTCACTTTCACCACCTGTGGCTGCTGGTGTCCTTAGGTGCTGCTTACCTGGATCCTGGAATGTTGGGGGTCCTATTTTGAAAAAAATGGGTATATGTAATTTAGAAAACTCCAATCACCCCAAACATTAAATCAATAGAACCCACATTTATAATGAGGCCCTAAAATTAAAATAATAGTATTCACATTTGATAAATAGATTTTTTCAAATAGATCTATTTCACTCTACCCAGCCCTGACAATAAATTAATAGTACTCCCATTTAATAAATAAACTTATTTCCCTCCCTCCAAACAGCCACAGCAATAAATGAATAACATTTACTTTTAATAAATATTACCATTTCCCACAACCATCCCTGGCATTAACAAATTCATATTAACATTTAATAAATAGTCCTCCTCCCCAAGCTCAAACCCATATTCAATTAATTCCTCAAACCACCCCGGTATTAAATTAAAGGTCCCGTCACCTCACCTTAAATTAATAGGCCCTATTATTAAATTAAATTTACCCACCATCACCCCACAAGTAAATTAATAACACCCATCATTAAATAATTAGCTTCAACCCACAGTCAACAATTAAATTAATAATAATAATAATAATAATTAACCCCCTGATCAGTCAATCCTCTCATCCTCAGTCATTAACTTCCTCATAATTATACAAATACAAATCACACATACAAATTGTCCCTGATGTCACACATACAAATTGCCCCCTGAAGTCACACATGCAAATTGCCCCTGATGTCACACATGCAAATTGCCCCTGAAGTCACACATGCAAATTGCCCCTGAAGTCACACATACAAATTGCCCCTGATGTCACACATGCAAATTGCCCCTGAAGTCACACATACAAAAATACCCCTGAAGTCACACATGCAAATTGCCCCTGAAGTCACACATGCAAATTGCCCCTGAAGTCACACATACAAATTGCCCCTGAAGTCAAACATGCAAATTGCCCCTGAAGTCACACATGCAAATTGCCCCTGAAGTCACATATCATCTTCCCATATTCCATGTAAATTGTTACTACCTGAACTGTTGTTCATGTAGCACATGCCCGCGGCGGCCGCTGACCTCCGTGTCTGACAGGAACATCATTGTCATGAGTCAGCAGCCCCCACCCCACTCAGCAACAGGCAGCCTTGCGATTGGTTGCCTGTTGCTCCCCAACCATAGACCAGCCCCTAGAAAATACAGAAGCCCACAGCGGACAGCTCTCCCCTACTGAAGCCCAACAACCCCTCCCTTCCCCCGGCGTCTGTAATTAGAAGACTGGTCTGTGAGGAGGTGTCAGCCTCCGATCAGCTCCGGACAAGCACTTTTTTTTTTATTTTAATTGCAAAAAAACTGAAGCTGCTCTTGGTCGGGGGGCCCCCTGAGAGAGGGGGGCCCGGGGCACGTGCCCCCTGTGCCCCCCCCTTAATCCGGCCATGTCTATACCCTACACACTAAATAAATACCCCCTCCACACACACACACACACACACACTTGTTTTTATTGCATCGTGAGGACCCATGTCTGGAACATGGCGTATAGGGACACCCCTTTTCTAATGCCCTGTCGACAGAACAATCATAGTGTAGGAGTGGTTTGTCACCAGAGTTACCACATGAGACTTACACTTTGACTTTGCATAAAGTACTGACACGGACTGCAAGATGGGGAAAGTGTCATGTATTTTGACTGTCTGAGGACATCCACGTACCCGCTTACACCGACACCTGGCAATGGAGGCTACAGCCCTGTTCTACCACTTTGCATCATTTCAACAAGTTTGATCCCACTTTAAAGCTGTTATGTGGTTCTTTATGTAGAATTTCACCCCTGACCAGTACCGATCTTTCAGTATGGATGGTTCAGCCATGAGGCACGCAACACAGTCTCACTTTCCGGGCACCCGGCATGTCTCTATAAACCTCCTCAACCTGGACCTCCTCTCTGTCCCAGGATTTCCTCCGCACTTCTTTGCAACCTGAAAGGAAGTACTGTAGTCCATTATGGCTCCGCAAAATACAGAGAAGGCAAAGTTCTTCTGCCTAGCAAAACTGTGTGCTACACCTACCTGTGGAAGCCAAGGCTGGGCACTGGTCCCGTGTTGCCAGCTCCATACACCGCCTCTCTTCTGAGGTGGAAGTGTCGACTCTCATCATCTGACATGCCGCTCTGTAGCTGGACCGGTTCTGAAACGAAACAGATATGTAAATGACCGAGGTTAAAGTAAAAAGCACACATCAGACACCAGATTTTCCACTTACCATCCAGATCAATGTGCATCTCGTCCAAATTCTTGCCTTTGAATTCGGCCAGTCTGCTACTCTCGAGAGCCATTAACATTATCTTGGCGAGTAGGAGGGTACCTTCTCGGAGGCGGTAATACTACCGGTGCACCCTGATGTTGTGTCCAAGGAAGTCTGCCACCTGATCCAGTTCTGTGTCGTTTAGGTTGAGGACCTTCAAGAGAGTGGCAATGTGCTTTCTAAGCTTTGTGGAAGACAGCGTGTGGGGACAATTGACCTCACACTCTCTGGCAACCAGTTGTATGCAATCAGAGTGACAAGGCAGCTGGTCTAGCGAATATGTAGACATTTTTGTTATCCACTTCACATTTGTCAAGCTTTCCTGCGAGAAGTTCCATTGCAGCTTGCACGGCTGGTGTCAGCAGGATGGGGACTTTTCTCCCTCATATTCCTCGAATTTCAATGAGAGTGAAGTGCCGGCAGAGCTTCCTCTCAACCTCGCAAAGCGCAAGGGACGCATCTTTGGGGAGATCCGAGGTATCTCTTAAGGAGAAGGTAGTCAGCAACATTTTTGAAACTTCCCCTTACCTTCTTTGATTGAACAAGATCATCTGTGCCAGGGTGACTTTTGCAAGTAGTGCCCAGTGGTTAACCGCAGGCACTGTGGATAGCCCACTTCGGTAAGCTTGCTGCTTCTCATCGAGGTACAAGTGCATCTTTTTCACATCTTCCATGAAAGGTGATAGCTGAGGCATTTTCCACTTGGATTCCTTAAAAGTTTTCAAGGCATCCGATGAGATCAACTCGTTCCATCTCGCCTCATGTAGCTTCCTGAAGTTTTGTGTGTTTTCAAACGCAGCAGTGCAGCCCTCCATCATGGCTCAGCACTTCACAATGCTCGCTAACTTTTGCAGGCCATGCCCGACCTTGAGTGTCAGTGAGGGCGTCTTAAATGTACCTGTCTCCTCGTCATAGCCAGCTACCAGCTTCACAGCATCTACTACATGCAAAAAGGACTACAAAGACATGGTTTGATCGGCGTGAGATCGGTGTGGGTTCGGTGTGGAAGAACTTGACTGGCCCACACAGAGCCCTGACCTCAACCACATTGAACTCCTTTGGGATGAATTGGAACTGGGATTGCGAGCCAGGCCTTCTCTTCCAACATCAGTACCTGACCTCATAAACGCTTTACAGAATGAATGGGTACAAATTCCCACAGAAAAACTCTAGCATCTTGTGGAAATCCTTCTAAAAAGACTGGAAGCTGTTATTGCTGCAAAAGGGGGACCGACTCCATATTAAAGTATATGTATTTGAAAATAATGTCATTACAGTCCCTGTTGGTGTAATGATCAAGTGTCCGAATACTTTTGTCCATATAGTGTAGATTGTTACTCATTGGCACCAATCAAAGCACTGCATAGAATGACTTACTGATTATTAGTCCAGTCTGGTGTTAATACAGTAACAGGGGTGTAACAGCTGCCTCATGCCGACTCATTATAGGAAAGACCATGTGAGGGGGGCACGGCTTCTACTGTGCAGCTGGCCATTCCATCATGTCTGTATATGCTCGAAAGAACGGCATTGTACATTGAAAGTTTGTAAATAAGCTATTAGATATTTGCCTATTAGAAGTACATTTGAGAGCTACATTATAATAGATTTGCTTTTGCTAAAGTTCTTTTGATGTTGACATTGTGAAAGTGATAAACATGACAACAGTATTAGACATTATATGATGAGGCTGTGTACTCTGTAGAAAACAATAAAGTAGCTAAAGAATCACAGAGGAAAACTACATTCTCTATTTTGCATTTATATCTTACCTGTGTGGAGTTTCTATGTTCTCCCCTTGTTTGTGTGGGTTTCCTCCGGGTGCTCCAGTTGCCTCCCACAATCCAAAAACATACTGGTAGGTTAATTGGCCGCTATCAAATTGAGCCTAGTCTGTGTGTATCTTAGGGAATTTAGACTGTAAGCTCCAATGGGGGCAGGGACTGATGTGAATGAGTTCTGTGTACAGCGCTGCACTATATAAATAAATGGTGATGATGATGTTGCTCTTATGAACTCCATGCAGACTAATTAATACTTTGTTGTGTTTTAAAGCTATCTACACAGATTTAATTAAAGTGGAGGAAATATAACATGTTTGAGCTATGTGTATATATGTATTAATTTGGATACAATTTTATTGTGATTGTGTTATAAAATGCACTGATGTTTCACAAAAGAACTAGAGAGCAGTATAGTTTACATTGCATGATGTTTATTACTGATAGTTTCCCTCATGTAAATCAAAAATGAAAAATTTACCACATATATACATCACAAAAAGAAACATCTGGGGGAACATTTATCAATCTTATCATAAAATGAAAAATAGTTCTCAATCCTTATTGCATTGATAAGGATTGAACTATTTCTCACATTTATGAAAAACGCATCACAGAAATAGCAGTTCCGATAAACTGCTGTTTCTGTGATAAAAAACAATCACACTTACCCCGCCTCTTCGGAACGCGATGTCTCCGGATCTCCTCCTGGTCATCTTCATTTTTCTTTACACTAGAATTGCACATGTGCAGTTCGAAGAGCTGCTCTTCGGAGCAGAGCTGACAGCACTGAAATCTTTCAAAAATGATAATGTACGCCAGCCAGGGCCGGACTGGCCTTCTGGCACTTCTGGCATTTGCCAGAAGGGCCTATGGCTGTGTGGGCCAGTACCCTGCGCAGCGATCATGTGAGTATTTGTATACTCACATGATCGCATCCAGGACAGTCAGTGTCGGTACTGACAGCCTGTCAGTCAGAGGCTTTCTGGTGGCTGGCCACTCCCCAGGAACCAGCCAACAGATCATATGTGCCGCGCACATTTCCTGGCTGGGTCGGGTCCTGCAAGCTGTCAAAAGAGCGGACAGCAGAAGAAAGCAGAAGACAAGCAGAAACAAGTAGAGAAATTAGAAGGTAAGTATACTAAAACAGAGGGGGGTGGGGGGGGATGCCACGCAAGGGGGGGGGGGGGGGCAGAAGTGAAAGGTTGCCACAAAAGGTTTCACAAAAATGTAAACCACAATGAAAGTTTATTGAAGAAAACAACAAAAAAAACACAAGGCTTAAAAGGTAAAGTTTTAGCTGACGGAGTACAAAATTAAGTTAAGTTATGAAAGGGGATAGTCATTGTATCACACAAAAAAAGTCAATTCATTGGAAACAATACATTCAAGTATAGACACAAACCTAGTGGGGAGGCTACTTTTAATATGTATAATCTATATTTATTATTTTTACAAATAAATTAATAAAAAGAAGTAACATTTCATTATAAACATTGATTTTTATTTAATCTGCATTTTTGGTAATTGGACTGCAGAATTGTGTAAATGCAATTTTTGAATCTGAAAATGAATCTAAAACTTGAAGGAAAAGGATATTGTTCTCTGCACCACGATAACTAACTGGCTATTGCTTATTGGAATCTTTAATGTGTATTTGCAAATGCAAAAAAAAAATAAGTTTTGCACAGTTCTGCAGCACAATTGCCGAAAATGCAGATTAAAGAAAAATAAAATAAATGTTTCTAATGAAACGTTTCCTTCTTTTTATTAATGTATTAATGTTTTCTAATACAATTATTTTATGTTCAGCGTATCCTCGGAAAGATAGCTCATTTATATTGTGTGATGTTTAATAACTGTAAGTTTCCTTCATGTAAAGCTCATGTACCACAAACATATATATATAAAAAATGTACACAATTCTGCAGTGCAGTTACCAAAAAGTGCAGATTAAATAAAAATTACGTATAGTGCATTAAACCTTATTTCTGAGCGGAGTCCTATTAATTGTATAAATTTGTCATAAACTGCAATGTACCACTGGCCGGTTAGCTCAGTTGGTTAGAGCGTGGTGCTAATAACGCCAAGGTCGCGGGTTCGATCCCCGTACGGGCCAAGTTGCCTTTTTGTTGCTTCACGTTACTTTCCCCAGGGTGAATACAGTGATTCACAGATTACAGGGCAGATGGAAGTTCTAAATGGGAAATTTACATTTTTAAAAATAAATAAATAAACCACAATGAAAGGGTTTTAAAAAAATAACACATTTTGTTCCTTCAGAAAATAAGACACCGGCTTTTAGCATTAAGATATAGTTTTAGCTAATGGAGTACAAAGTTAAGTTATAAGAGAGGAAATTCAATGTATCCCACAAAAATAAAAAGTCCATTCATTAGTAAAAAATCATTTTAATTACAGATACAACCCCAGTGGGGAGGCTAGTTGTAATATGTATATTTATTATTTCTAAAAAATATAATCAAAAGAAGGTAACATTTCATTATAAAAAGTGATTTTATTTTCATGTAATCTGCACTTTTTGGTAACTGCACTGCAGAATTGTGTAAATGCAATTTTTAAATCTGAAAATATTATGTAAAACTTGAAGTAAGAAGATATGTATTCTCTATGCACCAGCTGTAGCTAACTGGGTATTGCTTATTGAAATCAGCTGGAATTTTTAATCCGTATTTGTAAAATGTAAGAGAATTTCCACTGTAAAAAAAAAAGTGAAGCCTCCCCGTCGGGGAATCGAACCCCGGTCTCCCGCGTGACAGGCGGGGATACTGACCACTATACTAACGAGGATTAGCTGTATTATCACTTTATCATGTAAGTGTTTTATGCTTACTGACGTCAAATGGAGAGAAAAGCACAAGGAGACACAGTAGTAATCAGACTGTACTGATGTTTATGAAGTGCTACTGATAAAATACTGAGTGCGGGATCAGAGATACTATGCATGTGTTTGGTAAATACTACTAGGGAGAGGGGCATTCACACATAAGTTAAAAAGATGCACCACCGACAGTCTGTGAATCAGTAGGATAGTAGGGTATGGGGGTTTTTTTCTGTGACGTCAGTCCCTTTCTCAGAAACGTATAATACAAGACCACACAGACTACTGAGACAATGGGGTGAAATATGATTAGTCTAATAGACAAATTGCTAATGCAGAACTGTAATTGCACAAATCTGCAGCTTATTAATAGGATTAGCTATGCTTTTTCCATGCTTACTGGCTGTATATGAAGAGAGATTCACAAGCAGATGCGGTAGTAATCAGAGACACTACTGGTGTTAATGAAATGCTACTGGTAAAATGCTAGGTGCGGGATTCAGAGATACTATGCATGTCTTTAGTAAATACTACTGGGTAATAGGTAGAGGGGCATTCCAAAAAAGGGACAAAGAAGCTGTGAATCAGTAGGATAGTAGGGAAAGATTTTTTTTTTTAGTGAAGTCGGTTCCAACGCTGGATATCTTCTTGTTGTATGTTTCAACTTTATTAATAAGTTATAGTCTAGAAATATGTATTAAGGCTATAAACGTGGACAGTGCTGCATAAACTGATAGAATGGAACGAAGGTTGAAAATATTATTTTACAACAAAGGAAGGGGTTCTTTATAGTAAAGGCAGTCAAAAAATGGAATTCACTGCCAGCGTAGGTTGGTATGGCAGATTCAATTGATATGTTTAAAAAAGGCTTAGACAAATTGCGCTGATATAGTCAGTGTCACCTAACCCTGCTATCTCCCTCTGTCAAATGGCGATGGATTGCTGTGGAGGCGGGTATTTATGCTTTTCACATCTCGCGAGAACCGAGCTCAGAAAAACGAATACGTCACGATGACGTTTTCGAATCCGAACGGGCAGGAGAGTACCGAGCGTGCTCGGCTCGGTACTCAGATAGGCTGAATTCGGATGAATTTGGATCTCAGGGAACCGAGCCCGCCCATCTCTAGTTAATGTACACCAGCTTCAGATGGCATACTACTTTGCCATGAAAAAAAAGAGATTTTCTGCAATTCATAAATAGCATTACTGAGCAATCTCCATACGTTTTTATGAGGACTGCTCAGTAAAACTAACACAGGTGCAAAGAAGCTATCTGCTGCGATACAATGATGATAAATGTCATTCTTAATCCATTTTCAGGGATTTCACATGTAATTACTGTATGATATTTAGGCCCCACAGTGAGAGTGCCCAAGACTGTCTGACAAATGACTGACACATCATTGGATTTCCAGTCTTGTAAGGGTCAAAGCCCTGACCTTTGGCAGGAAATCCTGGGACTTCTACTCTCCAGACTCCTGAACAGAAAATGTCTGGGCACAGAAACAATCTGCGAGATGTATCTCAACTTCAGGAAAATCAATGAGGCAAGATGGAAGGAGCTTATCTAATCGGCTACCTTGAAAACCCTGAAGGAGTCAGTGTGGAATGTGCCTTAGCTGTTACCTTTCACTGAAGATGTGGAAAAGATGCACTTGTATCTCGATGAGAAACAGCAAGTGTACCAAAGTACAAAGTGATGACAAAATGACAAAGTAATATCTGTAAACATGAAGAGGCCATTTGTTCATAAAAGTAACTACTTCCATATCAAGTAAGGTAATTTGAGCCAGACAATGGTAATCAAGAACATTTAATTAATTGATCATAAGGAAATCATCAGGATATGCTGCTATATCTATATAAAAGCAGAATCCTGCTTTCTTTATACAGAAAAGACACCTGAAATGGTCACAGAGAAGCAATTGTTGCTGCATATCAATCTGGATAAGTTTATGAGGTCACTTCCAAACTATTTGAAGTCCATCACTTTAAGTGGATGTCCCAGCAAATACAGCCCAACATCAGAATGTATGCTCTGAGTAATCACTGTCAGCAAAATAAATGTTACTATCACAAAAAGACTGAACTGAACAATGAATAAATATGGCTTGGTAGCCTTTTCTCTCCCAAAAAAAATGCAAAATAATGCAGTATGGTTTAGGTTTCAAAGTTGCATCTGGATAACACGCAAAACTTCTCTGGACAAGTAAAACCAATTATCACAGCGCATCACGACAAGAACCTCCAGCACGCTGGTTGAGGGTTATGATTTGCGGTTGCTTTTCAATCACAGCTGGGATGACTTACAATCATTAAGTCCACCATGAACTCCCCTTTATATCAAGAAAGTATTTAAAGAAGGGCTGATAGTGTGCTGATGAGCGGCAACAATGGTGAACTGTGGGCGTATGTAACTGATGTCATAGCATAGGAAAGCCCCACTATAATAAATTCAAGTGTTGAATCAGGCTCATTACCATGACAGCTCCTAGCGAGCACAGGTTTGGCGCTCTCTGAGGTATTTTATTTTTATCCTATGGATTACTAACAGAAGAGAGACACCTCCCATGCAACATAGGAATTATGTGAGCAATAAATTGGTGAATAAGGGTTTGTGAGGGGGAGAATTTGTATCTGTTGATTTTTTTCACAGCAGCAGTTTTACATACTTGTCTTTCAATCAAACTGACAGCAATTAACAAATCTACGAATTGCCAAGCACTTCAAATGACCAAATAAGTCATATAAGGATGTAAAAAGAAAATAGAGTATATAAAACATAAATAGAATTTATAGCTGCAATGGGTCAACTGCCATATACAAAATCTCATTAAAGCTAGCCGTTTTTACCAGGATGGATTATTAGTTATTAAGGATAAATATGAAATTTAGGCATTAATCAAAAGGCAAATTATTATAGGGCAGTCAACCTTTGTTAGTAATAACTTTATGGACTCAAATAAAAGCCTTAATTTATTAACCTAAAGCTCATATAGACATTGTTAAAACCCAGGATCTTAGAGCCCTTATAAATCGAGACATAAATTAGTCTCAATATGAAAACTGACCCTTATCTCAAATGTGTCCAAATATAAATCTAATTTATGAACATATAGATTGTTACTAATTAGCACTCATCAAAGCACTGCATAGAATGACCTGCTGATTATTAGTTTAGTCTGGTGTTAATTTAGTAATGAATGGTGTAACAGCTGCCTCATGCCGACTCATAATAGGAAAGTCCATGTGAGGGGGGCACGGCTTCTACTGTGCAGCTGACCATTCCATCATGTCTGTATATGCTCGAAAGAACGACATTGTACATTTAAAGTTTGTAAATAAACTATTAGATATTTGCCTATTAGAAGTACATTTGAGAGCTACATTATAATAGATTTGCTTTTGCTAAAGTTCTTTTGATGTTGACATTGTGAAAGTGTTAAACATGACAACAGTATTACACATGATATAATGTGGCTGTGTACTCTGTACAAAACAATAAAGTAGCTAAAGAATCACAGAGGAAAACTACATTCTCTATTTTGTTAATTATATGTTGCTTTTATGAACTCCATGCAGACTAATTAATACTTTGCTGTGTTTTAAAGCTATCTACGCAGATTTAATTGAAGTGGAGGAAATATAACATGTTTGAGCTATGTGTATTTCCAGAAGAGATGTTTGAACAGCTAATCCTTGTTAGTATTATGGAAGAAATATTGTATTTATTTTATTTTAGAGCAGTATAATTTCTAACGCATATTTGATACTGTAAGCTTCTCTCATGTAAAGCCTGTATTAGAGATTTACCAAAAATATACATCACAAAAATAAACTATTTACATTTAGTGCCCTTAAACCTTCTCTTTTGTATTCCATAAATGTGTCGTAAGAAGAACTTAGCTATCGGCCGGTTAACTCAGTTGGTTAGAGCATGGTGCTAATAACGCCAAGGTCGCGGGTCCGATCCCCGTACGGGCCATGTTGAATTTAGTCCTTCATCTTATTCTCCCCAGGGTGAAAACAATGAACCACAGATTACGACACAAAAGGAAGTTCTAAATAGGGAATTACATTTTTTTTTATTTTTACATAATTTTTTTAAAAAATAAATGTTCATTGTGGTTTAATGAACATTTATTTTTTAAAAAAATTATTTTGTTCCTTCAGAAAATAACACAAGGCTTTTTTGCAGCCTTAAGATAAAGTTTAAACTAATAAACTAGAAAATTAAGTATCAATGTATCCTAAAAAAAAAAGTCCATTCATTGGTAAAAAAAAACCATGTATTTAATTACAGACACAAAGCCATTGGGGAGTCAAGTTTTAATATGTATGCTCTGTATTTATTATTTTTACAAATACATTAATAAAAAGAAGGAAACGATTCATTAGAAAAAAAATATTTTCTTTTTCTTTAATCTGCCTTTTTGGTAATTTTGCTGCAGAACTGTGCAAATAAATTTTTTAAATCTGAAAATGATATCTAAAACTTGAAGAAAGAATATATTATTATCTATGCACCATGCTGTAAGCACTGTAAGGTAACTGACTATTTCTACTACTGGAAAAAAAATAAAATAAAAAATGAAGCCTCCCTAGTCGGGGAATCGAACAATGCAATTTAGAAATTTGAAAATATTAGCTAAAACTTTAAAATAAGTGTAGATATAAGAAAAATATAATGGCCGTACTGGGCTAACACCTGCAGGGTTAGTTATAACCAACTGAGATATATGTCTACAGTAAAATGTTGAAGGAAGAAGATATTCTCTATGTGCTTTGCTATAGGCAAGTTAGCTAACTTGCTATTGCTTAATGACCTGTTTCTTGAGGTTAAATCTTTTATGCGTATTTGCAAACAAAAAAACAATGAAGCCTCCCCGTCAGGGAATCAAACCCAGGTCTCCCACGTGACAGGCAGAAATACTTCCCACTATACTAACAAGAACTAACTGTAATACTGTCTGTAATCTTACTGTGAATTGCTTGGGTGCTTTTTCTATTAGGAATCAGTACTTTTATGACTCTAATGTTTTATTATATGATTGTTTCATGCTTAGTGGCCGCATATGGAGAGAGATGCACAATGAGCAACAGTAGTAATCAGATTCATTATACTGTTGTTAATGAAGAGCTACTGATAAAATGCTAGGGACCTATTTATTAAACCCTCAATTGCCGTCTAATCCCTGAAAAGAGCAGGTTTCGGGGAATAGACGCCAATTGAAATATTTGCCTCATCTATCAACAGTGCATCAAGTGCTTTGCACTTTTTTTCGTTATACATAGCAGTCCCCATAGACTGCTATGGGGACTGCTATGTACAGTAATTTAGCAATGAATGAAAATGGTTTAACACATATGGTAATGTACGGCAGCTCAGGCTGACATACATTACCGTTTCACCTATTTTTCAGCACTGTTCAGCTCTGCTCCGAAGAGCAGACCTTTACAGTGCTGTCACACTCCGCTCTCTGCAACAGTGAAGTGCAGAGAAGTTTTGAGACAGAGCATGCGCACAAGACTTCTATGGACCCCACAGCAGCTTTGGGAACGAAGAGACAGTGAAAATGTACGTTTTTAACTTCACAGGAACAGCAGTTTTCCGTGACTGCTGCTCCTGTGGAGATTTTTTAATAAATATGAAAAATAGTTCAATCCTGATCAATGCGATAACTATTTTTCATTTTATGCGGCTGTTGATAAATGTGCCCCATGGGGCGGGATTCAGAGATACTATGCATGTGTTTTGTAAATGCTATTGGGTACTAGTAGGAGCATTCGCACATAAGGGACAAAGAAGCACTGTAGGCAATCTGTGAACTAGCAGGATAGTAGTAAATGTATATTTTACTTTGGAAAGTCGGTCCCTCTCCCAGAAGCTTTTAATCATTGTATAATACAGAGCCACACAGACTACTGAGGCTATCGGGAAAAACAGGTGCAATATTATTTTTTCGAATGCTCAAAATGCATTTACATAACTTCTAGATGCTTTTTGAACAATGGTAGTCTACAATTTAAAAAAAATAGAAAGTGAACAGATGGTGATGCATCCTATTTAAATACAAAAGAATGGAGGGGGGGGGGATTCAAGTGGGAGCCTTGCATGCTGAGACTGGAATGTTAGAGTACTAAAACATTTTTAACTTTTGCTTGCGCCTCAAAAATCAGCCATGTTTTAGATATTGCAATACTCTGAAAAATTACGAGTTTTAATTTTGTCAGCAGTCAATTAACCTACCAGTATGTTTTTGAAGTGTGGAAGACAACCGTAGCACCCAGAGGTAACCCACACAAACACAGGGAGATTCAGGCATCTGTGTATGAGATATGGGCCTTCTCATGCAGCCTAAAGTTTATTCTGGGTCATAAGAACTAGAATCCACACCTTGGACCCGCTTCATAAACTATTTCTCTGGCATTGTGCTCCTACCATTGTTTCTGGCTTGCATGGTGTCATAATGCACCAATCCTGACAAGGTGTGTAGTTTCTTCCTGAAACTCATAATTTAGCAATGAGACTTCTGTACTCAATTCTCCCTCCCAGGATTCTCTTATCAGATCCATGGGTCCTCATACCTGTATTCCATACAGGAGCTCAACAGATGAGAAACCTTACCTTTTGTGTCCTCTAATGATTGTCTGCAGGAGTTTAAGTTAGTCAGTGGCCTCACCTCCTCTGCACACAACTCAACTGAATGTTTACCACCCAGACCTAGGTCTGGAGGGGGGTGGGCATTCTGACTACGGATTACACCAGCATTTGAAGCACTATTCCCCTTGCCACTTTCTGGTGTTCATGGTGTTTTCACCCTCTTTGACCTTGCATGGGGTTAAGAGGACCACAAGTCAGTACAAGGTCAGTACACAGTTACACATCTGAGGGGATATTTTCCGACACTCCCACCTCTCTCATCCCACTCCCTGCACATCAGTCCAAATAAACTCTGGCCATATAAACGGCTGGGCTGATTCCACCAATACTTGTGACAGACAGGGTCCTTCCAGGAATAAGGTCCTTAGAATCCACAGTTTCTTGGTGTACTAAGGTCATTTCAGCCTCAGTGCCTCTCAGTCCAAGAGTGATGGTGTTACCCAAGTTAACTGACTGTAGATTGTCAGAATGTTTTTTGTCCATCCCAGCTGCAGATGGGCCGAGAGGCTATGACAGGGGTAGGCAACCTGCGGCTCTCCAGGTGTTGTGAAACTACAAATCCCAGCATGCCTTGCCACCTATCTGCTGATTATCGACTGGCAAAGCATGCTGGGACTTGTAGTTTCACAACACCTGGAGAGCCGCGGGTTGCCTACCCCTGGGCTATGAGGAAGCAGTGTGCCTCCTTTTGTGAGGACAAGATATACTGATATGTCCCACTTTATTGCACACAAAACCCCTGCAGCTGTCAAAGGCAGGTTTAGCAGATGGGACAGAGGCCTTTGATGATTGGCTGGGAGGACAAAGGTATTTCCAAGTGGCTTATCCCCTTTCCAGCTAGCAAAAGCAGGCTTCTTAGCCTTTGGCGCTCAGTTGGCAGCATAAGTATCCGCAATTCGTGCTGCCTGAGCCGTGGTTTAGAGTTCATGGTTCTGAACAAACTGGTTCACTTCTCCAGGGCAAGTATGCAGGCATTGTTCTTTAACCATTAGGCCCAGAGCCGTAACTTAGAATTCTAGCGCCCGGGGCGAGAAAAACAAATGCCGCCTCCCCTAGCCCTCAATTTTAACCAAATTAACCTATAATATTCCTAAATTGCGCCCCCCCTTCAGCGTTGCGCCCTGGGCAGTCGCCCCTGTCGCACACCCCTAGTTACGGCCCTGATTAGGCCCTTAAGTTCCTCAAATGTGGTAATTGACTGGTCCTCAAAGCCATTGTTGCAGGATGACCACGAGACTATCCACCACATCACAATGGCTGTCCTTTGCAACTTATATTGTCTACAAGTCTTTTCAAATTCTTGTAAATAAATGTCCAAGCCCCCATTCTTTTCTATAATAGGAAAATGCTGCAAATGGGTTTAAAAGATTTTACATCCCTGGGCTCTCAGTGATATGATGGATCACTGTGCCTTTCTGCCATTTCCAGTTGATATTTCTCTCCGCCTGTGCCAGGTATAGTGCCTGGCGTTCATAAAAATAAGCTACACCCACATTTTAGAGTCACACATACACAACTGTTGAAGAATCATTAGCAGAGAGGAATCTCTACCGTCCTGAGAACTTTGGCAGCTGACATATGCTCAGCCGACAGTTCTTGGACAACAACCATTGTGTGCTGTACTGGTGCTGTATTAGTCCCCAGCTTGGATCTCGCTGTTGTTTTGCATCATCCGCTATTAATGTATAGATCAGCATCTCTTTATTTTTTATCAGCCCAATTTAAATGCTGTTCACAGAGGCCAATTAAAACTTCTTTATCTTTTTTTTTTATATGCTTATGTCCTTATAAATGCCCATATTCATTGCAAGAATATTACCAGTCCATAAGTGCAGGGAATAATTACTTAAACCAAGCACTAAAATGCTCCAAAAAAGAAAAAAAACTATCTCACTGCTATGTCACCAATGTGTCAGGGCTCAAATTACCCTTACTAAATTGTCAAGAAACTACTACTAACTTTAACCTGTCACAAACAGCACTCAGAGCTGCACTTGACTTGGAAGCTACTGTAAGAGACCACGCAAAATTTCACCAATCATTCATACACTCACCTATACCATAGGCTACAAATCTAACTAGATCCCTACCCAACACATGCACTTACTTCCATACACACCTATAGCTGCTACCATCTACTGTATAAGGCCAATAGAAACCCCTTTAACTTACTTAATCAATTGTGCACACTCTGCGTTCTGACAGCTAAGATTTAACACTTCTACATTTGCATTTAAAGGGTTGATATGGCCAAGCAATCTATCTCTTCTAAACAGTCTATGGATTCATTTAGAGCAATAAGGAATATAAAAATAATTAATAACGATGACATACAACATATGGTAAAAACAATTACAAAATATACTTACATATGAGTTATATATCCTGTGCCTGACACTGGCAAGAAAGATGGATGGCTTGGATGGCTTGCAATTTGATTGTTTTCTCAAAGACTGACTCTTGCTATGAGGTTACCTGGTCACTTAAAGACTGCTTCTTACCTTCTTCCCTCCTGCTGGTATGGAGATGTGTGAGTGTGCAGCCAGACTAATGATAACATTTTACAACTTATCAGTAGCAGATTTTTTCTGGTGAGTGTCATACAAACCCAATTTAATCACAAATCAATCCAGTATATATTTACCATTGTATATATACTAACCAGAGCTATGTAAAGTTGATCAGTTGAGCCAATACTTTACTCATTTACTCCCATGCCCTGCATGACAATCAGCTTTATTCAATGTACGGGATGCCATTCACCTTCCTATTCACAAATATATGTTTGGTCACTAGTAATATCAATTATAAGAGGTATATTTGTGAATTATATTTTCCTATATGAGTTATAGGCTTCCCACTGAGCTGGAACCTTGATGTCTTGTTAGGTGACAAGACATAGCCCACACTAGAGGTTCTTTAAAGCTGCTCTCTTCCCCCCCAAGATGTGATAAAGATATCTCATAGTTCTTGTGTATACAAATATCCTGCCGTTTACAGGCACAGAGTGTCACAGAACAAATATAGACCAGTGTATCACAGGCATTACGCTTTATTCATTCATATCTCTTTTATTAACTCAAGATTTGGGTCATAAACATTACAGTACCTGTGTGGATACATCATTTAAACTATCTGTTTCTGATTGATTTCCTACTGTCAAGTTTCTTTAGCATGAATTTTGGGTACTGAATTTTGACTGCATGAAAATAATCTTTAAATATTGCTAATGTTTCACTTCCTCTAGATTGCTAAAACATGTTTTTGTGCATGATCTTGCAAACTACTAGGTCTGGTCTGTTTTTGTGCGCTCATTTGTTCCCTACTGCTCTTTTATACACAGTCCTGTGAAATAAATTGAAAGTATTGTTGTTATTATTGTTACTTATAAATATAGTAATATAAGAAGAACAACAATCTAACAAAAAGATATGGGGGTAAATGTATCATACCCCGGTTTTTTCAACTCGCGGGAGTTCGGCGTCTTCGCTGCTTAAATTTAAAGCGGCGCTGCCTTGGCCCTTTACAAGGCAGCGCCGCTTTAAATTTAAGCTGTGAAGACGCCGAACTCCCGCGAGTTGAAAAAACCGGGGTATGATACATTTACCCCATGGTGTCTAATGCATTTCTAAGTTATTATTTGGAAATATGAAACACTTTTTACCCGCCTCAGAGCAAGCTTCATTTCTCGATTTCGTAAGCTGTAAATAAGAGGGTTCAGCATGGGAATAAGCAGCGCATAAACTACTGAGACAATCCTGTCTTGTTCTAATGAATATTGGGAACTGGGTCTCAGGTACATAAAGAGAACTGTGCTGTAGAAAAGACAGACACAAATGAAATGGGAGCCACATGTGGAGAATGCTTTGCGTCTTCCCTGTGAAGAGTGACTTCTAAACACAGCATGTAAAATGGAAGCATAGGATATGACAATGACAATAATAGAATTCACAATGACAAATGATGCAAAAAATGATAGAACAATCTCATTTGTAGATGTGTCAGAGACGGAGAGTTTCAACAAAGGGGGAATATCACACAATAAATTTTTAATACGATGGGAGCCACAGAATGAAAGACGAAATGTGCAACAGGTCTGTATTAAAGAGTGAAGGAAGCCACCTATGTAAGATGCACTCAACAGTTGAAGACACTTTTCTTTTGTCATGTATTTGAAATAAAGAGGTGGATTACATATCGTTACATAGCGATCAAATGCCATTGCTGCAAGGAAAAAACTCTCAGTGCTCCCCAGGGCAATAAAGAAATACATTTGACAAGCACAACCGAGGTAGGAAATATTTTTTTTCTGTTGAAATTAATTCAACCAACATTTTAGGTGTGATACTTGAGGAATATCAAAGATCAATGAATGCCAGGTTACAAAGAAAAAAAATACATTGGGCTGTGCAAATGAATGTGTGTCACTATTAGAAATATTATTCCCATATTCCCAACAACAGTGACTAAATACATGGACATAAATAATAGGAATAAGAGAAAAAAGAGATCTGCTTGATCATTAAATCCTAAGAATGTAAAAGTGTTTTCTGATGACTGATTGCATACCTGATGACCTGTGAGACACATAAAGGTGAAAAATCAGTGTTTTTAATACAAAAAAATATTAGAAACAACATTACAATATTGTTATATTTTATTTAAATGTCTTTCATGTGTCTTGCACCTGACACACCCTGGATGCAGCTAGATGGTCAGTACTGTATGCATAGTCACGGTGTGATCCTCATCGTGATCTGTTGAATATAATTAAGTCCTACCTTCAGGCTGTACTCACCTTCTGTAGAAGACAGTGTAGGTCAAGCCAGTGCCGTAACTAGCCATTTTAGTGCCCTGGGCGAGACAGGGAACCGGCGCCCCCCATCTAAGTGGGAGTGTCAATTGTCGGGTGGGTGTGGTCAACCTACTGTGGGGGCGTGGCTAGCACTTTACAAGTTCTAGACCGCACTGAAACCCCCTCCCTCTCCATTATTCTTGGTCTGGTTTTGTAAGGATCTTTATGTAATAAGCCTCCATAGAATCAAAGTACTTTAAATGCAGCTATCACATGCTAGCTGTATAAAAAAATTAATTGGTTATTGAAATAAAACTCACTGAAACAAATTAAAACATAAATGTAATGGTACCATCTGTATCACACTGCCCCTTCATCCCACTGTGCTCTCCATAACAGTTTCTCCTTTATCACACCGTGCCATGGAGCCATCTCTATCATTGTGCCCCCTTGTCACCATCACACTAAATATAATATATATATATATAACACAAAACAAATGGGAGGGGGCGCCAAATAGTATAATACTGTATATAAAAATACAGAAAGGTGTACCAAAAGTCAGAATCTTAACCACTAAATAGGTATAGACACTCAGGTAATAATAGTGGATCAACAGGAAGAAGGAAATGAGGAACCACTCTAGAACACCTGTGACCTCCATACCATACAGAGAGCATTCCTGTGACCTCCATACCATACAGAGAGCATTCCTGTGACCACCATACTATACAGAGAGCATTCCTGTGACCGCCATACTATACAAAGAGGATTCCTATGATCACCATACAATACAGAGAGCATTCTTGTGACTGCAATACAGATAAATACCTCACCTGAAATTAATAGACCCCACCATTAAATTAAAAAGCCCCATCAATAAATTAAATTGACCCACCAGCACCCCACAAATAAACTAGTACCCATTAAATAATTAGCCCCGCCTAAACGTCACCATTAAATTAATAGCCTACCTCCCACCCATGTACTAAGACACCCAACCTCCCTACCCTCATAATACATACCCCCCTTCCCTCACACATTATGGCAGCATACCCCCCCATCCCTCATAAAGCATAGCAGCATCCCCCCCCCCTCCATAATAGCAAGATGCAGCACACATTCCTCCCCTCCCTAATAGCAGCACACATTCCCCCCTCCCTAATAGCAGCATACATCCCCTCCCCTCCTCCATAATTTCAGCTTACATTCCCCCCCCCTTGCCTCCATCCATAATTGCAGCTTACATTCCCCCCTCCCCTTGCCTCCATCCATAATTGCAGCTTACATTCCCCCCTCCCCTTGCCTCCATCCATAATTGCAGCTTACATTCCCCCCTCCCCTTGCCTCCATCCATAATTGCAGCTTACATTCCCCCCTCCCCTTGCCTCCATCCATAATTGCAGCTTACATTCCCCCCCCTTGCCTCCATCCATAATTGCAGCTTACATCCCCCCCTCCCCTCCATAATTGCAGCTTACATCTCCTCCATAATTGCAGCTTACATCCCCTTCATAATTGAAGCTTACATCCCCCTTCCCCTGCTTTGAAACTTACCTCCTGTCCAGCCGTCGCTGCCTGGCTCCTCTCTGCTTCTCTGCTCCTCTGCTGCCTAGCAACGTCATGACATCAGACGCTGAGGCAGAGGGCAGAGTTCAGAAGGGGGTGGAGCCGGGTGCCGGCCGCCATCTTGGATGCGCCGGGCGGCCGGCAGTCTGAATCTGAGGTCTGTTTAATTTTATTTTTTTCTTTTCACTCCTCACACAGAAGTCGGTGCGGGCGGCCACTGCGCCCCCTTGGGACTGCGCCCGGGGCGGCGGCACCGCCCGCACCGGCCTCGTTACGGCTCTGGGTCAAGCAACACAGATGGCTGTTTACTGACCTATGCTGAAAGAGGCTTTTCTTGCCAAGGGGCACATTTATCGACCACCGCATAAAATGTAAAACAGTTTTCAATCCTTATGACATTGATAATAATTGAAATATTTTATCATATTTATGAAAAAAGCAACACATGAACAGCAGCTCTGAAAAACTGCTGTTCCTGTGAAGTAGAAAAAAATTACTTACCACACTGCCTCTTCACTGCCAAAGAAGTATGCGATCCACGGGGGTGCTCTTCTCACTCCAGTGCGCATGCAACGACTGAAAACCTCGGGCATGCGCACAAACATCTCTGCACTATACAGTTGCAGAGAGAGAGAGTGGTGAGTGATCATGTGATCCCTTCACACGCGCTGTCCAGCTCTGCTCTTCGGAGCAACGCTGACAGCACTGAAACTTCAATTATAATAATGTACGCCAGCTTCAGCATTGACATGCTAAAGAAATGATAACATTCTTTTATCAAACTTTAGTAAATAGCGATACTGAGCAGTGCCCATACAACATTATGGGGAATGCTCAGTAAAATGAAGAGATATGCAAACCAGCAGATATCTATGATATCTGCTCCGATGCAGTGGTAGTATATAAGAATTTTAAGGTTAATTCCATTTTCGGGGATTGAACACACTTTTTACTTTCATAAATATGCCCCCAAGAACAGCCAACGTGCTTGATTTCGCCTAGTTATGCAGCCACATGTGAAAACAAGATTCCATTTTGCCAGACAAAATTATTGGAGATTGAAGGGATGGAGAAGGCACAGTTAGTTAGGGGGATATCTGTTTAGAGAGGGCCCATGGAAATTTGTATTCTCTGCAAACAAAAATCTTGCTCCCATGTCTTCAGATAGTGGAAACCAGGCATTGGCCTATACCTTCAGTGAGGCACCTTTTACACCTTCAGTGAGGCACCTTTTACACCTTCAGTGAGGCACCTTTTACACCTTCAGTGAGGCACCTTTTACACCTTCAGTGAGGCAGCTTTTACACCTTCGGTGAGGCAGCTTTTACACCTTCGGTGAGGCACCTTTTACACCATCGGTGATGCACCTTTTACACCATCAGTGAGGCATCTTTTACACCTTCAGTGAGGCACCTTTTACACCTTCAGTGAGGAACCTTTTACACCTTCAGTGAGGCAGCTTTTACACCATCGGTGAGGCAGCTTTTACACCTTCAGTGAGGCACCTTTTACACCATCAGTGAGGCACCTTTTACACCTTCAGTGAGGCACCTTTTACACCATCAGTGAGGCACCTTTTACACCATCAGTGAGGCACCTTTTACACCTTCAGTGAGGCACCTTTTACACCATCAGTGAGGCACCTTTTACACCTTCAGTGAGGCACCTTTTACACCATCAGTGAGGCACCTTTTACACCTACAGTGAGGCACCTTTTACACCTTCAGTGAGGCAGCTTTTACACCTTCAGTGAGGCACCTTTTACACCTTCAGTGAGGCACCTTTTACACCATCAGTGAGGCACCTTTTACACCATCAGTGAGGCAGCTTTTACACCTTCAGTGAGGCACATTTTACACCTTCAGTGAGGCACCTTTTACACCATCAGTGAGGCATCTTTTACACCATCAGTGAGGCACCTTTTACACCATCAGTGAGGCAGCTTTTACACCTTCCAGGCACTATTTAAAGAGGAAACTGCAGTTCTAGGCACATTTCAACCAATGTTAAACACATACAATTGTCCATGTAATAAAAACAATCAGTGTTTCCGGATTCAATGTTCTTCACTTAATAATATATATTTTTTGATTGTGCTTCCTTCCCTTGAAAAAATATTTTTTCCTTGACGCCCAGTGATCCCTTACTTTGTCCTGTACTGACCAGGGTTCAGTTACTTACATACAGCCAGGACTTCTGCTGCTCACCATTGGCTCAGCTTGGGTCTCTCCATCAAGCTTCTTTAATCAACAGCTGGCTTTCACCTACAGCAACTGCATCTGATCTCTATCACTCTGCCTGTTGTAGACCCGTCAATATACTTAAAGGTAATTTTTCACCTTGCTTGGTATCATATAGATCAGTGTTTCCCAAACCCAGTCCTCTTAACGGTGCAGGTTTTGCAGATCACAAGTGGAATAATTATACCACCTGTGGATCTTTCAAAATGTGTGAGTCAGTAATGAATACACCTGTGCTCCAGCAAAGAGATATAGAAAACATGCACTGTTAGGGGACCCTGAGGACTGGATTTGGGAAACACAGATATAGATGCTTTTCAATTCTCTTGTAAAATCTATTTTGGGTCAATTAATGAATGTGAAATTAATTTATATTTATTTGTGATTTGAAAATAAAACTTTGAAATAAAGGCAATACTGCAAAAAGAATGTACAAAATATTATGGTCTAATGTGCAATGCACATATTTCAAATGTTTTAAGAATTTCACCTGGAAGCCATTGATAAGGCGCATTACCATCTATTCATGCCACCTGGTCTGCAGTATATAGAGAGAGAGTGGATAGACATGTTACTAACTATTTCTGAATTCATCCATGTTCATACACTGAACAACTGTAGATAACTCTAGTGCTCTTAATTATTGACTTTGCATGCCAAATACTGTGTTTTCTTGCTCTTAAATTAACTATTTTCTAAAAACATTTTGATCATATATCTTTATAGATAAATATGACATTTGTCAAGCAGCTGTTTTCTATGGCATGACACTTTAGTCACAGCAAGTCATTAAGATTTTCCAGACTGTGATGAATAGAGGGTTTTTTATATCCTAGTTTTTACTTCTGGGGATAAATCAGCTTGTCTAAAACTATCAAGATAGATTGTTAAAATATTCAAGCGAGTTTAATTATCCATGTCCCTATAGCATGCAGCAACCGTGAGTAACACTGTATGGGCAAGAGAAAGGAAGAGATGAGATAAGGGAGTGTGAAACGGTTGCTTCACATCTATGCCAAATTTATTATCAAATCAGCAAATAGTAGTGATTTGCGGACCCCAAAAGTGGTTTGCCTGTATTAAAGCTATGTGAGAATGTGGGCTTAGCAGTGTGGATCCTCATAATGGTCTACTGAATATAATTATGCAGTCCCTTTATGCTGCATTCATCGTCTGTTGTTTTCCCTGCAGCAGGACATTTACAGTAGGCCGGACCTCCAGATATACCTATTAGGAGGTGCATCATTTGCAGCTAGCTCAGTCTAGGTGTCAAGATACATGCTAATGATGATGATTAATAGCACAAATCTTTACTGTGTATAAAATTAATGAATAAAACATGCCATCCCAAATTGATTATCCTGTGAAGGTTTCTCTGGTAGTCTGGTCTGATGACAATATGCAGCCTTTTGCCCCAGCTAGTTGGTGGGTGTTTAACACAGATGTTTCCCTTGAGGAGGACACACGTGTTGTAAGTAGTACAGTGCAGAGTCATATTAGGTTGAGCACCCCACCATCTCATAATGTAACAAACTATATACTCTTTATTTTAAACACCTTCACCGGCGCATAAGCATAACGGTTGTAATGATGTATAACTGCACAAATGCCAAATTTTTCCATCACAGTTGTTAAGCAGATTTAAAATTGCTACTTCAATACACAATATCCTCACTTCTTCTGCACAGTATTTTATCACAGTAATTTCAGGATATTACCAAGTTACATACCAGCTACTGCTGAGAGCAGTAGTACCACAATCACTCACAGGTATTCAGTATTGCTCAGCTCACCAGATTTGCAGGCATACTGTCGGTCATCTCACAGCTTCTCTAATATATCTATCCCAATATCCAGGGTCTCTCCTTTTATGTGGTACAGCCACCCCCTCATCCAGAAACTCTTAGGCCATGCAATCTCTATTCTCTGTTCCAGCGGCTCTCCCAAATAGCCATGCTGCGCAGTGCAGCGGACCCTTCCCCTCTTGGTATAGGGGCCCTTTCCAAGACGACTATTTCCATGGGAGTACTCAATAAAAGGGGGCTCTCCTTTTTACTTATACTCTTATATATGATTAATAAAGTGGAAGATGAGTGGTTTGGATCTGCATTTATTTCAAATAAAAGATTAAAACATGCTGTGTTTGTTTTTGTCTTTGCTATTTGGTGAGTTTGTAGAACTACATGTTCCAACAGGCCATGGCTGCAAGTGCAAGCTTGTACATGTTGTTCCACAAGTTTCAGCATGCTCTGGAAACCATGGTGTGACTGGATCACTTACAAATAACTTATGGTATAAATTTATTTAAAGTAAATAGCGCAGGGCGCTTATTTATATAATTGCCAATGCACTTATTTTTGATATTGTGTATATTTTGATATAGGAAATCCTTATTTCTGAGACAAGGAAAGAAACTTGTTTGTTTTAACCTTGCTAGAGGAGGGAATGCATGAGTTCTTAGGTATATATCAGATACAATGAGTCTTTGTTTAGAACAGGCCTGTCCAACCTGCGGTCCTCCAGATGTTGTGAAACTACAAGCCCCAGCATGCTTTGCCAGAAGACAACCAGTTGATAGCTGAAAGGGCATGCTGGGACTTGTAGTTTCACAACACCTGGAGGGCCGCAGGTTGGACAGGCCTGGTTTAGAAAGTCATTTGTGTATTGTGATGTAGGAAATGGCTTGTTTGGGGTTGTGACGTTCTGTGTATTCTGTATGTGTATTCTGAACTGTCTGAAGAAAGGCCCCATATGTTAAATAAATCTTTTGATGTGTAAAGGTCCAACATTGAAGGCAGGACATCATAGCATTTCTAGAATTTCATAGATAAGTGTAAATATTGTAAGCGTTGGGATGCATGTAAATCCATGTTTGTGTAAACACATTGCATTCTGATTCTGAAAATAGCCTGTGTTCTTCATCAATCCCACTCAGAGCCTGTCCTCTTCCTGCTACTTCTTCAGAATCAGTGTAGCTGGGGCCATACATGCACTGCATGCACTGCCATGGCACTCAGTAACTACATGTCCTGAGCTCCATCAATCAGGGCTCAGCACACACTAATCTTACACTTTGTTGGAGTTTGCTACTTTAAAAGCAGCGGTCGACTGTTTGTGAGATACAGCTATTCAGTCTATTAAATTAGCATCATAGTTCTGCAATATACACTATATGGCTGAAGATAAGACTATTATTATTACTGATTTATAAAGCACATTCACACAATGAATAGATTTGGAGAACAAAGAGCACTTCAGTCCACAAATATATAAAAAAATTACTTTTATTACTTCATTGTAAAATTATCTTACCAGGCCGATTAGTGGTGAAATAATATAATAAATAGCTAAAGATAACTAATTATATAGTGTGAGAACATACAGAAAACAAAATAATAATAATAAAGTGTTATTAAAACATAACCCGTTGTAAGAGCTGATTTTCTTCTGCATGGTAAGATAATTTTACAATGAATTAATAAAAGTTACTTTTTAATATATTTGTGGACTGGAGTGTTCTTTGTTCTCCAACCTTATTCATTGTGTGAACGCAGTCCAAATATGTTGATAGAGTACCCCCAAAATATAAATGGTGGTACTATGCCCTAATAATAATTCATGAGGCAAGTCCCTTTACCAGTGGAAGTCATTGTTCTTCTCTCTGATTTAGAAAGGCACCAACATCTCCTGTGGCTCTGTATAGATTAAATAGTACATACAGGACATTTTATACTATATAAAATTTACACAGCCATGTACATATGTTCAGTGTAAAAGGAAAACAATTCACGTCTAAATAAAAAAGGGTTTAAAATATTTCCAAGATTTAGAATTTTAGACTGAAAGCAACATAAAGAATTGTATGGGTACCTAGCTGATCTCTAGAGAAAAGTTCAAGTGAATGGGTTCGTAAAAGTTTCTCAACATCAATGACCTGCAATCTTCTATTCCTGATGTCAGACGAGAAGAAGCATTAAAAAAACATAATCCACAGCTGCAGTTTTACTATAGCTAAAAATAAAATATTGAATTGGTAACTTTTTCCTAGTGGTTTTTAACCCATGGTATGTAAAGCTGGGTACACAATACAGAAAATGTGTCCAGATGTGATATCGTTAATGATTTTACCAATGACTGAAAGCTCTGATCAGCATGCCCATTCATGTGTACACACTATACACGTTTTACAAGATTTACCTTCAGACCTGTGCTCTTCGTCTGTCACAACCATCTGCTGAAAAGATCATGACGGTAAACTCTTTGGAGAGCTGCTTACACTGCAGGTCATGAGTGCATTCATACTTTAGAATTTGCCTGACATTGTCAGATATTTAGTCCAGTTATACAATCGAACAATACAATGTGTTTATGTACGATAAAACATGATTGTGGGAGTGTACACACTAATGCAATATCGGACCTAACGGTTGTTTACTGTGTGATTGGCACAATAATTGGCTGACAAACCTGGAGTGTGTACCCAGCTTTAGTAGAATATGGTGGAAATAAAATCAAATAAAATAAGGTTGAACATGAGGCAGAAAGAGGATTTATTTATAGAATGATAAAAGGTCAGAAATAAAATAAATAACAGATACTAGAGGTCTAGTGTAATTGGATATAAAAGGAAAGGAGAAAAGGCAAGATAGAAAAAGATGAAAAGATGTTAGATAAGCCTGAGCTGATGTACATTACTGTTCGTGTAAATGGCTTTTCATTACTTATTAAATATGGATTTCGGAAAAAAAATGCCAAGCGGCAGATATCTATTCTATCTGCTGCAATGCACTGTTAATAAATTTGCACCTTACTAAAATGTGCGTTGATCCCCTGAAAACGGCCGCTTTCCGGCTAATTTAATGCAAAAAAACAATAATAAATAGGCCATTATGTTTTATTAGTAGCAAACTTGTTTAACTCTTTATGCCTGCTAGATTTATTTATGTACTGAGGAGCTCATGTGATTGGTAAATGTGTTTTATGTGTTTTGCTGTATTAGATTTTATTAAATATAATTTGTATTACATCCACAGGAATTAATATAAATATTTTCAAATAATCAAGTGCTTTTAAAAGTTTATATATATATTTTTCTAGAGTTTGCATCTCATTTTACAGCTGTTGCTAGTACACTTAAAATCCCTTTAGGCACTGAGTATTTGTGGTATTTGTGGTTTTATTAAGTAAAAGTCGGCTATGGACACCGATTTAAATTTGCAGTTCATAATTTGCAGCTCGCATTTACTGCTTGTAGTTCACTGATCACATTTACCATTCCTATGAAATACCCTTGATATTTTGCCGGTGAGAGAGAATGAGATGGAATCCATTTGATGGATACTTTATACGCACTTTTACATTGGCTATATGGTAGGAGTATTTCTACATAAACATCTTTTTACTGTTGGAATTTTATGCTTTTTTGTCATTTTTATATGGGACTTAATAAAATTGCCCCTTTTTATACAATATCACGCTAGATCTATTTTTTTGTGTTGTTTTTATGACTCTAATGTATAGAGAGATATTACGAAGAAAGCAACATTTTCTGGCAAGATATTATGATTATCTAAGAGGGGACGGTGAAAGAAAGAAATAAAGGACCTGTTACGTGCCCATTACTCACTACCTTCTGGTAGGAATTGATTTCTTACTTTATGTATGGAGGTGATGGTGCAGTGGAAGTCACAAATATTTCTGTCCCACGAGTGAACATCTGTTACATATCCAGCATTGAAGAGACTTTATATGACATATAGATATAGATGGTTGTTTTATGTTATTTGGATACCTAATTTTTTCTTTTATATTTCTATTTTTATGATCATCATTATTTTATTCTGATGTATTATTTCTGAAGAGACCTCTTGGGTACCTTTTAGCGCTGATAAATCTGGAAATCCATATATTTGCACTGTAAATCCACAGGTCCGTGTACCCTGTTTATCCACGATATTCGGCAGCTATTTTGATCATTGAGCGCTGACCGTATTTTCTGTTATAATTAGATTGCTGTTAGAACTTTGCAGATTGTGGGGTCTATGCATTAAGCTAATTTGACACTTAAATGATGCGTAAACTACAGTTTCCGCATCTTTTAAGTATAGTTGCCATGGCCTTATCTGTGTGGAGTTTGTATGTTCTACCCGTGTTTGTGTGGGTTTTCTCCGGGTGCTCTGGTTTCCTCCCACACTCCAAAAACATAATCCTAGGTTATTTGGCTGCTATCAAAATTGACCCTAGTCTCTCTCTGTCTATGTGTGTGTTAGGGAATTTAGGCTGTAAGCTCCAATGGGGCAGGGACTGGTGTGAAGGAGTTCTCTGTACAGCGCTGCGGAATCAGTGGCGCTATATGAATAAATGATGATGATGATAGTTGCCATGCATTAACTGCCTAACAGAGGAGATTTCACAGAAATCTCCTCAATTTAGGCAAATATCGTGCAGCATCACAGTCCCCATAGATTAATAATAGTCTGTGATGTTCTGCAATGCATGAAGTTTTGAAAAGCTTTGCTTTGCGCAGACAGGTACTACTATCTCATGATGGCTTTACCGGTCTTTTCCTATGAAATTCTGCTGAAGCCTCTCTGGCTTTGCAGAATGCGATATAGTGAAAGTGCTGTGCGCACTCCCTCCTATCATCGTCAGCGCTAGACTGCTGGTAACTAGGAAAAATACTTTGCAGAACAGGGGGTTTTGCGCAAGAATTGAAAAGAAGGGGAATGCTTGCTGGATTCGGGCGGAACATCAATATGCAGTGCAGCGTTCTGCTATGATACATATTGACAGATTCTGCATCCCTATTGTCACTAATGATGCATAGACCCCTGTATTGGAAGTTCATGTTCGAAGTTAGTGCTAAAGTTTTTTTTTTTTTACCAAATCAAGATAATATTTTTCATGAATATAAAAGTATTTTATTGTCTTTTATTTTTATATTGAACTGAGAACACTACTATGTTTGCAGTTCACCATTTGAGGTTTAACTTCTGTGATAAAGGTTCACCCTTCACAACAACAACAAAAATGTCAAGATTGTTCAAATTTAACTCCATTGCCAGGGTTCGCCAATGAAAATCAGGACTGTTGTCATGCATGTTACATGCAAAATTAAACACACATATGTCGAATCTATATCTGCATGTTCACCTGTAAGTGTCAGTCTATCAGTTATGAGCTCATCAGCTGGAGAGAATTAAATACACTGCATGGTTTGAGTGTACAATAAACTCTGCTTTATTAGTAACAAGTCCCTATCTATATAACAAAAATCACGTATTACAGAAAACTACGCCCCAAAAGGTTTTAACCACTCATGTTCCCTTCACACAGATGTTAATACAGTCTCTCATGATCAACAGGAGAACTCCACGGGGGGGAGGAGGGGGGGGGGACTGGCTTATCTCCTGTCTGGTATGTCCAAGGTTATAAGCAAGGTTATTAATCCTTATTTTTGAGCTAAGTACTATTAATTCTATAAATGTGTCATAACAAGCTGCGCTTAGTTGGCCGGTTAGCTCAGTTGGTTAGAGCGTGGTGCTAATAACGCCAAGGTCGCGGGTTCGATCCCCGTACTGGCCATTCATTTTTGCTCCTCCAGCATAATATTTTAGTCATATCCAAAGATCCACTGACAGGGAACCTAGTTTTTATATTTATAGTTTATATTTAATATTTCTAGGAATAAATTGAAGGTACAATATTATGATAAATATGGAATTTTATTGTATTCTTTTTATCCATGTTTTGGTTACTTTATTGCAGAATTGTGTTAATGCAATTTAGAAATTTGAAAATATTAGCTAAAACGTTAAAATAAGTGTAGATATAAGAAACATATAATGGCTGTACTGAGCTAATACCTGCAGGGTTAGTTATAACCAACTGAGATATATGTCTACAGTAAAATGTTGAAGGAAGAAGATATTCTCTATGTGCTTTGCTATAGGCAAGTTAGCTAACTTGCTATTGCTTAATGACCTGTTTCTTGAGGTTAAATCATTTATGCGTATTTGCAAACATAAGGCACAAAAAAAATGAAGCCTCCCCGTCGGGGAATCGAACCCCGGTCTCCCGCGTGACAGGCGGGGATACTTACCACTATACTAACGAGGACTAGCTGTTTAATTGCATTTATAAGGCAAACACATAGCTCAGTTGTTCAAAAGACATATACAAAATTTAAAATAGGGAATTAAGTTTTCCTCTGTGATTCTCCAGCTACTTTATTATTTTGTACAGAGTACACAGCACTGTCATATCATGCCTGTTGCCATCTGTCATCATTTTAAAATGTCAGTACATTACTAGAGTTTTATCATAAACTACATTATAATGAACCTTTTCAAATGTAAAATAAAATGAAAACGAATCCCCCGGGAGCCTAAACGATCCCCGTACGGGGATCGAACCCGCGACCTTGGCGTTATTAGCACCACGCTCTAACCAACTGAGCTAACCGGCCCAATAATTAAATATTTTTATGGAACACAAAAGGGGAGATGTAAATAGTTTGGTAAATCTCTAATACAGGCTTTACATGAGAGAAACTTAAAGTATCAAATATTATGCATTAGAAATTATACTGCTCTAGAATAAAATAAATACAAATATTTATTTCATAAAACTTACAAGGATTAGCTGTTCAAACATCTCTTCGGGAAATACACATAGCTCAAACACTACATATGTTCTCCATTTCAATTACATTCGTGCAGATCGCTTTAAAACACAGGAAAGCATTAATTAGTCTGCGTGGAGTTCATAAGAGCAACATATAAAACGGAAATTAGAGAATGTAACTTTCCTCTGTGATTCTTTAGCTACTTTATTGTTTTGTACAGAATACACAGCCTCATCATATCATGTGTAATACTGTTGTCATGTTTAACACTTTCACAATGTCTACATCAAAAGAAGTTTAGCAAAAGCAAATCTATTATAATGTAGCTCTCAAGTGTACTTCCAATAGGCAAATATCTAATCGTTTATTTACAAACTTTAAATGTACAATGTCGCTCATTCGAGCATATACAGACATGATGGAATGGTCAGCTTCACACTAGAATCCGTGCCCCTTCACATGGACTTTCCTATTATGAGCTAAACGGCCATGCTGTACATTTACATAGTGCAGAACTTCTTAATGTAATGTATTGCAAACTATTATGAATGCTAAAGGGAAAAAAAAAAAAAGTGAAGCCTCCCCGTCGGGGAATCGAACCCCGGTCTCCCGCGTGACAGGCGGGGATACTTACCACTATACTAACGAGGATTAACTGCCTATGTACTAAAGAATCACTACTTTGATGTGATTGTTTTATGCTTCTTGGCTGCATATGCTGAGAGATTCACAAGCAGACACAGTAGTAATCAGAGGCACTATACTGGTGTTAATGAAATGCTACTGATAAAATGCTAGGTGCGGGATTCAGAGATACTATGCATGTCTTTAGTAAATACTACTGGGTAGCGTATGTAGTCATAAGTAACAATTTTGCATACAAATGTAGGCATACGCCTTTTCATGCAGGCATGCGGAGTACAGATTTGCATATTGTATGGTAAGAAAACAGTACATTGGACTCAGCATGAGTCTGTATTGGTATACTGTATCGTTTTCTTCTCTTTCCCATAGAATCAGACAGCTTTTTGTCCCCTATTTATTTGCACCAGAAATCAAACTACTGGCATTTCTGGTGTGCTGCTCTCCTCTTGCATTTGGCATTCGGGTAGGTTCTCTTGAAGGATGCATTTTGCTCTATGCGGATAACATCTTGCTCTATCTGGAGACCTGGATACCTGAAATGTGGTTTTGTCAAAATGCATGTTTTTGGAGCTTTGATGAGCAGTTGGTAAACCATGCGATTTAGTAGAGGCCAAAACACACATCAAAGAGATTACTAGATCTGAAACTGTCATCCCTATTTTTACACATGAAAAAATACAAATCATACAATGTATTTAAGATTCCTCAAATCACATTTCATTTCAGTACGATGTCTATAAAAATAAATGTTTCTGCTGCTGAGGATCTATCTTTATAAATTAATTAATAAATAATGACTCCAGGAGTCATTATTTATATATACAAAAAAAAAGTCTATCTTCGATTTTTTCCGGGCTGCACCCACTTTGTGGAATTCTCTCCCTCGCACAGTAAGACTTTCCTCTAGTCTTCAAACCTTCAAGCGTTCTCTGAAAACCCACCTCTTCAGATAAGCTTATAATATTCCTCAACCAGCATCTTCAACTCCCTACGTTACCCTATTACCACCCTCTACACAGCTAACACAAGACTACAATCCTCAGACCAACATTGCTGTGTGACTGATCAGACAGTCCACTCAATACTTTTACCTTTGCGTTCTAGCTGGTCCATTGTGTAATATGATGTAGCACATGCTCTTGTGTTTCAAATTCCCATTGTCCCACAGATTGTAAGCTTGCGAGCAGGGTCCTCTTACTTCTCTGTCTGTATGTATTACCCAGTATTGTTTTATTAATGTTTGTTCCCAATTGTAAAGCGCTACGGAATCTGCTGGCGCTATATAAATAAATGTTGATGATGATGATGTACCAGTTTCAGGGTCAGGCTGGGCTGAGAGCAGGGGGCATCTGCCCCCCTCCCCTCCAGGCCGGTCCCATAGTGTACTACCTGCATTTTTTTCTCCCTTTAAAATGTTCCTAATATGCTGCCGGGTCGAGTCCTGCCATTCAGGCTAAAATTTGCCAATCCTCCCTTGACTAGTTTAGTCGTATACTTTTTCTCAAGAACTGAACTTAAGGTTATGAGGTTAGGACTGATCATAGGAAGCATGTTTGCAGCATAAACAAAGAGAAAATCTCACAACACATTGGATATTCTACTCTGCAGCAGACAGGATCAGTTGAAATTATTTCATGCAACTTAGTATGATTTGAGAGTCAAATCAGGTCCAGCAAATAAGTTGCTCATACATCACAGACTTTGTACGGTAACTGGGCTCGATTTACTAAAGTGCGGTTTGATGAAACCACCAGTTTTCGTTCGTTTTTTCCAGCCGTTTTAAAAACACCAGATTTATTAAAGGTCAAACGGCCAGTTAAAAGGCTGTAAAACCACAGTTTTAGAAACCACCACGTTACAAATCCTCATCCCGATTTTTAACATAATCAAAATACAAACAGCCAGATTTACTAAGCTGCTGTTGACAAATCGCGGGTCAAAAAAAACGCCAGAAAAACAGCCAGAAAAAAGAGGACGGTTGTGAGAGGAGAGATTGCTCAAACTACATCCTGTTTAACATATAATTCCATTCAGAACATAAGAGGAAGCACCATAGACATATACATTATGGGGACAATCATTACTTATTGATTAAGGGGCAAATTTAATTTATAATTCATTTATAGTGCAAATTTTATTTTTCATTATATTAAAAGGACACTGTTATTGTATTTTATTATGAGGGAAATATGAATATATAATTATATTAACTGGGCAATGCTATTTGATTGTTAATGTGGGTTATAATTATTTATGATGCACAATGTGCCATTACATAGTGCCCCCGTAATCTAATAATATAATAAATGTGTCCCCTTTATACAATGAAAAATAAAGTTTGCCACCATAAGTTAATTAGAAATTAATTTGTTCCCCTTAAACAATAAATACTGATTGCCACCATAGTTTATATGTCATTGGTGCTTCCTATTATGTTCTCAGTGGCAATATAGCCCAAACAGCATGTTTGAGCTTTTAGGCCAATCAGAAGCATGTATAAAAAAACTGTCTTTTTTATGGCGGTTTTGATGGCGGTTTTGACCAATCCACAGGCGGCTTTGATTAAACCGCTGCCGGTTTAGCTGTTTTCAAACTGCCACACATCTCCAGGCATTTTGTATCGCAGCCGCAAACCTCCCTATAGTACATGCGGTTTATAGCACTAAACCTCCAGCGATATGTGGTGGTTTCCCCAACTGTTTCAATTTATACTAGGTGATTACCCTGATGTAGTTCAAAGAAGTGCACTATTGAATCAAGGGCATAAAATATTTCAGCAGACAGGACAGTTTTTGTCATTGGTCAAATATATCACAGTGCAACTACAGAGAGACCAAGAGGTTGCATGAGACCAGATATATATGCCTTGCTCTAGTCAATTTGCATTTAAATTTAGGCAGCTTGACCCCTTGTAAATTCCTTTTCCACCTACCATTTTTCGATCAAAATGTTAAGTGAAGCACATAGACAGTCTCTGGCTTTTAGCATTGAAAGGACTGCACAGGCTGCTGCTTAAGGTATAAACATAGGCAGCTGGATATCTGATTGACAGCCAGTCAGTGAGCAGCAATTTTCCACTACACATTGATGCACCTGTCAGTGATTTAGTACTGAAGAAAGTGAATCCAACATTTCCAATTCTTTTGGATGCTATTACTTTTGATATTCCATGTACATGTTCATGCTACAATCATAATTTACTAGAAAAATATCCTAATAATATTTTATAAATATATCAGTAAGATAATGACGTGAAAATCACCGGAATATGTTTTATATTTGAAAACATTCATATAAAGCAGAAATGATCTATGTGGTAGTAGTAGCATTAGTTTGCTAAAGATAGTTACCCAGGTCTGAACGTGTATACTGGGAGAATGCTAATGGGTATATTTAAGAAATAACGGTAGTGCACTATCGCGCACTTACCGTGTAAAGTAGTCCACGATGTCTCCTACTCAAATTTATTAAAGGTGCATCGCAGCAGATATCATGGATATCTGCTGCTTTGCACTCCTTATCGTTTTTGCGAGCAGTCACCATACAACAGTATGGTGACTGCTCTGGCCGCAATCTAACAAGTCCCGAAAAAATATTTTTTTCGGGAACTTATTGTGCTGAAGCTGGCGAACATTATCATAATTGAAGAAATCCAATGCTGTCAGCTCTGCTCCGAAGAGCAGAGCTGGACAGCGCATGTGTGGAGGATCACATGATCCCTCCCTGTCACTCAGCGCTCTCTCTCTGCAACGATACAGACAGAGAGGGGATCTTTGTGCTTTGCTCTTAGAACTGGACATGCGCAATTGAAGAATGAAAAGAAGGAGGAGAAGACCCAGAGACAGCGCTTTCGAAGAGGGGGGTAAAAGTATTATTTTTTACATCACAGAAATAGCAGTTTTTCGGAACTGCTGTTTCTGTGCAGGGTTGTACATAAATGTAAGAAATAGTTCAATCCTTATCATTGCGATAAGGATTGAAAACTACTTTTCACTTTATGTGAATATTGATAAATGTGCCCCTAAAGATGGTATAGAGGGGGTACAGTAAAATGTAAAACAAGACTGCGAAGGAGTTAAAGGGCCGTTGAATATATGCATGGGGCTAGTTATTATATTGCCAGAATAAGATAATTGTGTTTTAGTTTAAAGGACAAAAAAAACCTTACTTTTATATAAGATGACTTTTATTTTATGTCCAGAGGTCCTTTAAGGTAGAATGGAAAATTGTGAGTACATCACTACTGATGCCTTTAGGCGAAATTGCTCAAAGAATTAACAGTGTGAAAAGAGAGTTGATGGAAAGATAGAAAAATATATAAATAACTGGTATTCTATATTGTGACCTCTGTTGTCAATGCAGTTCATTAGTACTGAATTTTGCTCTCCTATGCAGGCATGAGGTTTATTTATTATTATTATTATTATTATTATTATTATAATTATTATTAACATATATTTATATAGCACCAGAGTACTCTTCAGCACGTCTAAATTGGAATGAAACAAATTATACAAGACTGGAAATTAACAAACAACAAGGCAAGATGCCAATTAATTAAAATAACTGAAGTACATCTTCTATACACTATAAATGTGCAGGGTTGTAAAACCAAGATCCACCTCCTAGCCTAGAAATTTATTGCATGTCCTGTAATATGCAGTCCTATACTCTGTTCTCTGCCTCCACGAAGATTTAAAGCTGATGAGAAAAACTGTGCCTTCTGAGCTACCATAGCACTAGCTAGGAACATCTAATCCCATCCCCCTTCGTTCTTCTGCATTTATTGACACATAATGAATTTAGCAGAAGGCAGTTACCAGGTGCATTCACTAGCTCCTGCATGGTAGGGAGAATTATTTTAGCATTGTAATCCACAATAGCATCTTTGCACTCTGCATGTTCTATCACCGCACAATGGTGAGTGCAGGTTAGAACAGAGGAAAATGCAAATATTAGGTGTATGAAAAGCTACTGTACATATTCATTTGGGGAACACCGCAATCATTTCTATTCTTCTGCCATACAAAATGTTTTTTAATGTCTGAAGATGATTGGGTGTGGACACTACCTTCTTTGGCTATTCTTCAGTTTTTGTGACCTGAAAAGAGCTTTTGGTAAGTAAATGACAGCCGTTATGTTGTGATCATTGTTATGCATGTTGTAAGCATTATAGTAAACATATACAGTATCACACTTACATAGGTTTCTTGCCATAATACACAGTCGCAATACAATTCCTACCTGAATGCGCAGTGAAATAGAACTGTTGTTATAATAAGATTCTAGTAGTGAACATTTTTTCTGTGATGTACTGGTGGTTATTCTGCTGTTGGCTTTTGATTACTTCTGTTTATGTATTCATGTTTGTGCATACAAGAAAACTATATATAACTAAACAGCATTAGGTTTCTTATACCCTAGAATCTATATAAAGGAATTGTACTAGTGATTACATTAAGCATTTACATTGTCAATGAACAATAAAGTTGTATTTATACTGTTAGTGTGTGTAATATGTTAGTGTAATATGTTAGTGTTATAACAGGATGATAGTAATAATATAATGAGTATACTGTGTATTGTGACATTCTATACCAAAGTATACTGTGTTTTGTGAAAGTGTATAATACATTACCAATTTAAACTTCATGACAAATGTTTTTTTGCCATTTCAGGTTTAATAGAATGTTAATTGTTATTCACAGTTGAAAATAGTCACAGTGAAATTTGGCAGTCATTTTTTTAAGGCCTCAGAAAAAAAATCAGATTGTAGGTAATTTTGACATAAACCGTTTAATGACGCCTTGTGTATTTTAAACCATTTTGTTATATTTTGGAAATTGTCATTATGCAAAATGATATTTATTTCAGGATTATTTGAAACTTAGTTTTTCCTAGCAGTACAATAAATACACCAATTGTATTTTTGGCATAATGATTCCTGCATACGTAGACAGTTGCCCACTGCAGAGGCATTAATAACTTCTGCTCTGCGGGCAAAATAAATGCTTCAAGTTACTAGGATAAATGGCAGCTTTAGAAAACAATGGTAATTCATTGTGCTATTTATTAATATTGATTCACCAATCCAATTACTTTGTATGGATGTTTGCATTGTCAAATGAATGTAAATACAACATAAAAATATAATGGGTTCCCAGTTTCTATTTGCTGAATATGTCACACCTTATTTATGTATTGTATATAATTAAGAAAAGGCAATGAATGCATTTGTAGCCTATACATAAATATATTTTCATTGTTAGCAAAGACAAGAAGTGATTTGGTTACTATTTAATTTTAAAATATGCCATAAATGCTGCATTGTATTTTAAATTATTTAATGAATAAAATATTTTGGTATACGCATAACATGTTATGTTTTTTTCAGAATTAAAGTTATTGCTTAAAATTATATTGTTGTAGAGTGGGGTGAATTGTACTATCTTACCTTTACCTGAATCCCAGTACAGCTCTGTTGAGTCAATGCATGCAGTGTTTGAGTTCAATTCATATTAGGCATTCATGTGTACTAACTAATCCCTTTTCATAGGGAACAATATGCATTTTACAATGCTTTTTTAGCTATTTTACAGTGTGGCTGAATGCACCACAGTATGGCAGAACACTGGTGTAAAGCAAGTACTGATGTGTATGAACTCTAAATCATTCTGAGTTGCTCACTGAATGCTACCATATTTCGGTGACATTGTTAGGGCCCATACACAATTTTATTTAGGCGTGTGTGGAACTAAAGGAACAGACATAGATGTGGAGGCGGTGAGGGTCAATTTTAATATTTTTGACCTATTAGGCTACTTTTGTATGTCGTTCTCTCACTCTAATTTGTCAACAAGTCCATCGTCCCAACCTCCATTAAGTGTTATAAAATAAATAAATGTTTTATACCAGTAGTTAAAATATTAATAAAGGTTTATTTGCCGATTGGCATGTGGGCCTCAACACATCGTTCCTCTCACACTCAGCAGAGTGTGAAAAAGCTTGTGAGATGATGGTGAGATGATGAACCAATGGTCAGCCTCCCATCCTTGGCCCAGGCCTAGTAGCCTTCCTACAAGTCGGAGACTGCAGGCAGTTGCACAAGGAGGTATAGATGTACCTTGTCCTTTTCTCCTGCACAGCTGTGTGCAATGCACCTGTACTTCCCATTGGATGGCCTAAGTCTAGGAGTCCAGCGTAGCTTAGTTGAATGCATAAGGAGAACTTTACTCTAGCAGGAGATGTGGCTGGTACTGGACATGCAGTAGGAGTGGGCCACCTCCTTGTGAAAATACCAGTTCAGTCAGTGGCAGGCCTACCCAACAAGTGCAGAGCATCGGTCCCCTGATCAGACAGTGGCTCACCAGCCCTAAATTGTTTTTAAATTCACTTTCTTTGTTGTTTACACTTCCGAGAACTTCTAAATTCTGACCCCATCTAAACTTCTCCTGCCAACCCCCTTGGCGTGTTTTCGATAACCTTTTAAATCTGATTACCTGACACGAGTATTCTGCCTGACAACTAATTCTGTTGGCCAATTGCAGCTTATTTCTGCTCCATAGTTACTCACTCTGCCTATCACTAAAGAGACAATCCTCTATTGTAACATCACCAGCATGGCTTCCAATCAGAACACGCCGCATTCCTCTAACTTGCTCCAAAATTCCACCACATTCTACAAAATGCTCCCACAAACACTCAAACAGCCTTAAATCCCATATGTACTCCAGAACTTCCCCACAAGCCCCTCTGGCCTCCCATCATGCCAAACAGACCTCCCCATATGCCAAACAGACCTCCCCACATGCCAAACAGACCTCCCCACCTGTCACACAGACCTCCCCACATGTCACTCAGATCTCCGGACAGACCTCCCAAATGCTCCCCAGACCTTCGCACATGCCTCATATTTCCCCATATGCCACTCAGACTTTCCCAAATGCTACTCAAACTTCCTCACTCACTAACTAATCTACTGATCTGTAGTCATTATACTTACTTTTTGAATGCAGCCCGCAGAGGAAAGAGGGAAATCATGTGGTACAGGATGCACTGCACTCCCTCCTCCTCTGATTGGATGTGCTGCATGACCTCCCTGCAGTGTACAGAGGAGGTCACATGATGCGGAAGCTGCTCTGTCTTACTCTCTGCTTTATAAAGAAGCAGAGAACAAGTCAATGGGGAGCACAGAGATGGTTGTCACAGGTGAAGTCTGCCAGACCATTGGTGCCACGCTGGTAGCCTGTTGCCCACTGATCTATATTAAAAGTGTTACTATTCTGTGTTTGAATATTGTTATAACATTGGACAAAATATGTCTAGAAATGTTCTTTTCTATATAAAGTGCTTCTGGAAGCTGCAAAAGTCATCTCCATGTGTAGATCAATGCTTATTTTCCACCACTTCGAGGACATGTGAAAACATATTCGTGGCCTTTGAACCAGAAAAAGTTAATTGATGGTAAAAATAAATGCTCTGCACTGCTCAATGGTCAGCCACCTGCTACAAAGATACCGCCACCCAGATATGCCTTCTGCACCCCCTGGATCTCAAATAATCATACTCTGCAAAACAAAAGCTTGTTCTTTCATAACTGAGCGCATTAATGAATTGAGTCCACCCCTCGACAAGAACTCCCTGACCCACCCAGCTTTTTACATCAGTTTGTGTGTTGCTTAAAATTAGGACCATTTGGACAGAAGTTGCATTTGCACTGGGGGAGAAACATTTTTGTACTTCCATAAATGATTCGTAGTGACCTACAAATATTATCCATTTAAATGACAACTTCCAAATGTTTATTTATAAGTCATAGCCAAAGTGTATTAGCTCGGTTTAGCTGAAGACATTACCCAAATGAAACATTGATATATGATTTATAATTATTTCAATTATACTTTACAATTGGCTGTTTGCTATTAAAATACAGTTCCAGTGTACTGCTTCTGCTCATAATTAAATCTCTAGAGCTGCTCACTAAGCCATGATCTAAATGTGGCAGGGATGAGCGGAATACATGTCTAATATTACAATTGCTCATCTGAAGGGATTCTTATGACTGGTGCTCTTTGTATAATTTAGTGGGGTGAACTTCACATACAGGTGTGGTGTGAATGTACATGAAGCTCAAATCATAATTAATACTTCCCTTCATCCAGCAATAGAGCAGAGGTGACAGTGACTGCCAAGCAATTTATTTTTAGTTACATTATAAATTAACCTAATGGTGTGTCCAGGAATTAAATAGATTTTGTATTCTTTGTTGTGCGCCAGAGTGAAATGCAGACCAGGTTAAGGGGTCTTATACAGCAAGGGTGACTCCTGCAATAAGATTTGCCAGAAATAGCCTCCCTGTGCAAACTGTCAGACAACCTGTCAGCTACTAATGAATACAGGTCGGCTTTGCTCTAATTGGCCAGAGCGTGACAGAGACGCTCTGTGTTAGTACTGCTTACACCCCACAATGATGCACTACAGGTCCCAGTGAACCCTGAATGACAGAGCATGCTCGCACTAGTTGTTCTACAAGCATCAGCATATTCAAGCATGCTTTTTTTTTTTAATTGCACGTATCGTAAATAAGTAATTTAGCTTTTTTTATTACATGGATTTTATGCCTGCACTTTTGGAGTAAATATGGCCAACTCTATGTAATAAGCTGCTGAATCACAGCAACAGATACGTGTAACATAAAATAGAGTGTCTTGAGCAAAGATATGACAATCATCATCAGAAATTTATGTTTGGCCTATATATTAAGTTACTAAATAAATATCACACACATTTATTTATTTATTAAAATATTTATCTAAACAAAAGACTCCATCACAACCCCAATTTTACCACTTTATTAAAAAAAAAAAAAAAATTCAACCACAACTTTCTTGGTGGGAATAAACTAAAAAAAAGCACCCCTCACAGAATTCCATAATTTATCAATAAAATAACTAGCGTTGAGCCAATCAAAAGTGGCTAGTGACATTTATGATTGCCTGACTAGCTATTAGTCACTGGCAGGGCCGGACTGGGAGTAAAAATCAGCACCTGGCATTTCAAGCATACAGTCCCATCTCTGTTGATGAGCAGGACAAAACCGTGTGCCGCTGTGCAGCAGCGGCGCCGTCAGGGGTGTGACCACATTATGTTGGGGGCGTGGTCAACATGGGGCATTGATACATACATACATTATAATAAAACATTACATTTATCAGGCTCTCCCCATCATACCACCCCCCACCCCAGAATCACATTACAACACCCCCATCCCACTATGCTTCTGATGCTGCTGATATCCATCAGAGTGGGAACTTCCTGTAGAGTGAGCAGGGAAGCTCTTAGTCTCACAAGATTAATAAATCTCATGAGACTTAGAGCTCCTCGGCTTTCTCTGCAGGCTGTGTCCTATCCAGGGACTGGGAGCAGCTATTCGCTCCCTCCTGCTAACCAGAGCTGGATTAAGGCTCAGGGGCCCTAGGCACTTAAGACAGAGAAACTCCTTCCTATGAAGTAATATGATTATTAGACACATTTTCAACAAATACACAGGCAATACTGTGAGCATTACTGTTAGGTGCACACAGTTCTGCCTTCAATAGCAGTACAATGTGAAGTAGGACATACCTCCCAACTGTCCTTGCAGTCAGACCAAATCCTGACAAAGCGGGACAGTCACCCACCAAATTCAGGACAGTTGGCAGACTGTCCTGGTCTCCTACCTGTCTTGTCATTGTCACCACTTGTGGCTGCTGGTGTCTTTAGATCAGTTGCTGCTTGTCTGGATCCTGGAATGTTGGAGGCCCTATTAGAAAAAAATAAATGGGTATATGAAATTTAGAAAACTCCAACCAGCACCGGTGTTAAATCAATATAGCACCCACGTTTAAAATTTAGGCCTCACTCCAGCCCCAACATTAAAATAATAGTATTCACATTTGATAAATACATCTATTTCCCTCCAACTAGCCATGACATTAAATAGTATATACATTTAATAAATATACCTATTTCCCTACAACCAGCCCCAAACATTAAATAGTATTCCCATTTAATAAGTTAACCTATTTCCCTCCCTCCAAACAACCCCAGCAAGAAATTAAATAGCATTTATGTTTAATAAAAATAACCCATTTCCCACAACCATCTCAGGCATTAAATAATTCATAATCACATTCAATAAATATACCTCATTTTCCCCAAGCAGCCCCACATTCACTTAATAGCACACATTATAGTCATATACTGTCCCCCACACACATTATAGTCATATACTGTCCTCCCACACACATTATAGTCATATACTGTCCCCCCACACACATCACAGTCATATACTGTCCCCCCACACAAATTACAGTCATATACTGTCCCCCCACACACATTACAGTCATATACTGTCCCCCCACACACATTATAGTCATATACTGTCCCCCACACACATTGGCCATTTTTATTGTCCCCCTCCTACAGTCATTGCCCCCTGCAGACATTTTCACTCACCCCCTTCCCCCTGCAGACATTTTCACTCACCACCCTTCCCCCTGCAGACATTGTCACTCACCCCCCTTTCCCCTGCATACATTGTCACTCACCCCTCCCTTTCCCCTGCATACATTGTCACTCACCCCCCTTTCCCCTGCATACATTGTCACTCACCCCCCCTTTCCTATGCATACATTGTCACTCACCCCCCCTTTCCCATGCATACATTGTCACTCACTCCCCCCCACTTCCCCCTGCAGACATTTTCTTCCCCCTGCAGACATCACTTCTCCCGTGCAGTAACTTTTAGTTATTGCCCATCCCAGCCCTCCTCCCCAGTACCTGTCACCAGTGCCGTAACTAGACATTTTAGTGCCCTGGGCGAGACAGGGCACCGGCGCCCCCCATCTAAGTGGGAGTGGCATATGACAAGTGGGTGTGGCCAACCTAATGTGTGGGTGTGGCTAGAAATGTACTGAAAGAATTCTGATATGTATGCAAAAAATATATAGTGATAGGTATTGTAATATTTTATGCACTTAATACTCAAATAATTACAAATTATTAGATACATTTTATAAATCACCCCGAATTATACAGCTTTGCACCCTGAAGCAGAACCCTTCCCAAATATAAATATTGCACCCAAAAACAGAACACACCTTAATGCAGAGAGCAGTAGCCAAAGCAACACCCAGAGGCAGACCCTCCCTCACTTTTCAATCCCACTACAGAACATAGCAGCAAAATATAAAGCATCCTTTCAGCACAGTCGGCACTCAAAATCAAATGCAGCTTGTTACGCCCAGGATTTAAATCTAGCAGGATGGCTAGCATAGATGAAGAAACTGAAGCCATTAGAGGGATAGCAGGACCATGGTGCCCCTTTTGCTGCTAGCAGCAGCTTACAATGGGGCATTGTGACTTTTTTCAGGATCTGTGAAACAGCACACAGTAGACACTCCTAAAGTGAACAGGAGAGAACCATAAACCATTCCACCCAAAAGTACAAGCTCTTTTTTGTACTTTACAATGCTTAACCACACACTACAAATACATAGCTTGCCCACACACACTACAAATACATAGACTGTCCACACACATAATATAAATACATTTTCACTTACCTTTCCATCGCCTTTATCTCTTCTGTTCTTCTTTCTCCTGTATTGCGCTGCTGCTGCTCCTATTTGCCCCAGCAGTGCTCCTCGCTGAATCCTCACTGAAAATTACGTCGGGCGTGATGACGTCACGCCCGACATACAGTGGGAGCGAGGAGACTGCCGGGAGGCGCCGGGAGGTCAGGTGACTTTTTTTATTTTTTTTAAATCTTTATTAACACTGCTGTAATTTTTTTTTTTACTATGCCGGCGGGGAGGGGATGGTAGCGGACGGCTGCTGCGCCCTCTTGGGTTTGCGCCCGGGGCGACGGCACCGCCCGCACCACCCTAGTTACGGCTCTGCCTGTCACTATCCCCTGGACGGAATAAAAAAAAAACAGCGCACCAACTTACCGAAGGCGGCTGCGTCGGCGCGATGTAACGTCATTGCGCGGCCACGCGGAAGTTTAAAAAAGAAAAAAGAAAAGAAAAAATTGCGGGACTGGAAGTGCAGGGACCGGACCGGCCCATACAGTCATCGGCCCTCCTGGCAAATGCCAGAAGTGCCAGATGGCCAGTCCAGCCCTGGTCACTGGACTCTTCTGTATCTTGAACTGTACTTACAGTAGGTATAACAATATGTGCGTAACCAAGATTATTCTTGTACTATAACATATAATCTTATCATATAATTTAGCACAGCACAGTTCTCTTTAGAGGATCACTGGAGGCTCAAAACAAATGAAAGCTAACTGAACTACTATTATACCCCGTTCACACTGGCTGAAAAACCTGGGTTATTGCCAGGGCGAGCCCCGGTGACCCGGGTCTAGGCTCAGTGTGAACGCAGGGCCCCCTGCGTCTACCCGGGTCGGATTTGCATGGTTATTCCTTTTGTCTGTCACGGGTAGATGCCAGTCTGAATGCTGAGACCAGGGTTTTTCAATCAAATGATAAGTCAATATTTTATCATTCTTTTTTTTTTTTATTATTGTTCTTTTTTTTTTTTGGCAGACCCGGTTTCAGTGCACCCGGTTGACCCAGGAATTTGCCAGGGTGGGAGGCTCTGTCACCAGCAATATGCCGGGTTCATATAACCGGGATATTGTCGAGTTGGCAATGTGAAAGTGGTATTAGTAGTTAGTTACAATCAGCTAGAGCTAGATTTTTTATGAAATGTTTTCGATGAAACCACCTGTTTCAGTGTTTTCATTGGATTTACTAAAGGCCAAACCGCTAGTTAAATGGCTGAAACCACTTGTTAAAAAAACGTCACTTTATAATTCGCCATCCCGATTTACTAAGCTGCTGTTTGACAAACAACCAAAGCAAGAGGTGTTTGTGAGAGGTGACTACATGCTGTTTGAGCTATTTTAACATTCAGAACATAACAGGAGGCAGTATTGACTTGTGAATTATGGGGACAATACATTATTTATAAAAGGGCAAAATTAATTTAAAATTAACTTACGGGGGGCAAATTTTATTTTTCATTATATTAAGGGGGCAATATTATTGTATTATTATATACTATATAATGAGGGCAATATGTAGTGCCACATGTGTGCATCGTACATAATTATTGCCCCCATTAGCAATCAAATAGTATAGCCCTTTTAATATAATTATATATTCATATTAGCCCCATAATATAAATCAGTAATATTGGCGCAGTGTTTTGGAATTTAAATTATTTAAAATAAATGTATTTATTTTTTCATCTTATGCTAAGTTTGTTTATTTTGTTTGTCTATACATAGGGATATCTGAACCATCTTTTATTGCCAAAAGTGAAGATCGATTGTTCAAATATTTATTTCAAGAACAAGATTATCAGAAGTGGGTTCGTCCAGTTGAACAATTAAATGACACCGTGACAGTGAAGTTTGGCCTTGCAATCACACAGCTTGTGGATGTAGTATGTATAGTACTTTTTATCACTATAATTTAGACCAGAGTTTCTGTTTTATTATGTTATTTTTGTAGAAAACTTTAAAAAGAGAGAACACATACTATTATTTACATCTCCATACATAATAATAATAATAATAATAATAATAATAATAATAAAAATTCTTATTATTCTTATTAGTAACATTTATACATATAACATCAGAATACTCCACAGTGTTTACAAACAGTAATAAAGCAAAACTGGGTGATAACAAGCACAGAGGTAAAAGGGCCATGCTCACAAGCTTACAATTTATAGGAAAATAGGAGTTTGTTACATAAGGTTAAATTCCACAAATTACATATTGGTCTAGCTAGTTTGTACTGGGAAAAAGTACTTAGTGGGGTTATATGATACAGTCACACAGCACTATATGTTTGGGGTCAGAAAGATTTTGAGTGTATTAAGAGAATAAATGTAAGGTTTGCTTGAACTCTTTAGGGGCTAGTAATCAGGTAGGGTATTTTAAGTAGGTTAAGACAGTGGTTTGGGAATTCGAGAAGCTTACCTGAAGAGAGCTAGGAAAATCTTGTATGTGGGAAGGAATTTCACAGAGTATGTGCGGACAGAAAAGAGTACTGCACTCACCAATAGGAGCAAATAATTAGTTAGGATGAGAGGCACGCATATCTTGGGCAAAGTGAAGGGATTGAGCCAAGGGATATCTTCAGACATATGAAGAAATTTATGTTGGTACAGTTTTGTTAATGGCTTTCTTTGTAGACTGTCAGAGCAGAGCAGCAGTAGAAGAATGTTCGATGAAAAGGAAAATTGTAAGGGTGTAAATCTGGTTAGAGGAAGACCAGTAACAATGGATTTGTAATAGTTAATGTAGGAGATAATAATTGTGTGAATTAAAGTTTTTGCAGTGTCTTGTGTGAGATTCCAGAGATGCTTCTGATATTTATGTTACTGGATAAGGAGGTAGATTGGATTTGACGAACAAAGGACAGCCTTGGTAGGTATTCTCAGTGTTCTACCGAATACAGTGTTTGCATGATAAGTTAGTGGTCAACGGTGTGAAATACGTCAGAAAGGTCAAAAAGAAATAATAACGAATATTGTCCTTTAGATTTATCTTCGACCAAACTAGTCAGCACAGCGTATGTGGAGTGCTGGGAAGTAAAGCCTGTAGAGGTTCCAAGAAAGTGATGTGAGGAAAGGAAGCAGATCAGGCATTTTTTGTCTGAGCTCACTCTGGAATTATTCTAGTTATACATGTTGAGATGAGACATACAGGTCTGGTTTCCTGCAGATCATGAGAGATAATGTAATGTGACAGAAGCAGGATCCCTGCAATGCTGGTAGCTATTGAGCTGAGGCAGAGAATCTCTTAGCAAAGGGTTGAATTTTGCAATTGTAAAACGCCACAACTCAGCATCACAGATACATTACTATTTTCCTGTTTTCAATAGCTTTTTAAGTTTGAAGTTGTTTGCATCGGAGTTCTTTGCATTATAAAGTCATAAATGTCTGTGTTAATAATTTCTATTAATGATTAGCATTTGTTTATTATCCATATTAAAATAAAGTTTCTCAAAAATCACACTCTAAATCCATAGAACTGTACGTGATATTCCTTTTTCTGTTGTTTAAACTATGACAATTTTTTATTGTTATTTTTAATTTAATAATTAGATAAGACAGTCTAATATTACCTAGAAAATCTGCATCATACTGTATAAGCTACCAGGGTTTATTGTACATTCAAAAATATGTGTAGTACATACTGTATGTTACACTGCACGTGCCTTTTTCTTATTAATATAAATGGTACTGGAGATCTAAAGTTACAAATAATCCCTATAAATATTTGTATTCTCTTACAGGATGAGAAAAATCAGCTGATGACCACTAATGTCTGGATAAAGCAGGTATGCATTAGTCCTTGCACATGTATGATATGGAAGGCTAGGTACACATTGCACAAAGTTTCATCATTCAGTCTCAGAACATACTGACAAATTATTCCACCTACAGCACTCTCTACATTTATTCGAACGAAATAAACGTTGACACAGTGACAGGTTCCTACTCTCTGTCTGGGCAGACAGTCATGTAAGTGCAGACACACTGCAGGATCGAAAGGCGGTTGGAACGAGATTATTAAACAGAACAAGCAATCAAATGAAACAACGATCAGACCTTTGGAACAACTGTGGTTCATTGCGCAAGCAAACACACTAATGCGATATCGGGCCAAATGGTCGTTTATCGGGTGTTTGGCCCGATATTTGGCTGAAAAACCTCCATTGTGTACTTAGCTTAAGGGGTGATCTGAATTCTATATCTATGGAAGAAACATAGTTTATTTGAAGTAATAGTTATGTAAAGTTTATAAAGTGTTTTCCTTTTATAACTTAATTCATTCCTTCTATTAATCTCTCTCATCTACTCCTTGTCCATTTATTCCAATTAATAATAAAATAATAATACTAATTTAGTATATTCAACTCCATCCTTAACCCCGCAGTAGGAGAATGGCGGAGAGATGGATAGGCGCATAGAGATTACTGATCTCTGTGGAGCAATGGTCCATGACCCCTTAGAAACCAATGATTTATATGTGATTTAAATTATTTCTTTCCTGCTTCCATACTCTTCTGCCAAAAGCCAGAACTTAAATTAAAATGTCCGTGTTAACACAGCCTAATACTATTGAACAGGAGATTTACAACCTCAAACACTTCTGCTTATTCTCAACAAAATCCCTTGGGCACCCTCATCACCCTGCGGTAAACACTTCTGCTCATTCTCAACAAAAGCCTTTGGGCACCCTCATCACCCTGCGGTAAACACTTCTGCTCATTCTCAACAAAATCCTTTGGGCACCCTCATCACCCTGCGGTAAACACTTCTGCTCATTCTCAACGAAATCCTTCGGGCACCGTCATCACCCTGCGGTAAACACTTCTGCTCATTCGCAGCGAAATCCTTTAGGCACCGCCATCACCCTGCGGTAAACACTTCTGCTCATTCTCAACTAAATCCTTTGAGCACCGTCATCACCCTGCGGTAAACACTCATGCTCATTCTCAACTAAATCCTTTGGGCACCGCCATCACCCTGCGGTAGACACTTCTGCTCATTCTCAACAAAATCCTTTGGGCACCCTCATCTCACCCTGCGGTAAACACTTCTGCTCATTCTCAACAAAATCCTTTGGGCACCCTCATCTCACCCTGCGGTAAACACTTCTGCTCATTCTCAACAAAATCCTTTGGGCACCCTCATCTCACCCTGCGGTAAACACTTCTGCTCATTCTCAACAAAATCCTTTGGGCACCCTCATCTCACCCTGCGGTAAACACTTCTGCTCATTCTCAACCATATCCTTTGGGCACCCTCATCTCACCCTGCGGTCAAAAATGAAATCTCTTCTTTGCTCCTCTTACTTTACTACCTGACCCAGTTATCCCCATAATCTCATTTCCTCATATCTTGATCGTCCTGTCCTACCACCTCTGATACTTCATATAACTGGAATCTTTAATCTCTCCTTATTATCTTGTATTTTCCAATCTTGAGACATGCATTGATTACTCACGTCCCATTGAAACCATCTTTTGATCCAAACTAGGTGAAATACTATGTCTGTAGGTGGGATATGCCTGTGTGCATCCAGGATAGAGACACTTATTTGCATAAATCACTAGGGAGATGTCTTACAAATCTCCCAACGTTACGTACTTTACTTCATTTTTTCAGTTAGTTTGTTACTTTTCCATATTTAATAAACAAATACTTAACTGTGGTAACTTACTTTGTTTCAATCAGGAATGGGTAGATGTCAAGCTACGGTGGGCACCTAAAGAGTTTGCTGGAATAACTTCAATTCGTGTTCCATCAGATTCTATCTGGATTCCTGATATTGTTCTCTATGACAAGTAAGTGCATTATATATATAAAATAAGTTATACAAAAAGAAAGAAAAACTAAGTGCTTATTGTTTTTCTTGTAGAAATAAAATTATAAATTATAAATATACTTATATAAAACACACTAATTGTATAAAAGTAATAGTGAATAAAGTCCAGACTTTTATGAATTCATCCTTCCTTTCCGTTCTGTATTACTCAAGATATCGCGTGTCATCCCCTAGTGGTGTTACACTTGCCAGAAGTATACCTCAATCTAGCCTTTGTAAGAGGAACTAGTACAGGTGTAATGATCTGCTCGAAAAAGGTTGTTTCTCTCACAATTCAATTCCCCATTTGCGGTTGAGAAATATGTGAAATAAAAAGGAGCAAATCTGGCATAATATTGACTAAATTTAAAGAACTTTCAATTATGAAAAATCCAAATGCAAACTCACATTTTGATTTAACATATCCCAAGTGTAAACAATTGGCAAAATCTCCAACCAGAGGAAACAGGATATCTATAGCCAGCGTTAACAAGATCTAAAAGATTCAGAGAAACACTGGATGCTTGATCCTAATCAAGATGGTCATCCTTATCCTGGTAGGTGATATGGATGGAGGATGAGGAGAAAATCTCTGTGCACATTTGTTTACACTTGGGATATGTTACATGTTTTATATATTTTCAACAATGTGAGTTTGCATTTGGATTTTGCAGAACTAAAAGTTCATCAATTTTAGACGATATGCCAAATTTGTTCAATCTTTTTCGAGGAGATCATTACATCTTTTCCTCTTACAAAGGCTAGATTGAGGTATACTCCTGGTCAGTGTAACATCACTAGGGGGTGACACGCGTGATATATTGTATAATACAGCATGGATAGGAAGGATGAATTCATAAAGTCTTGACATTAATCACTATTACTTTCTATACACTAGGGTGTGTTTACTGTATTATTTGCATTATCCTACTACACAATTTGGATTTTGTTTATTTCTATGGTATTTTTTGGATCACATAATAGAAGAAGAAAAAGAAGTTACAGACACATCAAGACCACAAAATATAAGTATATTTATTATTTAATTTCTGAATTTTAGAGAAACCATAAGCGCTTAATTTTTTCTTCTTTTTGTATCATTTTAATTGTATTTAAATTAGTGTATGGTTTTATTTGGATTAATTTAAGCTGCATGTAGATGTGGAGCGCTGGGAAATTCTAAACACATATAATTTATATATAATAAGTGACATAAATATATGTAAACTATCCTGTAAAATACATACTTATATTTGTACTGATGTCTTCACTTATATTTAGAGAGTAATTGATATCACTCCCATAAAATATAACTTTTATTTAGAGAATAGTGATGTCACTTGTTCCACAGGACTCATTTTTAACGTGTTGCGTAATGTAATGTATATTTGTCAGTGAACATAAAACACAACTGGATATGAGGATCACCTGCTTCAAGTAACTTGCTTTGTTTCAAATTGAAAGTTGTGTATTATAAGAAATAATGTATGGCTTTACAGTAAAATATAAAGAATATTAGAAGTCACCTCAGAGCTCTGTGACCTAAATGAAAAGATTTGGCGGTTTTGTGCGTTTATATATCCTGATGCATTTAATGTCCCTATATTTTACAGTAGGATACATTTTTCCCATTTTATATGGCATAATATACCCCTGACTGTTAATTATAAGGACATTACAAGTCGCCATATGCAGGCAGTGTACAGTTATATAAGTCATGGATCTCCAAGGTGAATTCTCATCATTTACAGCAGTGTTTATGTTATTTCTTATAATACACAAGTTTTAATAAAAAAAACAAAACATAAAAACAAAAGATATAGTCGCACTGACACAAATATATATATAGAAAACAGACTCAGACTTTCAAACATACTGGCAAATGCACATACACACATTATTTTTAGTAATACACTGTATATATTTTAAACGTGTAATTATTATTTTATTTTATTTATTTCTCTGTGGTGTCCTAAACCTATAAACCTCAACCCACCCTTGTGGTTATAGGTTTACGGCACAACAGGAACACCTACTTTAGAATGGTAGATGATGCTGCAGAGTCAGTGATCCCTACTATCAGCCAAAACACAACCATTTCCTCTGCCAGCTTCATTCAAATCCGGTTGGAATATGGTTTCTTCCATGCGCATCCAATGACATCACAGGTTATAGGTTCGGTAGCAGCTGCTTCTATATTATAATGTAATTACAGCAACTGGGGAAGTGAGTAATGTATAACTGGCATGTTCTGACATCAGAATGTGCTCATTATACAAGTAAAAGTTACAATAGCATCAATGGACAACCATCTTTTAATACTGAATGTATTGCAATTTTATGTTTGACAAGTACAACAAAATTTTTTTTTTAATATCAAAAGTATACAGCATATAAGTTTAGCTGAGAATAAAAAGCAGGTTCTGGGAGATGGTGGTGGGGAAGGGTTCACGTTTGAGGATGTATTACAGGCAGCTGATATATATCATCATTCTTTTTTTAAGTGATCTGTAATTGAAGAGTCCTGGTAAAGCATGGCAGAGATAGTACAAACTGTTCAAACCTTTTAGTCCTATCTGATGTAAAAGGTAGGGAACCCCCTAGGGATTCAAAATGACACTGAAGCACAAACAGCTTTAGGCAGGAGCCAACAGAATGTTCGGCTCTTGTAGCTTTCTCAATGTTTACTACAATTTTTTACTACATTATTACATTGCTTTATCTTTCTGCCTTCCTTCTATGCTTTTCAGTCCTGTGTTTATATCATAAGGTAAAGTTGTTGTTTTTTTTCTTTCCCCTGGATACAAGATAAAGCTGCTCAGACAATTTGTACAAATGTTAGATAAAATTATCTCTAATGCCAACAATTTTGTAATTAAAGGACTAAAAAAAGCAGAAACTGAAGCCAGAAAAATACAGAAAATAATAAAAGCAGTGGGGGTGGGGATTTACAAGTCCCTAAATTAAACTAATCTATAGATGGAGAACCAGTTTTTAATTCATGCAGAAGTAACAGAAAGGGCATTGCATAAAAATATACTGTTTATGAATAACTCTCTTTATTTTAGTGCTGATGGTCGTTTTGAAGGCTCTGTTACAAAAGCTGTGGTGAGATATGATGGCACCATAAGCTGGACGCCACCTGCCAACTATAAAAGTTCTTGTATCATTGATGTTACCTTTTTCCCCTTTGACCTGCAAAACTGTTCCATGAAGTTCGGATCTTGGACTTATGATGGATCACAAGTTGATATCATTCTAGAGGATTATGATGTAGACAAGAGAGACTTTTTTGATAATGGAGAATGGGAAATAGTAACTGCTACAGGAAGGAGAGGGAACCGAACAGATGGCTGCTGTTGGTATCCATTTATTACCTATTCCTTCGTCATCAAACGTTTGCCGCTCTTTTATACACTTTTTCTTATCATTCCTTGTATAGGACTTTCCTTCTTAACCATCCTGGTATTTTACCTGCCATCCAATGAAGGTGAAAAAATCTCACTTTGCACCTCTGTGCTCGTGTCTCTGACAGTTTTCCTCCTAGTGATTGAAGAAATCATTCCGTCATCCTCCAAGGTCATACCTCTTATTGGAGAATATTTGGTATTTACCATGATATTTGTAACTTTATCAATTGTTATAACAGTTTTTGCCATAAATATTCACAACCGTTCTTCTGCAACACATAATGCAATGGCACCATGGGTCCGGAAGATCTTTCTTCACAGACTCCCTAAGCTGCTCTGTATGAGGAGTCATGTAGACAGGTACTTTACACGAAAAGAAGAGACTGGGATAGTAAATGGACCGGAGACATCCAGGAATACATTAGAGGCAGCTTTGGATTCCATCCGTTACATAACAAGGCATGTGGTTAAGGAAAATGAAGTTCGTGAGGTATGTATAATTGTGTTCATCTATTATAGGAAAATTGACATTAAAGTATATTTTTAATGTGTTGCTCTAATGTAAATATAATTGAACATTGTAGAAGATTCTTAAAGAATAATGTCCCCGAAAGACCAATGTGTTGAAAATGGGGCTGTAATCTTTACCATGGAATGCTACACGTGGTTTGTTACCCATGGTTCTAGACAGTGCTCTTAGAACTGGAGCCACAGATAACCAACGGAATGCCACTTTCCGCAGTACAATACCCACCTCCCACGCTTTATGTGTATGCCACCCTTTAGGTGGAATTACCTTTTAATATTAACACATCAAGGTGTGACAGCTGGCTCATAGTGAAACATTATTTTCACTAGCGATGGTCAATAAACACATGCACTCCCTTTTCTTTTATAAACCCAGCAGAATAGAGCTCCCGTTGGCAAGTGTACTGAGCTCGTTTGGTGCCTCTACCTGTACCACACTGGCATTATGTGAGTTGTGCGCTCTTGTGCAATTTAGTCAGACAAGTGTTAGAATGCTTCACTAGTCTAAACTAGTGCCACTATGTGGATATATTATAAGCAATACAATACATGGGGAAAATTCCACGTAAATGGGGTTTTGTATTAATTTCTATTTTCTTTGCAGTACCAGTGCTCTATTTGCAGCAATAGTCAAACCCATCAAGATATAGCATTATTGAGATATGTTGTAGGAAAATACTTACTCTTCCTTGCTCTGTATTTACCATATTAGAAACCTGTGTATATGTCTGCATTAAACTGTAATACAGGCTTTCCTCTCTTACAGTAGCCTTCACTCATATTTCACTTGTAGAGACAGTGGATTGGGCTGTTCCTGTCTTCCCTGTGCCACTACATTTTTCTGCCACCTTCTGTATCGTATTCTTTTTCCAAAGTCCATTTTCTTTCCTGACCCACTGAAGCTGCAGTTTGGTGCACTGCTTTGCTGTTTACCCTAGATCTACAGCCTCATTTTTGCCCTGTACTAACCATGTACCACAAACCTAGGAAACTAGGGTAATCTCTATTACATACTTACGTCACTCGGGTCCGATTTTACTTTTTATTTCCCATCCTAATTCACTTCTTCTGCTCAATATAATCAGGGGAGAGCTTGGCTAAACTCAAACAAATAATTTTTTGTATATTGTCCTAGCACATCCATGATCACGGTTAAGATTTTGATGAGTGTATTATTAGAGTGTACTATTTATGTGTATTGAAAATGCCAGATGTATAATGTATTACAATAAAATGTTATGGTCCCAAACCCCACAACATCCCATTTGTTTAAACTAAATAAAATGGAAATAATTCAGCCTTAATTAATTGCCTGGTTAAATGTTTATTAAATGTAAATATATTATTAATATGAAACACAGTTGTGCAACATGGGCAGGTGGATTTACCTGCTGTCCTAGACTAGGGCCTATCTGACCTCTCAACAAATCTAAGCTTAGCTCCGTTCCCATAGATGACTTGCAGTGTCCCTATGGAGAAAATCTAATTCTCTGGCTGGCTTCTAGTGCTAGAAAATACTCAGCCTACGGTTTTGTGCCTTTATATGGTCACCAAACTTTTTGGTTGCCCTCTAATATGCTTATATTTTAGAGTAGAAGGGAAATTATTCCCAATTTATATGGCATAATGTACCAGCTACTGTAAATTATAAGGACATTACAAGCCACCAATGAGTTAAATTACCATTTAAAAAGTTAAACAGTAGGAAGAAGGAGGAGGGCTGAATGCTGTTATAAAGGGTATCAAGGTAAATTTGGATCATTTACACATAGTTGCCAACTTGCTATTGTTGCTTTCTGGGAAATCCTGGAGGGGTGTGTGTCCTGGAGGGGTTGTGTCCACAGTGAATCACGTTATTTTGGCCCCACCCCCGCAACAAAAATCAACATTTTTGTAGTGGGGGCTGATCCAAAATGACTCGATTCACTCCGAATCGCGTCATTTAGGTTCCCTGCAGGCAGGTTACAGGAAAATTGCCTGCTCTCCTGGCAGTCCAGGAGACCTACTCAGAATTTGGGAGTGTCCCGGACAAATATTTACAGCAGGGGTTACGTTATTTCTTATAATACACAACTTTTAATTTAAAAAACATAAAAATAAAGATATAGTCACACAGAAACAAATATATGTAGGAAAACAGACTCGGACAGAGACAGAGACTTACTCTGCAAGTAATGAATTAATTTATCACATGGCCAATGCTTACCTACAACATTTTGGGGATTGCCCTGTTTTCCATGGGATTAAAATTCTACAGCTCTTCAGTCAAGATTATGGTGCAGTGTCCTTATCGGTGCGGCCTGAGGTGTCCCTAATTTCTCCATTTTAGACATTGGGATGTAATGATCTAAAGTGATGACAGAATAGGGAGATAACCGCTACATAGTTATATCTGCAGTGGTAACAGTCAGATGCAAACAGTAAAAAGACGTCTTACGTGGAGCAGGGAGATTTGCAGTCCTTACAGCATTTGAGTTGACTGGAAAATTCATTATCTTCCCAGTTGTAGCCATTGTTTTTTCTCTCTTTGTAAAAAGCACTGCTTTAAGTTTACATTGTAATGGGCCACTCCAGACCCAAATTTATGGCATATATCAAGTTCCACATAATTTATTTACCTTTTCTGTTTGCCAAAACATTGTCCAAAAGAAAGATGGCATAGTGTTTTTATTTTGGTTTTCTTTCAAGTGATCTGCACCATGTACAGACCTTTACTAATTGCTTGCATGTGACATAGACAGAATGATAAATAGGGAACACAGAGCCAAAGTACATCCAGTGCATGTGCCCAACTCCCATGATGGCATTTATCTGGGGTTAAATCCATGCTCTTGCCTAAGTCTATGCCATGGAATACTGGATACAATAACTACCATGTCACGATGGGGGGCACGGCAGCGCCATGATGGGAGAATACCTAGCGCTTTTGAAGTGTCCCATATTTTCCTGCCCTCCCCTCCCCTCCAAACACCTCCATTGCCGTGAGCACACTGATGCAGAGCAGCAGTGAATAAGATTTACCTTCCCAATCTCCCACCTGAGATTAACCGAATCGGGATGGTGGGACACAGCCCTCACATTGGGACTGTCCCACCTAAATCGGGCAGTTTGGGAGGTATGCATTTCACAGACAAATGCAACATGAGGCAACTCTTTTGCAGAGCAGCGTTGAAAATGTTGTGCAACTCTACACACACAACACAGCAAATTAGAAGCCCAATATATCAACAGCAAAAGCAAAGCACACCAACATATGAGGACCACCTAAAATGTTACAATTACATTATTGAGTTGCTGTATTTTTTATTGTATATGTTTATATAAAATAAAATTTCGAGCAAAGAAATTGGGAAGTTGTATCACATCACAAGAATAAAGTTGGTGCAGCTTAACTAACAAGTAACAATTTTGTTTTGTTTCCCAGGTTGTTGAAGATTGGAAATTTGTGGCTCAAGTTTTGGACCGGGTATTTTTATGGACATTTCTTCTAGTTTCAGTTCTTGGGTCCGTATTTCTGTTTATCCCAGTTATACACAAGTGGGCGAACATCATTGTGCCTATTCATTTTGGGAATATGCATGCCGACAGAACTACATAGTCTATATATGTATATCATATGTTTCTTAAAATATTGAATGCATATCCCATATATTTGCTGCTGGATGTAATATTTTGAAAATTAATGCTTTGAAAGAAAATATTTTTATTTGATTAGCTTGAATAGTTAAAATAAAATATATATATATAAAATGAATTAAATATGTGTACAACCAACTGGTTTGTTAAATATCTGTTTGATTAAGGTAAGTTGATCTTGCTGCAAAACTTTTAAAAAATATTTTGACAGTACTTCAGAAGTTTACCATACATGCATCTGCAGCGGTGAGAGAGGCGCGGCAATACTGATCCATCCACTCTGGAGACCGCTCGCTTTGCTTTTCTGAACATGCAAGGGGGGCGGAGCATAAGCAGTCTGAACTTTGACAATGCAAATCCACAAAATATGAATTGCTTCTAAACCGCCTAGCATGTAAGACAATTAAAAAACACTAAAGCAAATAGTTCCACTTGTAACCCAGTAGAAGATTATCAAACATTTTATTGAATATTGGCTCCGAAGTGCATATGTTTGAAGTAAGAATGGCAGGGTGATAGGAATAGGTTTGTACAGTATGAATCCCAGACATTATTTCACAGTGATTAGGATAAATTTCAGCTATCGTTCATGACTCCTTGGCGGGTTCTGAAAGAAAGCAAAAAAACCCAACAACCTCAGCTCAGTACCTGATTTCAGAGGCCTGGTTTTGTTTAAAGCAAAAAATATAAATAATTAAAAAAAAATGGGCAGCTAGACCCCTTCCCAAATCTTTAACTAGCCCCAGTGATAAACAACATGATTAATCTCCTCTATGATGGAGATAACAAGTGTGGAGTATCCCTACAATTGGGAAAAGCAGCCCACTTGAGACTGCCCATCCCATACCCACGCTACCAGATCTACACCCAAAAGCAGTTGAGTTCTCCTTGACCTCACTGTTTGTTGGAGTCTGAGTAATTAACAAGATTGTGACCCCTGGCATGGCAATTTTGCCATCTAAGTGGTTCCAGTACAACAGAGAGGACCCTAAGACCACTGCCTATTATACCAAACGTGAATAAAAAAAAAATAAACATTATTTTAGAACATGTGTAACACGGGCACCCTTCTGGGGATGCACACATGGACACCTTTTTGATTGAAATAAACTGTATTTTTTTTTTTTTTGAAAAGATATTTTATTGAGTTTTTCCAAACAGACAAAAAGGGAAACAGGCAATACAGGTGACAGAAAGCTGCAACGAAGTTTCCACGAAATATAAACAGTATATTATTAATGATATGAAGAAGCAAAAATAGATTTAGAGAGGAAAGAAGGGAGGGGAAAGAGAGAGGAAAGAATAGGGGTGATAGGGACGGGGGGAATCACTAGCCAGAGCAAGGAAAAGTAAAATGAGGAGAAGGTGGAGAACCATGACACGGTTTAGGAATAATAGTAGGGGCTTGAGGGCCTTAAAATGCGAGAGGGGAGGAGGCTCCGTAATGCTCAGTCCAAGGACTCCAGACCTTGTTAAATTGAACGGGGGTGTGGCGGAGAATGCTAGTCATATACTCCATATGGTAAACCTGCCATGTGCGGTTAATAACCGATGGCAGAGAGGGAGGGCTCGGATTTTTCCAAAATAGAGCAATTTGGCATCTAGCAGCACTGAGTATATGTGTGATGAGTTTCTGAGTTGATTTTGATATCTTGGGAATAGAGCGCGGAAGTAAGGAATACGACAGAGATGGAGGAAGGGAGATCTGAGTGATATCAGAAATTAACCGATGGACCGACTTCCAGAAAGGAAGTAGTTTTGGACAATGCCACCATATGTGAGACAGGGTACCTTCCCGACCGCATTGGCGCCAGCATAGCGATGAGGAGTCTGGGTATATCATATGAAGACGGTGAGGGACCAGATACCAGCGGTAAAAGATCTTGCGACTGTTTTCGCTGATCTTGATGCAAATAGAGGTCTTAGAGAGATTCAGGCGAATCTTAACCCATTCCCCGGGAGAGAGTGACTCCCCCATGTCCTCCTCCCACTTGAGCTCATGAGAATCTTTAGGGGGGCAATTATATTTTACCATGAGGCGGTAGAATGTGGAAATCAGGCCCTGAGAAGAGGAGCGAAGGCTACAAAAAGAGACCAAGCGAGAAGTTAGATGTATATCAGCGACTGTACACCGGATAGAGTTATAGAAATGCCGAAGTTGTAGGTATTGAAAGAAGCAGGACGAAGGGATACGAAATCGCGTTTGAATATCAGTAAAAGATGGGAAGATTGGCAATGGCCTGATGTCGGAGAGGAAGTTAATGCCACAACGCGTCCAGTGAGAAAATTGAATAGGGCGGAGTCCAGGGGGAAAGGCGGGGTTGTTCCAGAGAGGCGTCATGCGCCATGAGTTGGGAGCTAAATTATATGAGGAGACTGTGTGGGTCCAAGAGGCCAGTGAGAATGCTAATGGAGGGGGGAGACGTGAGGAAGGAGGCCGATGTTGGGGTTTAAGCCAAAGAAGTGAGGAGGGCGAGATAGTGTCTAAGAGAGCGGATTCAATGTCGACCCAAACTCGCTGTCCTGGAGGAGAGTGAAGAAGTACACACTGGGTGAGGTGAGTAGCGCGATAATATTTGAGAAAGTGAGGAACGCCCAGGCCCCCTTCTTGAATAGATTTGTGGAGAATCTGCATGCGAATTCTAGGCTTCCTAGCAGACCAAATAAATTTGGTGGCCATTTGTTGAAGGAGCTTAAAGGAGTTAGCAGGGATTTTGAGGGGTAAGGTCTGAAACAGGTATAGAAGTCGAGGGAGGATGTTCATTTTAAGGGAATTTATTCTGCCAGTCCAGGAGATAATGAGTTTATCCCACTTTAAAAGGTCAGCCTTAATGGCCGAGAATAAAGAGGGGAAGTTTGCCGCGTACAATTGATCATAGAGTCTAGTAAGATAGATCCCGAGATATTTTAGTTTGTGGGGTTGCCATCTAAAATCATAGCTGGATTTAAGGGTTGATAGAAGAGTAGAGGGGATATTAAGGTCCAGGATTTCTGATTTGGAGGCATTGATTTTATAATTGGAAAGAGTGCCAAAGAGAGCAATGTCCTTGAGTAGGTTTGGAAGAGATATGATAGGGTTTGTGACTGACAAAAGAATATCGTCCGCATATAGAGATATTTTATGTTCGGATGGACCCACACGAACACCGGAGATGTCAGGATTAATACGGATTTTACGAGCGAGAGGTTCAATCATAAGTGCGAAGATAAGTGGGGATAATGGGCACCCTTGACGCGTACCATTTCACGATTTCAAAGGGAGAGGACTGAAAGCCATTAGCCAGGACGGAAGCGGTCGGGTTAAAGTACAGGGAGGCAACGCCCCGAAGGAAGGGGCCCTTCAGGCCCATGACCTCGAGGGTCCGCTGCATATAAGGCCAGGCCACCCTATCAAAAGCCTTCTCCGCATCTAAAGCTATAAGTAGGGTGGGGATTTTGCGTGAGTTGGAGACGTTGGTCAGATCAATTGCTCGCCGGGTGTTATCCGATGCCTGACGTCCCGGAATAAAACCGACCTGATCGGGATGAACGAGAGAGGTGATGACTGAGTTCAGGCGATTAGCGAGGAGTTTTGCAAATAATTTGAGGTCAACATTGAGCAGGGAAATAGGTCTATAATTTTCGCAGAGTTGAGGGTCGCGTCCAGGCTTGGGTATAACCACAATGTCTGCCCGAGTTGTAGCCTGATCAAACTTAGAGCCGAGGAGTATGGCGTTGAAGAGCTCGAGAATCATGGGCATAAGGAAGTTGGAAAAAGTTTTATAGTACACGGCCGTGAAGCCGTCGGGGCCGGGGGCTGAAGTGTTTTTGAGTTCTTTGATGGTTTGGGCAATTTCATCGGCAGTAAACGGTTTGTTAAGGAAATCAGATTGTGAAGTGGTAAGTGAAGGCAGGGCAATTGAGGATAAAAAGTCATTAATTTTAGAGTGTAAGGATACCGGCTATTTGTTTGGGATCATAGGTGAGAACTCCGGATTGGTTCTTGATAGAGTCAATACGGTTGCGGGTGCGCTTATCTCGTAGCTTCTGGGCTAAGAGTCTGTCCGCTCTATCTCCCCTCTCGTAGAACTTCTGATGGAGCCAACCAAGAGTTTTGGCCGCCTTTTTGGAGAGAATTTGCTGTAACTGCCCGCGAAGAGCACTCAGCTTGAGTCGGGTCTTGCGTTTCGGAAAGCGCTCGTGTAGTGCCGTTAGAGCTGCGATTTGTGATTCAAGATCCGCGATGCGAGAGAGTTCAGCTTTGCGGCGTGAGGCGGAAAGCCCAATAAGTGTGCCGCGTATGGAGGCTTTGTGTGCTTCCCAGAGAATGGAAGGCGAAATATCTGGTGAGGAGTTCAGAGAGATAAATTCCTTAATGGATTCGGAAATGGAAGAGATCTGATCGGGTTTTAGAAGTAGGGAGTCATCCAAGCGCCATTTTGGGGGAGAAGAGCGCGGACGGGGAAAGGCGATTTCGAGCAGGACCAGAGCATGGTCGGACCAGCTAACCGGAAGGATGTCGGAATCAACAAGTTGCTGGGTGGTAGGGCGATCTATAAGAATGAGGTCAATGCGAGTGTGGATGTTGTGTGGAGCTGAATAGTGAGTGTATTGCCTGCCAGAGGGGTGAGCGAGGCGCCAAGCATCGTAGAAGTCGTAAGATTTGAGTAGGGATACCAGAGTTTTAGATTCTCGGTGAGCGGAGGAATAGGAGGAGGAGATAGAGGAGCGGTCCATCCCGGGGACCAGGGTGGAATTGAAGTCGCCATCTACAATTATTTGACCTTGAGATATGGAGCCAAGTTGTTCAAAAAATGCGTTAAAAAAGGCACCCTGCCCCACACTAGGAGCGTATAGGGACACTAATGTGAGCTTGGCGCAACCTAGAGATCCAACCAAAATTAGATATCTGCCTAGAGGGTCAGAGTATTGAGATTCCAGTGAGAAAGGAGTGTTGCGATGTATGAGGATGGCAGTACCTCTTTGTTTACAATCAGAGGATGCATAGTAAGTATGAGGGTATGTCTTGCATGTCAATTGAGGGTGGGGAATCTTGAAGTGTGTTTCCTGTAAGAAAACGAGATCTGCCTTAAGACGTTTAAAGTGCTGAAGGGCCATTGTGCGTTTGGTGGGAGAATTGAGGCCATTAGTATTGAGGGAGATAATTTTGAGAGTCATGGCGGGTCTGGGGGCTTGGAGCGAGTGAGAGGGCTAGTGAATAGGGACAGGAAGGGGATAGAAAAGGAAAAGAGGGAGACCAATTTCCCCGAAGGGAAGCCAGTCCGGATTTGAAACGAGAGGCACAACATAGGTACCGGAAAAGGGGGGCAAGGCATGGACAGCCAAAAATGAACGGAAAAATCGACCGCTAAGAGGTCGCGGGAGCGGGATAGCAGGTCAAGTAAGGAGTAGTGAGACTACCCAATGAGAAACAATGAAACATTTTACAAGTAAACCAAACACAAGTAAAATAACAAAAAACTGAGTAAAGATCACCACAGTGAAAAACAAGTAGATTATGAATTATGTTAAATCTACAAAGAACATAGGAGTGGAACAAAACCATGTTGACGGCCACCCAGCAGCAACTGAGTGGAATCTAAATAGAAAACCATTACACAGAGGCGAAACCTCGCCGCTCAATGTCCGCCGAAATGGCAATCTCCCTCAAGAGGAGGAATAACAAGGTGTATGGACAGCTTATATATATATATATATATATATATATATATATATATATATACATGTATACTTATATGCTAAACAATGGACAGGTGTAGTACAGCATCATGTGTTGTTGCAAATCTTAGGAAAACGAGATAAATAAGCAAATCCAAAAGGGAAATGAACTAACATAGCTTTAACAGAGTGTGAAACATGTGGGATCGCCTCCTAGGTTATAAACAGTGAGTTTGGTCAGAGGTCTAGCCATTCGGGGGGAGAGCCGGTGGGAAAGGGCAAGTGGCCCGAGAGTGGCCCACGGACAAGTGGGAGTAGAGTCTTCGGATCCTCCCAGTCAGGGCAAGACCCCGAGCAAATGTAAACAGTAAAACATAGGATACACACCGAAAGTATTATATCAAGAGTAACAAATACGGAACAGTAGGATAAAGAACATTTAAATTAGCAATATTTACGTAGAAGACCATTCAGCTTGAGGAGGTCGTTTACGGGTCACTGCAGATGAGGTAGAGGATGAGCTCGGGAGATCTGGGAATTTCAGAGTTTGTAACAGGTCCCGACCTTGTTCCGGGGTCTTGATTGAGTATGCATGGTTATCATGGGAGAAAGAAAGCTGAAAGGGGAACCCCCAGCGATATCGGATGCCGGCCGAACGTAGGCGTTGGGTGATGTCAGCTAGGTCACGACGTTTCTTCAATGTGATAGGAGAGAGGTCCTGGAAGAAGAGAGGATTGGTCCCGGAGTAGGAAAGGTCTCTATGGTCCCGAGCAGCGACGAGAATCTTCTCTTTGGTGGAGTAATAATGAAGGCGTATGATGACATCTCTAGGAGGTTGAGAGGGCTGGGGCCTAGGTCGGAGAGCCCGATGTGCTACATAGAGTCCAGGCCAGTAAAACCTGGGTAGAGCTTGTTCTCACATGTTACCTTGCCTCCACATACGTGAGTGTGTGCAGCTTCTAGTACTAAGGGTATATGGACTTATGGAACTATCAATTACTCTACCTTCTTCCCTCTCACAGCAGCAACTCCAAACAATACTTTATTTTTGACAACTTAAGATGGCATATAGCCTGCCAAGTTGACAGGCCTCACAATATCTCAAATATTACAAGGCATGCTGTAAAGTCACATCCTTTTCCTGGTCATATGCAAAGTCTGGCACACTCAACAGTTCTGGATAATTAGACCAGTCTATACCCTCATCCTGGTTTGGCCACTTCCAAAGATCAAGGTCCAGGTGTTGTGGTTCCTTAGGCAGATCCTTTAAGACCGGGATTCCAACCTGTGTATTAGTTGCTGGCGGCTGGATTTTCGCACAGAGGACTTATTTAAATAGTGGGAAGTCTCACCCCAGAACAAGGTTATATGGCTGTTTAGGTGCTATGGCAACCACTATGTTCACGGTTTGGCCCTTGATTCTTATGGCCAAAACAGTCCTTTTTAACATCCTGGTTACCCCATGCATGCAGTGCACTTTAACTTTGGGCAACTGTGGGACCTTGGCTCCAGCAGGACAGAACTGGATACTAGCATAAGGTCACTCCCAGAGTACACGACTGCCTGGACAACTTTGTTGTTCTCCCACACAATCTATTTGATTACAGGTGAACCACTGGTTGTGAAACTTCCAGGTCAGCACCTTTAGAAGACAGGCCCAGCTTGGGCAAGTGAACAGTTAATGAGTTTTCGGGTCTAGTGCACCTGGCTTTATAGTGGTCAAGCTCTCCACACTCGAAACACCTCCAGTCAGACACGCTTACAGCTGGACTTCATTTAGTAATAGTACTATAAAGTTTTCTGACCGATCAGTACTATGAGGCACCACTGACCGATCAGTACTATGAGGCACCACTGACTGAACAGCACTATGAGGCACCACTGACTGAACAGCACTATGAGGCACCACTGACTGAACAGAGCTATGAGGCACCACTGACCGAACAGAGCTATGAGGCACCACTGACTGAACACCGCTATGAGGCACCTCGGGCTGAACAGTGCTGGGAGACACCTTGGGCTGCACAGTTTTATGAGGCATCTTCTTGGGTACTGGGACTTCAGGTTTACACAATTGGACGATCTAATGCTTAGTGTTTACTAGGGCCCTCAGAGAGGATGCCAAGGCCATAGCTTGGTCATGTTCCTCGACATACTTTTCTTCATGGAGTAATTGTTCAAGATTTTCAAGCTATACAGCCAGGTGAAGCCTCTCCAATTTGCACTCCACAAGTTCCTTTACAGGACTCTTTTGATGTGTGCAACTCTAGTTGAACCATGACAAGTTTTTGTATTAAAACAGCAATATCTTGGGCTTTCTTTGCTGCTATCTCTTTAAAAGCTCCCATTGCTTTTTATCTTTCTTCATACAATTTCTGCAACACATTTATCTCATCTTTCAAATATTCAAAACCAAGCATTTACTGCTCTCTCTGCTGCAATCTCTCTGCAATTTCTTTAAGTGCCTACACTGCTTTTTCCATTTCTTCACACTGTTACTTTAAATTCCACATTTCTTTTACAAGACAACAGTATGTGTCTCTAAACATTTTTTCTAAACAATCATATTCTTCCATGGCCACATAATCTGATGCAGGTAACACCAGGTTTGTGCAGAGAGCATGGGATTTTTCAACTTAATCTCCACTCTGCACATTCCCGTGCAGGTTTTCCCAAATTTTCTGCTGGGACTGAATTTTAGCCACACCTATTTGTAAACTTTATTTTTGACATATTTTATTCTTCCTCTTGCCCATCTTGGCTGAAGTAACGGAAATTGGCACTGGCAGCAATTACTCTTTGTTCTTTTGCAGTCTTTAAACATAAAAATGATCTTTACAATTAGCAAAACAAATTTGTTTTAGCATCTGACACATGCAAACAGGAGCTTCTATGCACAGGGTTTTTCTATGGACCACATCCAACTCACAGCTCAGTGAATAACCAAAATGTGGCACTAAAATGCTCAGCAATTTTAAAAAGTTTTGCCTCCTTTGCAAAACAAAAACAAGTGTGAACAGTTCATTATTATATTGCTACTATAGGTCTCTCCACAGACAAAACATTTGCTTTTCTGCAATACAGCAATCTCCCCACTGCAGCTGACAGCTTTTATACAGTTTGGTGTGTGATAGTGGCATTCAATACATTCACTCACCACCATTACATCTGGATGCTGGGTGGACAGCTGTGCTCTGGCTGTCCATCCCCGCTTCTGACACCACTTGTAACATGGGCACCCTTCTGGAGATACACACAAAGACAACTTCTTTCTTAAAATAAACAGTACTATTATTGTTCCATCACAATAAAAAGCATACACTTCCTCAGGACGACAGCAGGCAAAGTAAAACACTGGCTAGTCCCAGTTTCTCTCTCTGGTCACCGGCCACTAGCTGACGTCGGTCACAATGCACAAGTGCACAATACAGGTTTATATATGTGACACTCCTACTACAGCCCTGGCTTGACATACAGGATACACTCCCACCTTGCCTTTAAAACGAAGTCTCCTGTTCTGTAATTAATCTTCATTGCAGACACACCTTTTCAGCCTTGCTTGTCAGCTGTAGAAAGACACTTTCAAACCATGTAAGTTAAATCACATGTTATACTTTTACTTTGTCACATATGTTTTACACCTGTATATCTCTGAACTTTGGTGCACTGCTATACCTGTGTGTAACCCGGTCTGCAGCCTTTACCTGCACACTGTCAGCTGAATCACTGATTCCTCTCTTAGAGGCCTGTGGCAAACCACTCTCTTTGTTATACATGTTATACATTGATATAGAGGGAGCAGTACAGTAAGAGTTGTTTAATTTTTATTCCATGGACATCATTGTTTATATGTAAGTTGCTAAAAAAAACTTTGCAGCTCCGGACAGTCATTTAATAAATCATGCAAACAATAAACCATATTTAATGCAGAAAAAATGCCAACAAGATTGATGAAAACGGTGCATATACGAGACAAAGGATAAAGAGGACCATGCTCATGTGAGCATACAGCCTAAAGAGAGAGGGTAAAGTTGAGACAATAAGAGCTAATTGACTTGGAGTGGAGGAGTTTGTAGTATATCTAAAAGGGAGTTGTGAAGAGTTGAATTTCAAGAGAGTACAATAATATTGAAGGTTGAGAGAGATCTTGGTCAGGTGGGAGTTGGGAGCTCTATAACTACAGAAGATGTCTTAGAGGCAGGAGGGAGAAGTGGTTATGAGGAGGCTAGGCAGAGGTGAGAGGCAGATCCAAGAGCATGGGAGAGAGTCAGAAGTCTGATGAGGTGTGGGGTGTTGAAGGTAAGGGTGTGTAGTTTGAATTTGACTCTGGAGGTTATATTGAGTGAGTGTATATCTTTTTAGAGTGGTAGAGTGGATATGGTGTGCTGAGAGAGGAATATTAGTCTTTAGTCTTACCTTAGCAATTACGACGGATTGTAGTGAGGATAGTTAGGTTTCGGCTGAGAAGATGAGGTTGCAGTGGTCATGGCAGGAGGTAATGGATGGATGGATAATAATTTTGTTAACATCCAGAGTGAGTCTGGGGCATATTTGTCCAATATTTTGAAGGAGGAGGTGACATGTCAGTGCAAGAGACTGGGCCTGACTCATTAAGGAAAGTAATGCAAAATAAGGAGTAAATGTTCTCTGAAACAAAACATGTTACAATGCAAGGGGTGCAAATTATTTTATTATTTTGCACATATGTGAAAAACTGGCTTTTTCATGTAGCACACAAATAGTTGATAGCTTTATTTTTACACTGAAATATAAAGTTGATATAAACCATGTACTACTCCAACTATAAATCTCCGCAAATTTTTAATTTATCTCCCCCTCCAATGCAACATGGTTTTGCCCAGATGCAAAGTTACTCCTTTTTTATGCATTGCTTTCCTTAACGACTGTTTTGTAAAGCTGGGGGCAGAATTGAGGATGACACTAATGCAAAATGCGATAGGAGAGATAAGCGTGAAGGGAAAGTGGCAGTGGAGAAGGACAGTTTGAAGAGTTGAGCTAGGTGCAAGCACTGGGAGAGAAACAGGGTCAAGGGACAGGTTGAGGGGGGTGCAAAGATCTCAGTAAAGTAATAATGGTGTGGAGAAGATGGTGGTTGAGAAATACTGGATTTGTTGAGAGGAGATTTCTTGATGGATGGTGTCAATTTTGTCTTTTTATCTTAGAAGTAGATAGCAAATAAAAAGAGGTAGGGTGGCCACAGAAGCAAGTTGAAGGTGGCAAAGAGGTGAAGAGCATTGGTTGGCTCTAGAATAAGGTAGGTTAGTGGATAGAAGCAAGGCCACATAGTTATCAAGAAATACGGAGATGGCATGGGGACAATAGATGATAGGAAAGCAGAGGTGGGAGGAAGAGTAGAGATGGATGTTATGGACTTCAAAGGAGGAGAGGGAGGGTTCTGGGGTGATCAGAAGGTACAGCCAGGGGAGTCCACTGTTTTCTGCCACTGGGTTGAAGAGTGTGGTCAAGAGAGTTACTCCCATCGAAGGGTTTCATCGGGTAAAAGCCATGTTTTATTATTGACAAAGAGGCGGAGGAAATTACAAAGGAATAGGCTACAGATAGGTATGAGTTTGTTGAAGACATATCTAGCTATCCAGAATGTGTAGGAAAAGGGAGAGGGGATGAAGTGGCAAGATAAGAAATAAGTTAGAAGAGTAGAAGATACATGGTTGGTGGGCAATTTTGGGATGGAAAGATGACAATGAGTGATTAGTGGGGATTGCTTTAGGCCTGGTGTTGAGGGGATGTCACCAGCTGCCAGAAGGAGGAGGTGGGTGAGAGGAAGGTTGATATATGAGTCAGATTAGTATCAACTTGTGTAGGTTAGGGAGTGTGTAGGGTGTGGCCAGCAAAGAATTTCAAAGGTGCAAGCAGGTGAGGAATAGGGTAGTGAGGGAAGTAATGAAGGGAAGGGTTGAGCTGAAATATTGAAGGGAAGTTGAGTAAATGATGGTGGATTAATGTGTGCATGATGAGAATATGTAGTATGGGAGGGATGAAACTAGAGGGAATAGATAAGGTTTTAAAGTGCCGTTGTAAGTAAGGAGTTAGCTAAGCAGGAGTGACATAGGAAGTAAGTGGTTATATAGAATATACACTAGAAAGTGTATCTAGTTTAATCTTCTGTGTGCTGCCACTAAGGAAACACATTACACCATGTAAATTGGTTTCTCAAAGCTTAATATTGAAATTTCTTGCAATACATTGTTCTGGCACCAGATGACATTTTAACAGAATTAAACTATGTATATCAGATGAATGAAAAGTACACTGTGCTTTATGAATCAAATTGTATCTGTGATCATATTGAACGTAATTGTCAGTTGAATTACTTATTGATACAGACTATAGCTGTGCGTTCCCAATGTAAATAGACCATTAATTAAATTCAACTCTTTTATATTCTTTCATATACAATTTAACATGCAAGAATCATCCATTCTTGCAAACAGTAAAAATGTAATATAAACTGAACTAAATCAATGGAGTATCACTCTTTATTGGCTGGAAGCGGCTCTCCCCTCCCCCCTCTCCCCACTCCCATTTCTGTTACAGTGAAAGGCTGAGCGCAGCTGCTGCTGTATTAACCTGGTCAGCAGCAATTTCTCCTGAGTCCTTTTTCCAGGTCTTCAGGATGACAGCTCTTTCTCCAGGGTCGGATCTTCTTGTACCACGTCATTGCCGGTTACAACGTAACTGCAGGTGCAGAGAGCCACATCTTGGCTCTCTGTACAGGGCCGGTACTTGCATGTCTGGCGCCCCACTGGAAAAAATAAATTTGCTCCCTCCTCTTTTAGAAGTATTTAATTATTCAATACTGCTTTGCTTCTTTTAATACAATCATATAATAAAATTTGCGAAAGAGAGTAATACAAATAAATACATTAAACAGTAAACATTTATAGATATTAACTTTTAGGAGTCATGGATGCAACTCTCCACTCCTCTCCCGATCCAATTGTTCCAAAATTTTTTAAGTTTGAGACACCCTTAGTACCTCAGTAATTTTTTCAAGGCACCCCTAGGCCAAAGTAAAAACATAAAAGGTAAAATAGAGGGGGTCGTCTCCTCCTTCATCACACACTTATCCTTCACCAAACTGTACTCCTTCATCATCGCCACACTTTGTCCCTTCAACATCACACTGTGCCCCCTTATGATCACACTGTGCCCCTTCATCCTCACCACAATGTGCCCCCTTATGATCACACTGTGCCCCTTCATCATCATCATGCTGTGTTACCTTATGACCACACTGCGCCCTCCATGCCTTCACCTGGTGCCCCTTCATCACACAGTGCCATGTTGCTTTTCCCCCCTTCACACTGTGCCATGCTGCCCCCCGTTCATCACAATGTGCCATGCTGCCCCCCTTTATCACACTGTGCCATGCTGCTTCCTCGCCCCTTCTCCTGGCCCCCCTTCATCACATTGTGCCATGCTGCTTTTCCCTTTCTTATCCTGGCCCCGCTTCATCACATTGTGCCATGCTGCTTTCCCCCCTTCTCCTCCCCACAATAACAGTATATATAGTGTTATTCTAGCAGGGCTTTTTTATTATTATTTGTGCACTGGCAGTATTAGTTTTTTTTGCAGAACACCTCAGTCATCCCTCATGCCTCATTCCTCAGTCATCCCTCATGCCTCTCTTCTCATCCCTCAGTCATCCCTTATGCCTCTCTTCTCATCCCTCAGTCATCCCTCATGCCTTATCCCTCAATCTACGCTCATGCCTCATCCCCTCAGTTATCTCTCATGCCTCATCCCATATTCCTCAGTTATCCATCATGCCTCATCCCTCAGTTATCCCTCATGTCTCTTTCCTCTCTCCTCGTGTCTCTTCATGTCTCTTTAATAAAATTACAGGCTGCACACTTTACTAAACTGTGTTCAACAATGACTCCTGCGCCCTTCTTGCAGCTCCTCTGGGTGGCTGTATGTCGGCAGCTCCTCCTCCATTGACAGTTTTTCTGATCCTCCATGATTGAACTGCAAAACACAGTAACACACCGGTGCAAAGAGCTGCAGCCGCACCTGGGATCTCTGTATTTAGCAAAAGTGCTTGGGAGTCGGGATCAGCTGTTCTCTTAGCTCCGCCCTAACGATGAAACAGAGGGTGCTATAAAGCATCAGGGCTTACCGGGGAATACCCCGGCACCCCGGCAGGCCAGTCCAACGCTGGTTGTCATTATAGCATAGAGGCCCCATTGCGTGTGGTCTTTCTGTTATAGCGGAAAGCAGCCCAGGCTGTTGAGAGCTGAGGCTAGATGAGGACATGTAGATGGGGAATGCTGCCGGCTTCCTAAATTATTTATTTATTTATTTACTGTAGTTTAAACACTGACAATCCTGTGAAAGTCCGTTTTAGGCGCATCCAACAAAAAAACACTATCATGCACGTGCAGAAAGCACCAAATCCGCCTGCATCTTGGACACTTGCGCCTAAAACAGACTTTGCGTCCGACTCTTAATGAGGTCCATAGTGTATATAACACACAAGTTGTACCAGATCTGCCAGACTGAGTAAAGAATTGTTCAAAATATATTGTGGTATCGTTGATTGCACTGGTAACCATATTATCAAAGTTCCTTCTAATAAAAGTTTTTGTTTTAATCTGTGTCTGTGCTTATTTTTGGATTATGTATCCAGTGTTATAAATATCTTAAATATAGTGCTGCTTAATAGCATATCTGCTTAATAGCATTTTTTATTTGTTCTAGGTCATCAAACTTTGACAGAAGCTGGAGACTTTTCCAAAAAATTTATCAATTCAGGAAAGTTATCACTTTGATTAAATCAGTCCTCCCCATAAAGATAAAGGGCCTTATTTTCCTACCATAAACAGCTGCACATGCCCACAAAATATCCTTAAGTACCTATGCCTATCCAGAGTTGCATGCATCCACACTTGGAAAATACTTACCGTATTTCCCCATGTATAAGACGCACCCATGTATAAGACGCACCTTTGGGACCCAAAATTAAAAAAAAGGTGTATTACATATAGTTATTAAACTCAAGTTTTATGCAGTGTGCAGCAGGAGGAATCAAAAGGCTCTTTCTGATTTTTGTCAGAGATCTCACATCTAGAGGAGCTTACAATAACAAGTCCCACATTCAGTGACATGAGCGCTACTGCACAGTGTTGTTGAAAAGAGACAAGTCATGTAGACACGCCCCAAGTGTGTCTACGTGACTTGTCTATTGTCATCAACGCTGTGCAGTCTACTGTCTTCAGACACGCTGGGCTCAGACACTTCAAACAGGCTGGGCTCAGACACTTCAAACGCTGGGCTCATCGGAAATTATCGGCAGTCTTCGGAACTGTCGGTCACGTGACTGACAGCTCCGAGACTGTGGGAGGTGCCTGAAGGTCCTTTTACCGATTAGCCGGGACACGCTGTTACTAAGTAGCAGGGACTCCTCTCTCTTATCCTCACACCAGGTGCCGCCTTCTTCATTCAGGTAATAGCGCTGGCAGTGTATAAGACACACCTTTTTTTTAGACCCAAAATTTGGGGTAAAAAGGTGCGTCTTATACATGGGGAAATACGGTATATTTGGTGAACTGAAAATCCTCCATAAAGCCTCAGTATCAAGCGTGAACATTAAAAAAAAAAAGAACAAAAACAATTAATAGTACAACACTGTATAAATAATGTATACAAGTTATTCGCAATATACAGAATAATTGCAATGATTTTCCTTGTGATCCTAGTGTCTGTTCAAACTGTAATACCCCTCTTGTGTGTAAACTTACAAAAGGCCACTTTGTGCTTGCACATCAAGCATGTGATTTTATCAGCCACCATCCAACGTATACACCCCTATGAATAATACTTACAGAATCTCTTCTTTAAACTTCACATAAAGCAGTCTTTAAAGGATTCCTCCACTGTAGTTTTAAGGCAAAGACACAGTCATGTATGTCTTATACAGACGTCAAATAAAAATGTGAAAAAAAGAAATCTAGTGCAATATGTATTTCAAATCAACAAACAATTCTATGGGGGGTACAGGTACTCCTAACGGATAAACAGAGAAGATAAACTTGACAGATCTTTTCTTTTTTTCACATTTTTATGTGATGTCTGCTTAATTCATTTGCGTGGTGGACATATGTTATGTGTCTATTCTCATTTCTCACATTTGAGCCTTACAACCACTGTGTCAGAAAAGCAGAAGATTTTCCATTGCACTCAGACGTGTTAAAGAGACAGCTTAAGACAAGAGACTATTTGATTGCTTAAGTCTAATCGCACATTTTATGTAACATTGCAGGCATATACTATAAGAAAAAAATATTTTCTTAAAGCTATACTCCAGAATTGAAATTTGTTTTTGGTTACAGCACTGGACATATTTTGAGTTTATTTGTTTATGTTAATAAAAATGTATTTAAAGAAACAAAAATCCTTTGCATATTTTACATTATCTTTAGTCATTTACTGACATCATAACATTAGGAAACAGTGTAAGTGCAATGTTCTAAGATCTGAAATGCACCACACAAGAAAAAAACAGCATGTTATAAAATTTGTTGTATTTAAACACTATTCTGTAGACCATTTGATAATGACCTGGCTTGTTTTCGACTATTCAATGCAATTTTGTGTGTAAGCAGCAGACTCGGCGCTTCCATTAGGCAGCTGTCTAGGGTGCCAGGCTCTAGAGTCGTGCCACAGAAATCAGGTACAATCATTTATAATGTCTCTTAATGAAACATTATCTATTTAATTCTGGAGGCGGCCGAAGAGCATAATTAAGCTAACATCCAATGCCGCTAGCCGCCACATATTGGTGATGTAACGGCAACTGAGCTTCGGTGTCATTCAGTAACACAAAAGCCAGCAGTGCAACAAGGCGCCCTCCCATTACTGCAGCCCAACTATTTTCCACCCGTGGGGGAGCTGAGGAAGGAGCAATGGCGCTTATAACCCTGGATAGCAGCAGCTGCAGTTGTTAGTTACAGCCTTAACATAGCTAATATAGTGACTTTAATAAATAAACAATACCCCCCCCCCACACACACACACTCACTAATTGCAATTACTGTGCAGGTCCATTATAAATATGGACTATTTTTACTCTCTGACTGAGTTATTATTTGGATGCACTTCAGGTTAAAAAAAATGTATAATTTTAATTATATGACCTTAGTTTGTAGATAAACTCCTTTTATTCATGCAGAAATGTAGAACTATAAGGATGTTGTACTCAATTAAAAACCTTTATTATATTTCTTTTTACAACATGTTAAAATGGCAAAATCTTAAAAATCTTAAAAATGTATACAATATAATATTGATTAAAGTCAGATCCAGGTAATATTGAGATTCTACATCACCTGTAATATTCTTGTAATACATCTCAATAATAGTATGAAAATTATGCATCACTTCTAATATTCCTCAATTTACTATATTGTGAGTATCTGGTCTCTTTTTCATAGCCAGTATAAAAATGTGAATATTTGTTTTCTTTTAAAGTAAATCAATTCCTTTGTTTTATTCCTTTAATCCAATTTAAAGCTTTCAATTCTATTGTTGATGATATAACATGTTGTTGCTTTAAAAAAAATATAACAAAGGTTTTTTTTTAGGTGTGAACTTATTGTGAGTATAGTGTTAATTTCTGCATGCATATAATAAATTTACCAACAAATTCAGGTCCTGAATAAGTGGAGCAACCCATTAAAGAGACAGCCCTTTTAGACAAAGATGGTGATCTTGGTTGTAACTTGCTCGGTATAAGGAAATACAAGGAATGTACTTAAAGGAATGTGAGTCACAGTCTGATGTTGGCATAACTGATGGTAAATTAAAGTTTTATGTTTATGTTACAAAATATTATAGCTATTGATTATATCTCTGAAAACATTTATTTTTATATATAATCTAAATTGCTATTACTGCTCCATACTGTTTTTAAGTTCTTATTCCACGGCGGACGGGAACACAGATTCTTCTATCGATTTTGTTAAACACCGTAATACTAACAATTTTGGTTGGAAGTTCACTAGTTCTTTTAATAGAAGTAGCATTAATTTTCTGGATATTGCCCTATCAGTGGAGGAGGGCCATATTGTTATACAGACATTTCACAAAGAAGCAGACAGTAATCAATTTTTTAAATTACATTAGCTGTCATTTGAATAGTTGGAAGAGCAACATCCCAAAAGGACGGCTCCTTAAGCTGCGGAGGAATTGTACCTCTGATGAAACCTTCTCTCGACAAGCACAATAACTTTTAGATGAAGCCTATTTGGAAGTTAAGGAAACTAATAGAAGTACATTGTTAATGAAGAAACAGAAAGAAAAACAATTTATTAGAGAAGAAAAACTAGATGGTAAAGAACACGCAATATTTATTAGCCAATATAATTCATATTCCAAAAGAATCAAAGGTATTATCAAATAGAACTTTTAAATCCTTGAACATGATGAAATATTGATGACCACAATTCAGAAAGACCCTAGAATAATATTTTAGAAGAACAACTACACTAAAGAATAAGTAAGTACCCAATCATTTCCAGAGAAATGAGGAAATTAGGAAAAATGTTTTGAGTGACTTCCCGAAAAAACTTAGATGCTTTTTTCACTTGTGGTAAACAAGCATAACTTGTTCAAATTAAAAAAAAAAAAAGGTTTTTGTTCTACAATAACAGGAGAGAACCATGACATTGAGAACTTTATGAATTGTCAATCTAAATTTGTTATATACTTATTGGAATGATGCTGTGGAGTTCAATATATTGGCAGGACCAAGGACTCTTAATGTAAGGTTCCTTGAGCACAGGAGGAATTTTTTAAAGGGCATTTGTTCAGACAGCTTAGCCCATCACTTTATACAAGAACATAAAAGTTCCCTGGATGGCTTTCAAGTGAATGGTATAGAATATATCAAGCCTACAATAAGGGGTGGAGACAGGTATGCTTCCTTATTAGATTCAATGCACTCAAAGGGGTTAAACGATTGTGTAGAATTGAATATGTTTTGAGAATTAAGGAGCATTTATTTATTTTGTCTATTTCTTTCCATATAATACATTAGTTTAATTAAATTGAGAGATATAATGTATTATAAAATGTTTGATATCTATAAATTATGATCACTATGAAAGTTAGAACATTGAAAAATATAAGAAATCGTTCTCAAGTATTATATGAAAATTTACTATTTTTAAATGATTTAGCCTATGGCCAAATGGTTTAGTTAAAAATGTAAGGATCGGGAGTTCGAATCCTGATACCTGAGTTTGTATTATTAATGATTATTTTTATATGCATAGATATAAGATTATAAATGTGGAATTATATGTATATATTTTTATCTATATTAACTGTGTGGAGTTTGTATGTTCTCCCTGTGTTTGCGTGGGTTTCCTCCGGGTGCTCCGGTTTCCTCCCACATTCCAAAAACATACTGGTAGGTTAATTGGCTGCTATCAAAATTTACCCTAGTCTCTGTGTGTGTGTGTGTGTGTGTGTGTGTGTATGTTAGGGAATTTAGACTGTAAGCTCCAATGGGGCAGGGACTGATATGAATGAGTTCTCTGTACAGTGCTATGGAATAAGTGGCGCTATATAAATAAATGGTGATGATAATGATGATGAAGTAAATAACTTTTCCTTCATAGGATTTAGGAGTTCGATGTGTCTAAATCGAATAATTGGATGAAGTCGGCTAAATTGATTAGTATTGGTTAACCATGTGATTGAGATTAGTACTCTACGTCATAATAGGGTTAATAACGTAATTGCACAGGTAAACAGCACATACACTTATATTCGCACCTACATTTGTAAATAGGACACATTTATTAAAGTTCCAACCCACATTAATTTATTAATAAATGAATTAGAGATTATTTATACATAGATAAAACTACAGTAAATGTATTTATGGTTCAGGTCGTTAGAAATGTATGAAGTTGGGAATAGATATATTAATATTTTTTCTATATTTTTTATTTATTATTTTTGTCATTATATATATAGTTTATACTTTTAAAGTTCAAATATTTTATGATATATATGTTTTTAATATATTATTAATTTAATTGTGATTAACCACAACTACCATCACAAATTATATTTATATTTATTAACAATGAATGTTTTTAATCTAAATAACACATGTGAGAGTTAAATAAACATTAATTTTTTTCATCGGATACAACCTGTTTAAAAGTAAGACCGGACTGTGAGAATAATATCTCTGATAAAACCACATTTGGTGTGGAGAAACGCATCTGATCTATAACTAGTTTGAACCAGCATGTATTTATCTGTGATCCTTTGGAGAAAGAGATTAACATCTGAATCTGTGTATCCTAAATTACATGTCTTCTACAACAGAACAATCAACTATATGTGAGTAAAATGAAATAGCTTTGCTATCTGTAGATTATGGTACAGTGGATCATAAGGAAATGGCGGTACCTTTGGCTGATGGAGAGCCAAGTTATGAACTCATTGTGCCAAGTTCCATCCATAAACCCTTTTCCTAGAAGCAGAATACCTATGTTTAGTTCCAGCAATATTTAGTTCTGGTTTGAGACATAAAGTGGATCCCAATGTTTACATTTTGTCTCGTGAAATCTCTCCTTATTTGAAATTGCCAATATGATTATGGTTTGATTAACTTGGTTTATTAGCATTATTTACTCCCTACAAGTGCACTGTAGGTGAGTGGACAATTGAACCATTTTTCATCACACTGTGCCCATGTCATTGGATTAAATTGGACTCTTTCTTTTTATATTTTTAGCTATAGCTTTATATAGATCATATCTATTTGTGATGGTATGATTCACTTGCTATAAGAGATTTATGCATTTCTTTCTTTATTATATTTTACTATTGATTCCTACTGTGGTGGCAGAGCACACTATAAATAGGTTAGAGTATGGCCTGATAGGCCACAGAGGAATTCGGCGGCTAGAACGTCACTGACCGCTGACAACAACCCAGAGAGCATCCCGCTGTCTAGCAACAGGAGGCGGCACCCACTGCTCATGCGCTCGCTGGAATCCGGGCCGGGAATAGGGAGAGCAAACTTTGCTAAGCAATGGGATGCATTCAACAGGAAGAGGCAGGCGGACATCCCTGGCACATGGAGGTGCCTGACAGTACCTCCTTCCTCTCAGTTGGGAGGAAGTTTGAAGCTTGTTTCTTTAAAAACGGTCCAGAAGATGGGGATCGTAAAGATCTTCCTCATTGACCAAGGATCGCTCTTCAGGGCCGTAGCCTTACCAGTGAACCAGAAACTGAGTCTTGCCTCGGAGAGTCCAGGAATTCAAAATGCATTTGACCTCATATTCGTGACCCAGAACAGTTTTAATAGGAGGATAAGTATAATGTTTCTTGGAAAATTCATTGAGAACAAAAGGTTTTAATAAGGATATGTGGAAGGAGATATGAATTCAGAGGGAGGAATGTAGCTAAAGTTTATAGAATGTTGAATTGATAATATGTGAAATACAAAAAGGATCAATAAAACCTGGTGCATATTTTATGGAAGGAACTCTGAGCTAAAGATTAAAAGTGGATAACTACACCTTGTCATCCACATGAAGTACAGAGAAATTTTTATGGTGACAGTCAGCAAAGTGTTTGTATCGTTTCAAAGTCTCCAAGAGTTTGGTTCGAATTTGGGTCCAAATCTGGGAACAGTCACGAACCATGCCTTGAACTGCAGGCACAGAGGAGTCAGATAAATAAGAATAGGTGGGTAGAACAGGTTGCCTTCCAAATACTGCAAAAAATGGAGAAAGTCCTGTAGGCTTGTGTTGATGATTGTTATATGTAAACCCCAGGGGAGATGATCACTCCACGAAGATTGATGTTTGGAGGAATAGCAGTAAAGAAAGGACTCCAAGTCATGATAGACTCATTCGGACTGTCTGTTGGTCTGGGGTTGGTACCCATAAGAGAACTTTAGGCTGACCCCAAGGTTTTTACCAAAATACCTCCAAAACCTTGAAATAAACTGTACTCCACGATCGGAGATAACATCGAGGGGACAAGCATGGATGCGAAAAATGTTTCTAATAAATAGGAGAGATCATTCTGAGGCCGATGGAAATCCTTTCAGTGGAGCGAAGTGGGCCATTTTGGAAAAGCAGTCAACCACCACCCAGATGGTATTATAACCATGGCTTTCAGGAAGATCAGTAATGAAGTCCATGGGATGTTGGTACAGGAAGAATCTGGAACAGGACGATGGAGAAGAAGTCCAGCTAGGGGTTGCCTAGAAACTTTATGTCGAGCACAAACTTTGCAGACTAGAATATATTTATGGACTGAAGCAAGAGAAGGCCATCAATAATAACGGGACAGTAGGGCAATGTTTTTTTTTGATACCGGCATGTCTCACAAACCTTAAATCATGATCCAACTTTAAAACACTGGTGCAAAGGTGGGGGTTCATGAAAGAATGACCGATGGGAGGGTTCTTAACTGTAGATATAGTCAAAGCCAAGACCTTGACTGACCTAATAACAAGTCTAGTTTCGGAAGAAGGACAGTTATCAAGGTTGTCAAAATATCTAGAAAGGGCATCCGCCCTGGAGTTCTTCATAAACAGACGGTAGGTCACAATTAACTGAAATCACGAAAAGAATAGTGACCAACTAGCCTGACAGGGGTTAAGGCATTGTGCAGACTGTAGAGATTTTTGTGATCTGTGAAAGCTGTAATAGGGGAAAGAGCTTCCTCCAGGAGCTATGCCATTCTTCTAAAGCGATCTTAATTGCAAACAAACATTTCCTTGTCCCCAATGTAATAATTAGTTTGCAGGGAGAAAATTTCTTGGAGAGAAATCCATAAGGGACCAAAACCCCGGAGGAGTTCCTTTGAGAAAGCACAGCCCCTACGCTCATGGTAGGGGCATCGACTTCCAGAAAGAATGGCTTATGTTGGGTTGCTTGAGAACTGAGGTGACAGAGAAGGCATTCTTTAAAGCATTAAAGGCAAGGACCGCTTCCAGAGGCCAGGTCTTTGCTTGTGAGTGAGAGAGGTAATGGACGCAATGAGAGTTGAGAATTCTTTAATAAACTGCCGGTAGTTGTTGGTGAAGCCAAAAAAACGCTGTGTGGCTTTAAAACCAATGGGCTGTGGCCAACTGAGTATTGCTTCCACTTGCTTAGGGTCCATCTGAAGACCTTTGCCTGAGACCAGATATCCCAAAAAGAGGTTACTTGGGGAAGCTCGAAAAGGCATTTCTCCAACTTACAGTACAGATGGTTTTAACATAAATGGGAAAAGACTTCTAATAAAATGCCTTCGATGAGCAGAGAGGTTTTGAGAAAAAAATTAGAATATCGTCTAGATAGACAACTACAGATTGGTACAAAAGGTCCCAGAATATTTCATTAACAAACTCTTGAAAGACCACTGGGGCATTACAGAGTCTGAAAGGCATTACAAGATACTCATACTGCCCATCCTGAATATTAAAAGCGATTTTCCACTCGTCACCCTCATAAATTCTAATCAGATTGTAAGCGCCTCTGTGATCCAACTTTGCAAAAATCTAAAACCTGCGAATACAATCAAATAATTCAGAGATGAGAGGAAGAGTGTAGCTATCCTTGATCATAGTAGCATTCAATTTGCGGTAATCTATGCAAGGTCCTAAGGTGCCATCTTTCTTTTTAGCAAAGAAGAAGCCAGTGCCAGTGGGGGAGGAGGACTTTCGGATAAAGCCCCGAAGAAGGTTTTCAGAGATGTATTCTGACATGGCTTGTGACTCATGTAAGGATAATGGATATACCCTGCCTTTAGGAATATTCTTACCAGGCATTAAATCAATAGGGCAGTCCCATGGTAGGTGTGGAATTAAAGTTTCATAGGCAGTTTTGATGAAAACGTCAATAAAATCAAAATAGGGTTCAGGAAGAGCCAACTGTGAAGTAAGGGTGAGACAAGGTACCAGAAACCTGGAAGGTTGTATAGTTAGGCAATGTTGCCTGCAGAAGGAACCCAAAGAGATGACTTGAGTTTGGAGCCAGTCAAACTGCAGTGAATGTGTCCTAAACCAGGGTTGATAGACTGTGGGAGAATTAGGAACTTAATCCAATCCATGAGGAGGGCTCCGACCAGCAACCAAACTGGTCTAGTAACACAGGTAATGGAACTGTTGGTGATCTGATTACCATCAACTGCTGTCAGTTCCAGTTCCAGTTGCGGCAAAGGGTGAGTAGAGAGACAGAACTCAGATGCGAGATTGGCAGAAATTAAGTTCCTGGCGGATCCAGAGTCCACAAAGGCTGCCAACGGGAGAGGGCCATCTGGAAAAAATAGGGTGACTGGCTTGAGGAAGTCAGTTTCTTTCAATGAACAGGGAGTCCGGGACTTGGATCCTAGGGCAACCCACCTGTCATCACCTAGGAGGAGGCATCTCCCAGCCTCCTTCGGCATGAAAATAGCAGGTGACTGGACTTCGCGCAATAGAAGCAAAGGTGATTTTTAATGTGCCGATCCCCCTCTACTTGTGTAAGACGAGAGTAACCGATCTGCATTGGTTCTTCAGTAGTATGGGTCGGGAACTAAAAGCATGGAACCACGCTAGGAGAGGGGCGACAGATCTGATCCCGCTCTTGAGTGCATTCCCTACAGTTGATATCAATTTTAATGCAGAGGTAAACCAAATCACCAAGGCTAGCGGGCAGATCACATGAACCCAGATCGTTCTTTATGCAGTGGGATAGACTTTGCCAGAATTTTGGCTACCAAAGTCTCATTGTTTCACTTAAGTTCTTCAGCCAGGATCCAGAACTAAACATATTGATCTCCTGTGAGAGACCCTTGGCAGAGAGTCAGAAGACTGGAAACAGCAGAAGAAACTGTTACGAGCCGCAGCGGTGCCCAGCCGCCGCGACTCTCCTACCTATGGCGACCGGGACGTCACTTCCGCCCATGACCCGGCCGTTGCCGGGGCAACGGATGGACGCTTCAGCGCTGCATCCCGGCTGTGAGAAGCCAGGCGCATGCGCTCAACATATTACAACACCTGTGGGCTAATTAATCTAGGTGCAAGGGGGCTGAGGATTATCAGAGCCAGGCTCTGATTGGCTGGGCCTGCTACCTCATTGCCGGTTATAGCTTCTGTGCTCCAGTCTGCTGACCTGCTTGTTCCTGTATCCTGATACTGCTACTGATTTCCCGTGTATGACCCTTGGCTTTGAATTGGACTTCGCTTGTGTTTCCTGTGACCCTGATCTTCGGCCTGTTTACCATTTCTGCTATCTGCCTGTGACCCCTGACCTCAGCTTGTTTACCGATATTGTCGTCTGCTGCCGGCCTTTGACCTCTGCGTGGACCTCACTCCGCTTGCCTGGGTTCTTCCCAGCCGGTACACACTTCACGACCCTCTGTCAGTCTGCGGCCCAGTCTGTCCCCACCATCAGGGGCTCCAGTGAACACCTGATTGGCAGAGTAGATTCCGGGTTGTGTTGTCCTGGCTGGAGGGGTTCCTAACATTATAACCGGCCCACACACTGAGACGAGGTTGCGATGGATGGAAGCGGATCCACACCGTCTCCAGCACAGGCCTTAGCAGCCCATGTTGAGTCCTTGTATCAGATGATCCAGGGATTGGCTGAGCGTCTGTCTGTTCAAGAAGAAGCCGCAAAAACTTCTCAACCCACTCCAAGTTCCTCCTGTGAACCTAAGATGAATTTGCCGGATCGCTTCTCTGGAAATAGATCTCTGTTCCGGAATTTCAGGGAAAGTTGCAAGCTCTATTTCCGGTTGAGACCCCGTTCCTCCGGTTCAGAGCATCAAAGAGTCGGGATCATCATTTCCCTCCTACAAGATGACCTCCAGTCCTGGGCCTTTTCTTTGCCACAGACTAGTCCTGCCATGCAGTCTGTAGACTCTTTCTTTGAGGCATTGGGTCTACTGTATGATGACCCGGATCGAGTTGCCTCCGCGGAAGCTCATCTACGGGCCTTGAAACAAGGCCGGCGGTCGGCAGAAGAATACTGCGCTGAATTCCGTAGATGGTCACCTGATAGTGGATGGAACGACCCCGCCTTACGTAGTCAGTTCCGTCTCGGCTTATCGGAGCAGATCAAAGATTCGCTGGTGCAATACCCATCTCCTAGCTCTCTGGAGGATCTGATGCACCTCTCCATTAAAAATGACAGGAGGTATAAAGAGCGGAAAACTGAAAAGGAGACATCATCACCTCCAACCGCCTTTGTTCCTGTTTCCACGGATGGTGAGGAACCGATGCAATTAGGAGCATATCGCCTTTCCCCTGAGGAAAGAGACAGGAGACGATCACAAGGCCTATGTCTGTATTGTGGCACAAGAGGCCATTTCTCCCGTTCCTGCCCAAATAAGTCGGGAAACGAGCATGCTTAGGGAACAAGGGGAAAGTTCGCCTAGGTCTGCAAATTGTCTCCCCGAAAAATGCCGTATTGATCCCTGCGCAGCTCACGTTCAATATCCGTTCCATGGACCTGGCAGCCTTCATTGACAGTGGAGCTGCGGGCAACTTCCTTGACATCGGGTTCGCCCGCGCTGCTGAAATTCCAATGGTAAGACTCAAGTCTGCTGTTATGGTTTGTGGTTTAGATGGAGCTCCGTTACCTGGTGGCAAGATTTCCTGAGAGACCCCGCCACTACAGTTGAATATCGGAGCCCTCCATTCAGAATCAATAACCTTCCTCCTTATTGATTGCTCATCGGTGCCCTTGATCCTGGGTCACCCATGGCTTTCCCGGCATAACCCTGTAGTGGATTGGGTAAAAGGAGAAATTGTTCACTAAAGTTCTTATTGTGAACAGTCCTGTTTGTCACTACCGCCGCGGTTCGTCCAGTCTATTCCGGAGCAACTTCCCTCACAATACCACAACTTCTGAGACGTGTTTTCTAAGAGAGCGGCGGATACCCTACCACCTCACCGTGACTTGGACTGCGCTATTGAGCTCATACCTGGTTCCAAGTTGCCTAAGGGACGCCTGTATTCCCTCTCAGCTCCCGAGACCAAGTCCATGCAGGAGTATATTGAGGAGAATTTGGAAAAGGGCTTCATCAGGACATCCAAATCTCCAGTAGGGGCTGGTTGTTTTTTTGTATCTAAAAAAGACGGAGGGCTAAGACCCTGTATTGACTACAGAGGATTGAACCTCATCACAGTTAAAAACACCTATCCACTTCCTCTCATCTCTGTATTGTTCGATCAACTAGGAGGTGCAACAGTCTTCACCAAAATTGATCTCCGGGGTGCATATAACCTCATACGTATTAGAGCAGGTGATGAGTGGAAGACGGCATTCAATACGCTCTCCGGCCACTATGAATATTTGGTCATGCCGTTTGGTCTGAGTAACGCCCCTGCAGTGTTTCAGGATCTAATTAACAAAGTACTACGTGAGTTTCTGGGACATTTCGTTGTGGTTTACTTGGACGACATCCTCATATATTCGGACTCGTTGTCAGTACACCAGGGTCATGTCAGACAAGTGTTACAAAAGTTGAGAAAACATCACCTCTATGCTAAACTTGAAAAATGTGAGTTTGAGGTTCAGAAGGTATCCTTTCTTGGTTATATTATCTCCTCGGAAGGATTCTCTATGGGCCCAACCAAGGTCCAAGCAATCCTAGACTGGGTACAACCGAATAACCTCAAAGCGGTCCAGAGATTCCTGGGATTCGCCAATTACTACAGGAGGATTATTGGCGGTTTTGCGGATATCGTGGCTCCCATCGTCACCTTGACCCGTAAAGGAGGTGATCCAGCTGTTTGGTCACAACAGGCAAGAACTGCATTCGAAACCCTGAAGAAAGCTTTTGTGTCTGCTCAGGTACTCAGACACCCGGATCCTAAGGTACCGTTTATTCTTGAGGTAGATGCCTCTGACGTCGGTGCTGGGGCCATCTTGTCACAAAAAGATCCCCAGACCCACCGCTTACATCCATGTGCCTTTTTTTCCCGTCAGTTTTCCTCAGCAGAAACCAACTATGACGTGGGAAACCGAGAATTGCTGACAATTAAATGGGCCTTTGAAGAATGGCGACACTGGTTGGAAGGCGCTGCACACCAGATCTCCGTAATAACGGATCATAAGAATCTGCAATATATACAGTCAGCCAAACGTCTGAACCCCCGACAGGCTCGTTGGTCGCTGTTCTTCACTCGGTTCAACTTTAGTATCACCTATCGTCCTGGTTCTAAAAATATTCAAGCGGACGCTCTGTCCAGAAGTTTCCTGGCACATCATGCTCCGGTCACTAGCCCAGAACCTATTGTTCCTGTGTCTATGATTCATGCTGGGTTAACCCAAGACCTGAGCTGTACTTTACAGAGGTTTCAGAGATTAGCCCCTGATAATACTCCAGTAGGATGTTTGTTTGTCCCAGTTCATCTGAGGAGGGCAGTTCTTGCTGAAGCACACGATAGTCAAACTGCCGGACATCCGGGAGTCTTTAAGACAATAGAAATCCTTTCCCGTACTGTATGGTGGCCATCTTTGTCTGCTGACGTCAAGAGTCACGTCTTGTCATGTGAGGTTTGTGCCAGAAACAAAGTCCCCAGGACCCGTCCAGTAGGTCAGTTAGTTCCTTTGGCCATTCCTGCAAAACCATGGACGCACTTGTCCATAGACTTTATAGTTGATCTACCACCTTCTGCAGGACACACTACCATTTGGGTCGTGGTAGACCGGTTCAGCAAAATGTCACATTTCATTCCACTAACCAAACTGCCTACTGCTCGGGATTTGGCCGTCTTATTCATTCAACATATTTTCCGGCTCCATGGACTTCCTACTGACATCGTCTCCGATCGGGGTTCTCAGTTCATAGCCCAATTCTGGAAATCCTTCTGTACTCTCCTTGGAATCAAGATCAGTTTATTATCCGCATACCAACCTCAGTCAAATGGGCAGACTGAAAGGGTTAACCAGTCACTGGAACAGTCCCTCCGATGTTATACTTCAGAGTTCCATGACAACTGGTCCTCTTTGCTGCCCTGGGCAGAGTTTGCCTACAATAACTCATCTCACTCATCTACTCAAACTTCCCCGTTCTTCTGTAACTTCGGTTTCCATCCCAGGTCTAATTCACTATATTCTCTCAAATCTGCTGGTATCCCGGAGATTCGTTCCACAGCTGTTGATCTGAGAGTAATTTGGAGGAAAGTTCAGTCCTCCTTGAGAAAATCCTCATTGTCTGCTAAAAAAAATTTGGACCGCCATCGTACCACCTGCTCATTCTAAGTGGGCCAGAAAGTGTGGCTTTCAACTCGGAATGTTAGGCTCAGACAGCCTTGTAAAAAACTAAGGCCTAAATTTATTGGTCCGTTCATGATCACCAAGCACATTAATCCGGTATCTTTTAGGTTGAAGATTCCTGGCTCACTAAAGATTCCGAACACGTTTCATTGTTCATTTCTTAAACCAGTACTATACCCGAGTCAATCCCAGCCGACAGGGCTTTCTGTGGGAAATAGGAACACACCACAAAAATTTATGGTCCAGAAAGTTCTTGACTCCAAAAAAGTGCAGGGGCAGGTACACTTCTTAGTACAATGGAAAAAACGTGGATTAGAGGAACGATCCTGGGTTCTGCGAAGACGACTATGTGCGCCTAAACAGTTGAAGGATTTCTTCCAAAAATTTCCAAAGAAACCTGGATGTCGGGGTCCCTCGACCCCTCCTCAAGGGGGGGTACTGTTACGAGCCGCAGCGGTGCCCAGCCGCCGCGACTCTCCTACCTGCTTCCCGGCCGTCGCTATGGCGACCGGGACGTCACTTCCGCCCATGACCCGGCCGTTCCCGGGGCAACGGATGGACGCTTCAGCGCTGCGTCCCGGCGGTGAGAAGTCGGGGCGCATGCGCTCAACATATTACAACACCTGTGGGCTAATTAATCTAGGTGCAAGGGGGCTGAGGATTATCAGAGCCAGGCTCTGATTGGCTGGGCCTACTACGTAAGGCAATGAGGTCTGCTACCTCATTGCCGGTTATAGCTTCTGTGCTCCAGTCTGCTGACCTGCTTGTTCCTGTATCCTGATACTGCTACTGATTTCCCGTGTATAACCCATGGCTTTGAATTGGACTTCGCTTGTGTTTCCTGTGACCCTGATCTTCGGCCTGTTTACCGTTTCTGCTATCTGCCTGTGACCCCTGACCTCAGCTTGTTTACCGATATTGTTGTCTGCTGCTGGCCCTTGACCTCTGCGTGGACCTCACTCCGCTTGCCTGGGTTCTCCCCAGCCGGTACACACTTCACGACCCTCTGTCAGTCTGCGGCCCAGTCTGTCCCCACCATCAGGGGCTCCAGTGAACACCTGATTGGCAGAGTAGATTCCGGGTTGTGTTGTGCCGGCTGGAGGGGTTCCTAACAGAAACATGGCTAGGTTCATCAAAAACCTTCTGTAAATTTTCAATGAAGACCATGGAATTCTGGAGAACTGCATCATCTCGTTCCCAAAAAGATGAGGCCCAGGCGAGGGCTTGACCAGTGAGAAGGGAAATGATGTAGGCCACTTGATCCTCGCAAAGTTCTCTGGAGCAAGTTCCAATTAAATGGTGCACTGGTTTAAAAATCCTCAGCATTTCTTAGACATTTGGAACAAGCTGTGCTGGCAGTGGTAGTGGAGACAGAGTGGGTGGGGGCTGGAAATACTTGGTGAGTAGATAAGGAGCCTTGGAGAGAATCTAACCGGGCGAATACTCCTTGAATGCATTGTAAAAGTTTTGCCTGGTTGGACTCTTGCTGGTTAACTCATTGAGCCAATTGGAGCAGAAGATAACTGGAAGAGGGGTCACCATGTCCATTCATTCACTTGCTGGTATTAGTGCAACTGAACAAGGAGGCACGGAGTCTACCGCATCCCTGGTGTTCACCAGGGACCCCCTTCAAGGGAGTATGGACTTGGCTGCAAAGGGTGCGCAGGTTAAGGTTCTCAGAGTGTGTCACCAGCGAAGCAGTAGGTGAAGTAAGAGTAGTCAAACAATCTGGGTCAGAACTAACTGAGATGCAAAGTACAAAGGCTTATCCAGAGAATGGTCAGGGTTAGCCAAGAGTCAAAACCAGAGAAATCAGTCTCAGCCAAAATCGCAATCCAAAGGGAAGGTCAGGAGACAATCTGGGTCTGGAGCCAGGGAGCAGGATACAGGTGAGAGAAACAGGCAGGGAGAACACTGGATCTAGGGTTTGACCTAATGCTGGATTTGGCTGCACCCTAGTGGTGTAAAAGGCTTCTATAAAAGGGAAGGAGTACGTCACCGACTGCTGAGAGCAACCCAGAGAGGGTCCCATTGCCTACCAACAGGACATGGCATCCACTGCACGTGCGCCCGCTGGAAGCCAGGTTGGGAATAGTTAGGCCATGAGAATCTTCTTACAGGCATCCACCCCCAGCACATGGGAGAAGAGCGGGGATGGTACCTGATACTTTGGACTGTTCCTAGATAGTGTTTCTACCTGCACATAAACCTCTACTACGCAAGAGTTAAGTCCTGGGGGCATCCCTTTGGCTTAAACTCTAGTAGCCCCACTCTACAATCTAGTTGCATTCTTGAACTCCTTAGGTCTACTAAATGATTATCCAGATTGGGTGGCCTCTGCTGAATCATATCTGAGATCTTTGAAACAGAGTCGGCACTCTGTCGAGGAATACTGCAGCGAGTTCAGGTGATAGTCTACCTACAGCGAGAGTAACCATACTACACTTCATAGTCAGTTGCGCTCAGGGTTGTCCGATCTGATTGAGGACTCTCTGGTGCAGTATCCTTCAACTTCATCTCTGGAAGACCTTATGCAACTTGCCATTAAAATTGATAGGTGGATTAAAGAGAGAAAAGCAGAATATAAGGCACCTTCTTCTTATATATCTTCGGCTTCTTTTCCTACATCAGTGGAGGGAGTTGAACCAATGCAGCTAGTGGCATACCGTCTTTCTCCTGAAGAGAGAATGGGAAGGCATACCATGGGCCTTTGTCTCTACTTTAACATTGAGGGCCATCTTCTCCGCTACTATCCTAACAAGTCGGGAAAAGATCAGGCCTATAGGATGAGGAAGAGGTCTGTCTAGGTCTGCATATTATTTCTTCCAAAAATGCTTTTCTGGTTCCTGCTCTAGTTTCTTTTCACTCAAGTTCTATAACAGTCTCTGCCTTCCTTTACATTGGTGTTGCCGGTAATTTCCTGGACATCAGATTTGCCAACTCTTTAGGTATCCTTTGTGTGAAGATCAATACAGCCATGCAGTCTGTGGTCTAGATGGAGTCCCTTTGCCTGGAGGCAAGTTGTTCTCTAGAACTCCCTCTCTGCAACTCACTGAGGGATTCCTTCATTTGGAGTCTTTGTCCTTCTATTTTATTAATTGTCCCTCTGTCACGCTTATCCTGAGTCATCCCTGGCTCTATCTTCACAACCCGGTCATTTATAAAAAATTGCTCGCTGGAGTTCATTTTGCTCCTCGTCTTGTCTGATCCTGCATCTCTGGCTTCTTCTGCCTCTGTTGGAACAGCTTCTTTATCATAACTTTCAGAATGTATTCTTTAAAAATGCAGCCGACACCTTACTCCCTCATCAGAATTACGATTGTGCTATTGATCTAATCCCTGGATCCAAGCTGCCTAAGGGGAGATTGTATTCACTTTCTGTCCCCAAAACCAATACAATGGAAGAATATGTGAAGGATAATCTTCAAAAAGGCTTTATTAGGCCCTCAAAGTCCTCAGTAGGAGCTGGATTCTTATTTGCGACCAAGTAAGACTGGAGCCTACTTAGCTGTATAGTCTAACGAGGTCTAAATGAGATCACCATTTCAATCAACTCAAGGGTACCACAATCTACACTAAGATCGATCTGCACGGGACACATAATCTCATCCGCATAAAGGAAGGAGACTAATGGAAGTCTGCCTTTAATACCCAATCAGGCAATTATGAATACCTGGTCATACCCTTTGGCTTCTGTAATGCACCCACAGTCTTCCAGTCTCTTATAAATTATGTACTTTGTGACTTCCTGAGCCAGTTCCTTGTGGTATACCTGGGTGACATCTTGATTTATTCTTAGTCCCTGGCTCATCATCGTCTTCATGTCACACAGGTACTTCTAAAACTTCGGGAGCATTGTCTCTTTGCCAAATTTGAAAAATGTGAGTTTGAAGTCCATAGGTCTCCTTGCTTTGAGATGTAATATCCTCTCTATGAAGCCATTCTGGATCGGGTACATCCAACCAATTTGAAAGCCACCCAGAGAATCTTGGGCTTTGCAAATTGCTACCAGAGCTTTATTCATACCTTTTCTGACCTGGTATTCCTGATAACTGCCTTTACCCGCAAAGGGGCAGATACTGCCAACTGAACTTCAGATGCTGTATCTTCGTTGAAGGCCCTTAAATTAGCATTCATCTCTGCTCCTGTCCTGAGACATTCTAATCCAGTCTTTTGTGGTGGAAGTGGATGCCACTGATGTGGGTGCAGGTGCTGTATTATCCAAGAAGGACCTTTGATTATTGTTATGGTTATCATTTTTATTGCTGAGAAATAATTAAGACTAAATAATCATAATAACATTTTCATAACTCAAGAGTGTGTGTGGCTGGGTAGAGAGTAAAGAGGAAGTGGGGGTGGTAGGTGCCCAGAAACCTGCAATATGTAAGTTCAATGAAGGACACTCCAGTGAACAGAAGTAAATAGAACATTGTCTAAAAGATTCTAACGTGCAACTTTCACTCCTGACCACAAATGTGGGTACGGGGTCGTTGTAACCCATAAGTTGTATCCCCATACCTGTTTGCATGTTTTTAGTGTTGGAAACTAGGAAAGGCATTATTGCTTCTTTTATTTATAATAATTAATTTATATAGCTCAAATGATATTATGCAGTGCTGTACATAGGATATGTAGCATACAAGGCAACAACGGGATGGAAGTTCTAGGCTGCTCTGTTCTCTCCTTCCCTCCTATCCAAACTCCTTCATTGTCATGTGCATTCACCACTTACCTGCCATATCATCAGGGGTAGGCTGGGCATGGAGGCATTTCCCCCCCCCAGGCCGGTCCCATTGTCGGCTTCCTTGGGCTGAGTCACTGGGCCTCCTGAATTGTTTTCATTTAAAATAGGCTGACGAGTCGAGTCTTGCCCCCGGGCTAAAGTTTGCCAGCCCTTCCTTGCATATCATGCAGAGCAACAGTGAACCTTCCAGCTTTCTCACCGGTAAAGTTCGATCGGGATGATTGGTGTGGCGGGACAGAGCCTTCAAATTGGGACTGTCCTGTCTGAATCGGAATGATTGGGAGGTAAGTCCCTGCTCCATTGAAGCTTACAATCTAAATTCTCTAACACACACGCACACAGGTTCATTTTGTCAAAGGCCAATTAACCTACCATTATATCTTTGGACTTTTGGAAGAAACCAGAGCATCCAGAGGAAACCCAGGCAAACTCATGGAGAACATACAAACTCACAGATTGGGCTCTGGTGGGAATTGAACCAATGACCCAAGCGCCGTGAGATAGCAATTCTAGTTACATTGCTCCAATGCTGCATATCAGACTGCCCAAAATAGTTACATGTGTATCCTATGGTCAACCATGCCTATATAGGCCTAGTCGCATGTTTGATTCAATATCAACATGTGGAAGTGTTTTATTGGCCTCTAATATCCCAACATTATTAAACAAATATGTTCATAAATTTTATTTAGTTGTTGTAAGCAGATTTACTGTTAATGTCCAGAGTACCCCAGTGCTATACGTTTATCCTAATTATCCTTTTGTTCCACTTATACAAAGTATATCTTAATAAGTCCCTGAAGATCTCATCCCCACTGTAACATATTTGTTATTTAATGCAAGGAAGCTGTGCAGTAATTTGACTGATGCAAGTAAGTATGCAATGCAGGCTGCAGGTCAGTTGCTATATTTTATTAATATATATAGAAGGTATTACAGGTATAATGTCTTTTGACACTATTCAAAAATAAATTAATATAAGTAGTATGCAGGCAATTTAAAACATCAACATTTTACATTTCACTTATGTCAAGACAAAGGTTATTTTTTGGAGTGTATTTTAACTATTTTAGCACTGCAGATAAATTGCTAAAACAGTTTGAATAGGCCTCTCTATTCACTTGAATTGGATTCCAAAGAAAAATGATAATAGACTTATACATATGAGCCTTTTTCTTCATTCAAAAAAGACAGGTACAGGCATGGAAAAATTAATTCTGGAGACGGCAACATAAAAAAAAGTAAATCACATTTTTTAAACATGGAAGAAAAAAAACAGTGAGAGCTGTGGCAGGCAGACAATAAAAAGGTCAATATAAGAGTACAGGTGTTACATAAGTCCTAATAAATCATAACAATAATATAGCTTTCATTTAAGAAGAAGATGAACAGAGTAATCAGTTGGAGGGTAATAAAATTATGTACCAAACACACATTTAACAAATCATTAGCAAAAAAAGCTGTTGGTTGGAGCTAGGATACTTTACTTGTGTCCTAAAGAACAGCATTTTCTAAACATCCAAAGACATAGGGCTTCTTACAATTGTTAAATACTGCCTGTTTTTTCATGTAGCACACAAATACTTGATAGCTTATTTGTACACTGACATTTAAAGTTGATATTTGTGTGCTACATGAAAAAACAGGCAGTATTTAACTTATGTGCAAAACAGAATACTAATTTGCACCCCTTGCATTGTAACATGGTTTTGTCCAGGAGACTGAAATAAGAAGTTTCTCAAGTTAAGATCATTAATGAATCAGGCCCAAGAAGCTGATTGGTTGCTATAGGCAACATCTCAAATTTTTCAATCCTGCAGTTTAGTAAATCTAGCCCTATGACTCTGTACACTCTACAGATATTTGCCTTCACTGCTGTTCGTGAGTGCATACACACTTCCATATTTGCCTGGCATCTTTCCATCATTGATCGTGATTTTTAGGAACTTTAGAAAACCAAATCAACAGATGCCATGTGCTTTGGTACAATAAAACATGATTATGGGAGCATACATACTCAATATCTGACTAAACTGTCGTTTATCATTTGCATGATATTTGCTTAAGTGTGTGCCCAGCTTTTGTTATCCTCATATTAGTCGTGTTTTCTTCATCTTCTTCAGTTTGCCTCCCCGTGGACAATTTTCTAATGGCATACAATAGAATACATAAGTATTAAAGTTACTTGAGCAAATTATTCAGTTTTCCAAATAGCTTATTAAAAATAATAAACTGGTAACCATGACACAAAGTACTACAGTAACCACATGTACCAATGGCAATTAAACTTTAAATATGCATTTGGCCATGCAGTGCATCTGCTTACATGTGGGTGACAGCTGTGTATTAGCATGTTTTATGCTTATTTCCACATTGTATTATGCTCAGATGAACAAAAGAAGACACCTTTGGCCTGATTTTGAGTTAGGAGCAAAGCAAAGTAAAGGAGTAACTTTGCACCTTGGCAAAACTATGTTGCATTAGAGGGGAGGTCAATTTAAAATGTAGGGACAGATTTATAGTTGGGATATGGCATGTCATAGGTCAACTTTAATTTCAGTGTAAAAATAAAGCTATCAAGTATTTCTGTGCTACATGGAAAAACAGCCAGTATTACATGCAAAATAGTAAGTCAATTTGTACCTCTTTTATTTTCTTCTTTGCTTCTAACTCAAAAGCAGGCCCATTATCTTCAGTTAAATTATTTTATAATTTTTCCTGAAATATAAGTAACCCCTCTCCCCAAGAAATGAATTACATATGTATTTTTGGTCCTAGGCATTTCTGTGGTTCACTCATTTTGTTTCACCTTTGATTGCCTCTTTAAATAACATTATTAAAAACAATGTGTTAAATATACATGCCCCCATGATAATCTAGGAATGTACTAATTTATGGCATGCCAAAGATAAATGTATTTAGATGTCTTTATTTCTATTATGTTTCTGTTTAATAGCAATTGTAATTGTAAACTAAAACTGCAGCTGTGTATATAAAATTCAAATAGTTTTCTGTAATTTATTTCCAGAATATTATTTTTGTTTTTGTCCAATTGAGTATTACATAAATGGTACCATGGGCTATTGCACAGAAATATGAATTAATAAATCAATGAGTTACATGACACCAGAATGCATGGATCACTATAGTTCATTTTTCAATGGGTACCTTTCTGCAGATAACAAATTGTATCATACTAACTGATTTTATTTTATTTAATGTGTTTTGTGAAGGCTAAATTCCATGTGATGAGCTTTATTTACTATAACATAAATTTAGTAAAAATTTCAAAAACAAGAATAACATTTTTTTTTATTAACCAAGGTTTCCTTCTTACAGCAGCAAGTGATTATATGGAGGGACCTAATCACACATCATTCAGCGAATTCTTTTTGATAGGATTAATTGACGATCCCAAACTCAATCTTCTTTTTTTCTGTATCTTTTTAGCAATGTATTTAATGACTATAATGGGTAATATGTGCATGATCATTTTAATTTGTTATTCTACAAATCTTCATAATCCCATGTATTTTTTCCTTGGTCATTTGTCTTTTTCAGACCTGTGCTATTCTTCAGTAATTACTCCAAAGTTGCTAAATAATTTGTTATCTAACCATATGGTAATATCTTTTAAAGGATGTGCTACACAGCTTTTCTTTTTTGGACTGTTTGTGGGTACAGAATGTTTTCTTGTTACTGTTATGGCTTATGATCGTTATCTTGCTATTTGTAATCCACTGCTATACATAATTACCATGAGTAGGACTCTCAAGATTCAGCTAGTCGGAACGGCTTATTCTGGTGGCTTACTTACGTCAATAATACATACCATTTGTACTTTTCGTCTGTCCTTCTGTAGGTCAAACAAAGTGAACCATTTTTTCTGTGACATTCCACCGCTCCTGAAGCTTTCCTGTAGTAATACTTTCATGAGTGAACTTTTCATGTTTCTCTTATCCAGCATTCTTGGAACTTTTTCTGTTATTGTTATCTTAGTTTCATATGCTAAAATTATTTCTTCCATCATGAGAATGCATTCTTTGGAAGGAAGGCAGAAAGCTTTCTCCACGTGCTCCTCTCATCTCACAGTAGTTGCTTTGTTTTTTGGGACAGCCATCTTTGAGTATGCGAGGCCTATCTCCAGCTACTCAGTCCAGAAGGACAAAGTGATTTCATTGGTGTATACTGTGGTAATCCCTATGTTAAATCCAATTATTTATAGTCTTAGGAATACTCAAGTGAAGGATGCTTTCATAAACACTGTATTTAAATCATCTATGCATAAATAATAAATAATTTGTCTATTAGTTATAAAAACAAACGTGTGTATAATATGTGTCCACCAGGGCTTGCTGGGAGCAACAGTGTTACATATTAAAATACAATTTTTTTGGCTTTAAACAACACCCACAGGCCAGGAGTTCTAGGATGAGTCCAAATGTAATCAGCACAGAGCTAGGTTTTCCTAAGGGTGTGACTGCACTTTTTTGCAGGTTCAATTCCCCATGGCAGTTCAGCCCACATTATGGATTTCCCTGTTATAGTGAGACCAGCTCAGCCTGACAAAGCCTAGTGCTGGTTTTGGCTGTTCAAACCCCACATTAGCAGTTAACAGACAAGATTATGAGTGCTGCTAATTGGTTCATTTAAATATATATATATATATTATAACTCCAGTCATCATTATCATCAACAACTTAATCTAGTGTATCTAGTATGCAGCCTCAGTAAGACACCAAAGTACACTAATGTAGAGTATTGGGGAAAACTGTTTTGTAACTGTAGTTTATAATTGTAAACATTCAAAAATTTTCAATGATTGGATAATATATGCAGTTAGAGGTTCAAATGCATACTGTGATCCCAGAATGCATATATGATATTTGCAGGTCCCTGTAGCAGGCTTGTCTGCATTGGAGGTATCCTGGATAAAACAAGAATTTATATATGCAAACTGTGAGGCTAAATAGTAAATATAGAAATTAGTAATCGTCTACCTGCTATCTTTTCTGGGCTTCTGCAACACTGAGAGAGCTAACCTGAATCTTTGTCCAGACCAAATAAAAGGAATAGATAAGGATTAAGGGCGTCATGTAGATTTGGATGTATTTTACGTAAAACATGCTCTAGAAAAAAATATGTAATTCATACTTGCTGAATTCTCAAACTTCTTCTCCAGGAGATCCCGTAAGGAGAGGTCATGTGACAGGGGGTAGGAAGGGGCGTAGTGACGCCATAGCCCCGTCCCTTCTAGGAATTGCCAAAAGCCACGGAATACACTAATGAAGTGTCATATACATAATAGTGTCTGGACAGTGTTATTAATAAATGTGAAAGTCACATTTACTGTGTAAAATACAAATAAATAAATGCACAAATGCAAAATAAAAGTACAAATAAAATGTAATTAAACACAAACATCTATTGTGTTCCCCATTAGAAATCAAATTGGAATCTGCTCTCCTGCCGCAGTCCAAATGCAAATATCAAATTAAGTAATGTGAATAGATGGACACAAATTCATAAAATATACTAACGCTTTATTTACTATCAGTGGGAGGCAATAAGCCATTTAGAAACGGCTGCCAATCGTCATCATCATCATCATCAATGCATATTTTGCACCAGTGGTTGCAGACCTGCAAGAGATATGGCTCCTGGGCATATATGTGTCTATGTCTACATGGATTGCATGTGCATGAATACACTATTACTATACTCAGCTTAGACTTGTCTGCCTCTTCCCACCCTTCTTCTACCTCTCTAAGCGTAGGGAGGCATAAGGATAAGATGCAACCAAATCTGCATACAGATAGAAGCTTGAGTATTTTTTGTGCACATAAGTTGTGCAGAATTGTGTAATTTATACAAAAAGTGCACTTGCATCCAAATCTAAATGAGCCCCTAATTTAGTATTTTAAATGTCCTCCAGAGGATGCTGCCAGGAGGCTGCGGTAAAACATACATATATATTGACCTCCCAGTTCAGCATATACTGACACATAGTGATTTATATATTGTTTGTTTTACTTTTTAGGGTTGTAAGTTTGTGTACTTTTGCCAGGAAGAAAAAGCTGTGCAGACAACTTTGTCCATGCCTTATCTATGTAATGGCTGGTAACATTTAGTTTAATATCATCCTTTTAGTACCAGTTAATGATAATTCCTAAATATTTTAGGAAGCTGGACCAGACAAATGGAAATTATGTAGCCTTTTGTCTATAAAGAATTGGGTGTATGTAAGATCAATGTCAGTTGATCTTAAAACCAGACTACAAGCCAAACATCTCAATATCATGCAAGGCCAAATTGAATTAGGTGCAAGCATCATTTGAGAAGAGTAAGGTATCATCTGCATAAAGCAACACTTTTTCAACTAGTCTGTTAATAATCAGGCTTCTGATATCTGAATTGCACTGAAAACTAGCTGCCAGGCATTCATTCGCCATGGTGATCAGAGCAGGCATAGGCAAACCCAGGGGGGGGGTGGAGGGGGGTTTCCTAATGCCTGGAACCCCCTCCCTCCCAGCCTGTGGCAGTGTATGCTTGAGATGGCTAGACCTTGCCCCCGGGGCCAGCCACTTTGCAGCTTGTATGCAGATCTTTTTGGAGTGAAATATTAATTTCATAGTAGTTTGAGAGTGGGAGCTTTTAATTTATAGGTTGGGTGAAGGTTGGGGATATTTAATTTAATAGTGTGGTTATGGCAGACTGATTAAGGTTTTTATTCATTTAATGTTGGGATGGTTTGGGTGCTATTAATTGAATGTGTGGCTGAGTTTGGGGAGAAGGAGAGCTATTACTTAAAAGTGAATGCTAATTATTTAATGTTTGGAATGAAATAGGTTTATTTATTAAATGTAAATACTACTAATTTAATGTTGGGGTTGTTTGGGGGGAAATGGATATTTTTATTAAAGGTGAATGACATTAATTTAATGTGTGGGTTGGTTGCTGGGAGGCCTAATTATTAAACGTGGGTGCTTTTGATTTAATATCAGGCTGCTTTGGGGAAAAAAGGCCTACTGTGTTCACTCATTGCTGGGATTTCTATATCATGTGCCTGTTATTTTTCCAAACAGGGACCCAACATTCCAGGATCCAGACAAGCAGCAACTGAGCTTAGGACACAAGCACCAGCAACAAGTATTGAAAGCAGCAAGAACAGGTAGGAGAGAGCAGGACAGTCTGTCAACTGTTCTGACACACTCAGTCAGGACTTTATCCTGACTGTAGGCACAGTTGGGAGGTATATCCACTTCACACGACTCTGCTCGAAAAGGGAGAGCTGCGTGCACCTAACAGTAGTGCATGCAGCATTGCTCGTGTATATGATAGGGATAGGAAGAGTTGGAGAGCAGCCAAGCACTGTCTAAAATTATAGCCACGCCCCCATGCATGCTGGTCACGCCCACTGGCGACTTGACATGGAAACCCTTCTCTACAAATCCTGCATTTGCCTATGGTAGAGGATACAGGATATCCCTGTCTGGTACATCTTTCATGTTCTGGCCCAGTATTATGGAAGAATATAATGATAAATGTACCAGAACCTGCTATTAGTAGTTATTGGGTGAACCAGTAATTCATCACTTCTGCTGTGCGTGTAAAGTGACAATACGGTACCGCAACATTGCGGATTTCCCTTTGCAGCCCTATGGGGTGCGGATGGAAATCCACGGTTTTGCGGTAATGGGACTTGTGCAGCTGCGCATAATCGCGATCACCCAACATAATTGTATATGCCCCAAAGAATGTATTTTTGTTATAGGTCAGTTGTTTATCAGTGTCATCCAGCAACCTTTGTATATGCCTACATGCGGCCTGCACCATATTTTATTTTAGTTTCAGGTGTTTTGTTGACAGTATATGTGTCTTCCGTATCGCAGCCTTATTTTTGTTTGCTTTTTTAAAATTAGTAGCCAACCTCTTACTGTGGCATTTGTCACATCCAATATTGCATGAGCATGATACGTATTAATTTCAATGTCAAAGGAATTTGACATTTCTATATGTAGTTCTTTATCAATTGTAGGGAAGTTGAAACTGAAGGGGTTAATGTGCCCACTAAACAGGACAGATATGTTGCCAAAGCTGAGTTTAAGGATGAAAGGCGCATGATCAGAAATATCTCTATGAAGAAAGCCATCTGAAGTGATCAACAGACCAAACAAGGCATACTCAAAAGGTCATTTTAAGCTGAATGAGTGCTGCTTAGTGAACACCTGCTTAATGGATGTAGACTCCTCCACACATCCAGGGTTGGACTGGCCCGCCGGTGGACCGGACTATCCACCGGTAGGCCCCGACCCTGAATCGCTCCCCTCTTCGTTGGTGGGGGGAGCTAGAAACTTTAATAGTAAAAAAACCTCACGTGACCGCAGCGCCGGCTCCATTCGCACTGAATGCCGGGCGTGACGTCATCACGCCCGACGTTCATTGAGGAGCGCCGGCAAGACAGAGGAGAAGAAAAGGAAGAAGCAGATAGAAAAGGTAAGTGATAGGGGAGCATGGAACAGAAATAGGAGTATGTAACAGAGAAGGGGGAACATGGAACAGAGAAGGGGGAGCATGGAACAGAAATAGGAGCATGGAACAGAAATAGAAGTATGGAACAGAGAAGGGGGAACATGGAACAGAGAAGAGGGAACATGGAACAGAGAAGGGGGAGCATGGAACAGAGAAGGGGGAGCATGGAACAGAGAAGGGGGAGCATGGCAGAGTGAAGGGGAGCATGGCAGAGTGAAGGGGGAGCACAGACAGTATGGCAGTGTGTGAAGGGGAGCCAGGAGAAGGGGGGGAGCAAAAGCAGCATGGAGGGTGCAGTGTGATTATAAGGAGGCACATCATGATGATGATGAAGGGGCGCAGTAATGTGTGTGTGATGGCACAACGGGCTTGTGGCAATGTAATGTGTGTTTGGTAGGTGGTGGCTAAATAATGGGTGCTATTTTGTTTGTAGGGTGATGGTGGGGCAATTTAATTTTATAGTGGGGACTATTAATTTAAGATGGGGTGGTTTGGGGCCTATTAATTGAATGTGGGGCTGAGTTTGAGGAGCATGAGGTATATTTATTAAATGTTAATATGAATTATTTAATGGCAGTGACGGTTGCAGGAAATAGGTATATTTATTATATGTAAATGTGATTAATTTATTGCAGGGGCTGTCTGTTGGGAGGGAAATAGGTTTATTAAATGGGAATATTATTACTTTTATGTTGTGGCTGGAGGAAGTCCTAAGTATTAAATGTGGGTCCTATTAATTTAATGCCGGGGCTGGTTGGAATTTTCTAAATGTACCCATTATTTTTTCCAAATAGGACCCCTCAACATAGGACAGTCTGTCAAATGTTCTGAGTCTAGTGCAGGCTTGGCTAACCTGTGGCACTCCAGGTTTTGTGAAACTACAAGTCCCAGCATACCCTTCCAGCAATAGGCTGCTATATATTGGTAAAGCATGCTGAGGCTTGTAGTTTCACAACACCTGGAGTGCCACAGGTTAGTCAAGCCTGGTCTAGTGGGATAATCCCAATTTTTGGTTACTGTTCTGCCCAATCTAAGGTGCAGATCAAGACTGTACTCTTTATACACACTGCATTCTTTATATACTACACTATTGTGCTAGCTGTCCTTTGTGGGCTGACCACTCCCCCTCTAGTGTCTGGTCTCGCCTTTTTGATGGTTGGCCACACCCCCTCTGGTGGGCCCCTAGCGTTGCTGTCCCCTGGTGGGCCCTTCATGCCCCAGTCCGACACTGCACACATCTGTGAGTTGCAGGGACTGCATATAAGACATGAACTAATTAGAGGTCTGAAATTGTAGAAGAGAACAGTTGAACTATTGATACATAAAATTGAATACAACATTGAAGACATCTATCAAAATGGATAATACTCATGGATATACAGACGCAAATTCACTACAGAATCCAGGGTTCATATTCGATAAGCTCCAATGGTGCAAGGACTGATGTGGCTGATTAAATATGTTCTGTACAGAGCTGCATAATATGGTGGTGCTCTATGAATGAAAATAAATAAAAACCCAGACAGGGCATACTATTGTGATGTATCTTTCTATTTTTTTTTTATTAAATTTTGTATTTTACTTATTGATGGTGCTGGTCTGTTCTTTTGTTGAACAACTATGGATCCTGTTCTTTGAATTACGGGCTATGCACAGCTTTTAAAGTTTTGATCTATTTATTGTGAATTGAGTGCATCCTTTTATATATATATATATATATATATATATATATATATATATATATATATATATACATATATAGACATATATATATATATATATATATTACCTTGTGAACTACAGAGGCAATATATTGGTCCACAGGTCAACCTTGAGGGAGCAATAATTTCACAGACACGTGGACATGACTTATAATGGTGGAAAATTACGGAAAATGCCAGAAGTCATCTTAATAAAGGATTATTTTAAACACCACATTTTACTATCCAGAGGAAAAGCAATGTTCTGGAACTAAACTAGCTTTAGAACACTATGTCAAAAAGTGACATCCATAATCACTTGTGTGATACTCCCCTTAGGTGTGATATTGGAAAGTGTGCATAGTGACATAGTGACTAATTTAGGACATATATGATCACAAGGGCACAGAGCAACACAAAGTAAAAATACAGCCATTACTTATCACTGGAGGTCATTTATGGTCTAAGTAGCACATATCATTTTAGAAAAAATGTACCTATTTGTCTGCCTTACGCATACATAAGTGCATGCTCACATTCCATTTAAAAGACAATTGAAAGGACATTGGAATTCTCATTATTACAAGTGGACCTATCATACAGGGTAATGTTCTTACAGCACTAGTAGAAATGGGCCTATATGAGTTTTCTCTTGCAATCTGCTCTTGGAAGGTACAAAAGGCATATCACTGAGAACATAGTCTGAGGATTGACCTAAACCACTGTAAGTACATGTGAAATGCAGGTTCTGTTGCATTAAGAAGAAGGTTTTGTGGCTTTGCATGTGGATTAAATATGAGGTGCACAACTGCATCGAGCATGCAGTTTGTGAAAAAGACCACTTTAAGCCCAGCTTATACAATGACAAGATTCAACTGTTTGCACTCTGTGTAGACTGTACCATCATGCCATGAAGATTTGTGTGCTTCCAGTAAAAATAAGCCAATCTGCTCAACACTAGGCATACACATGAAATTAAAAAGGGGAATTATGCAGCTTTGTAAATAAGTCTTATTGTCTTTTGTGCATGATCAATAGCAAGTCATGTGCGTGCATTCATTCAGCTCGGCACTTCCTGTGGATTTCCATGTAAATTGCACATGTAGAAAACATAATTTAGTGGCAGTGTGAATTCTAGACGGTCATAAAGATAGATAAGCTAATATTCAAAATATTAAGTGCAGTGTTCCCACATTTCTCATACACAAAAAAATAACTTATAAGGTGCAGAGCTTTTCTATCTGAGCAAATGCACCTGAGACTCTATCTAGTGCATTCAAAGATAGTCGCTAACATTCCAGTGCTTGAAGCAGACCCTGAAAGAACTCAACTATACGTGATGCCTTGACGTTACCATTGGAGTTTATCCCAATATAGCTATATTGTGCACACATTTCTTCTACTTATGTATACACTTACATATTGTGATTTGTATATTGTTTGTTTTACTTTTTAGGATTGTAAGTTTGTGTACTTTTGCCAGAAAGAAAAATCTGTGCAGACAACTTTGTCCATCTTTTGGATCTCATGTAAATTATATACTGAAAAGCAAAATCTTGTTCATGCATTTTGGTGCATCACTAATTGCATTTATTTGTCTAGCCCTCAATCAGCATGAAATGCCCTGATCCACCCAGATACTCCTTTCACAATTTTGCACCCTTGTTCACATCACAAACTTGGCCTGAAAGTGAATGCACTTCCCTAAGAAAACGGATGCATTTAAGTAAATATTTGAGCAACGCCACAAAACAGCACTCTTCTGCACTTCTGCAAATGACCTTTATAGTATTGTAACATTAAAATACAATAGTTAATTGCCAAATGACCACATAGCTGTTTTAAGTTTACTATGACATGGTGTGAAAAGAAATGCAAAAAGTTACAACTTATTGATGGTACATATGTTATATTATATGAAATATAATTATCCTCATCTAGTGGTCATATCATGTTCGGAAGTTGTGCTCTTAAATTCACCTGCCCAATACTTAATGTCTACAATCATAAAAGTCAGTTAAAAGTGTTTTTATCCCTACTTTAGTTATTTTATTGAATTTTAAAGTGTATTTTTATTGTAATCTATTTTTCATTGCCTCTATGACATACAAATACTTAATTGCATAGCATAATATTTATTTATTTGTGGTGTTTTTTTTGTTGTCGTTGTCAATAAAGACTTTCATAAAGGTTAGAGTGTCCAAAGATGGTCAAAAGCTATTGAAACCGGTGGCGGTCACATTACCTACGGTGAAAAGGACACTTATCCTGTCGACGCAAAAATGTCGACAGACTAATTGTTGACATATTCATTTTGTTGTGTAACCCCTGGGGATGCTGCAGTTGGACTTGAGCACCCAGTGGCTACTAATCATATTTGCATCAGTAGAAAAAATAGATGGACATTTTACAAGTCCAAAGAGAGAACCAGCATCTCCCACAAGGCTGCTATGAAAATGTGCCAAACTGGTCTATGTGTTTGGAGACGGGGAAACTCTAGAGCAGAGGGGGAGAGAGATGGAAGAGTTTCCTGAGAGAGACTGAACTATGTGACAAGTCCAGAGAGTGTGACCCTAAGCAGAAAGACACTGGATTGATGGTCTGGGAAGAGAGAACTTACAGTGTTGAGGGATATTGGAGCAGAGGGGAATGGTAAACATGAACCTGCTGGGGAGTCACAGCTTGAAACTAAAGGAGGAGGTATAAATGCATCTCTGAGGAAGGATATTTTGCAAGTCAGCCGTTTTGGAGGGAATCAAGTCCAGAAGCTGGATAATTTAGGTGGGATTTGGACTATATCTGGCTGCAAAGGCTGAAGAGTAAGGGATAGATGGGTGGGCAGGTAAATGTGCACCACGTGTTTGTTTAATCAGCATTTGAGCTTATATCACAATCTGACCCTCTGGTGTTAAAATAAATTTGTGGATCAAGTCCCAGGATTTAATTAAGCAAGGATACAAGCTGAGGATTTTATAGTTGTTGCTACGGGAAGGTTTGCATACTGTGACTGTTGTACCTTACTGCAAGTGATTGAAAGACCTCTAAAAGCTGCAAATTACACACATGGTACTTCCATGCCATGCTGGCCTCCATAGAGAAGGGCCCAAACTTGCAGTGCACTGCTCCATCTGTGTGGTGTGGTGTGTTTGAGGGCTGCCAGTATATGTGTGTTTAGGTGCCAGTAAGCTTAGCATCTAATATATTGCTCCAGTGTATAAGGTTGTGACAATTAATGTTTATGTCTTATGTTGTTGATATTATTGTATTGTATATTTTTCTATAAAATCACAAAAGCTGCATTTGGTGGTCCCAGTTCCAGAAGAAATTGGATCCCTAAAGCTTAGAGGAATTTGGATCCTTAAAGCTTAGAAGAATTTTGATCCCTAATGCTTAGAAGAAATCGGATTGTTTAAAGTTATAGAGCACAGATGTTGGTAAGTATTACTGTTTATTTTATTTGTAAATAAATTTTATGGTGATAACTGTTTTGTGCTGACATTGGTCACTTAATGTTGACATTACTAACTGTCGACAGTCGCACTGTTTGCATTTTAAGCTTGTCAACAAAATGAATATGTCGTCATTTAGCTTGTCATCATTTACGTGTTGCCAGGATAAGTGTTGGCATATTTACCGTAGGTAATTCGTACCCAACCCATTGAAACAGTTAGGAAGATTACAATTGAAAATACAAAGTTAAATTGGCTGTTTCACTTGATTGAACATTTTAAAAAAACAAGGGTTTCCCATCCCCTTATTTACAATGGGCAGAGGAAGCACAGGTGATTGGTGTCACACTGCGCTTCTTCTTGCTGTCATTAATTCAAGAGCATGGTGACTAAAGGAGGGAGCGCAAGAAAAGACAAGGGGTGAAATGTCATGGTGAGAACATTGTCTGTAACATCCTTACAACTGTAACCCCTGAGAAAGGATTTTCACCTGACATCATGGAAGGAGTGGCCTGGAAGACCCTGACTGCAAAGTATATAAGAAGTTAGTGGCACTAATAAATGAAAGCATATACATGTACATAGACCTACAAGGAGTTCAAGAGACTGGCCTAATGTTTTCAGTGGTGGTGGGACGTATATTAGAGCAGCCTGGTTCAAAAATGTCATTATTCAAAAATACTTGATAAAAGCAACAGTCAGTAAGTTGGCAGATGGGACACTAATAGTCATCATTGGCTGTATGCTTTTGAGATGTACAATAATTGTTTCAGCTGTCGGCCTGAACTCCAACTGACAACTATCAGTACAGGTTCTTAGTTTAACCTAAATAACATAAAAATACTATTGATGCTCAGCTTTCCCAGAGCTCTTTTCACATCCTGATTTCTGAGGCTGTAGATGATGGGATTCAGCATTGGTATGATCACTGTATAGAACAGGGACACCACCCAGTCCTGATCCACTGAGTATGCAGAAGTTGGCCGTAAATACATGAAGAAAACTGGGCAGTAGAACAAGGCTACACAAATAAAGTGAGAGACACAGGTGGAAAGAGACTTGCTCCTGCCTCTAGTAGAGCCAATCCTTAATAATGGCAATAAAATGTGGACATATGATATCAGTATACATAAAAAAGAACCCACTTCAATAGAGCCAGCAACAGCAAATAAGAAAATCTCATTAAGAAATGTATCTTTGCATGAAAGCTTTAAGATGGGATTGATATCGCAGTAGAAATGATTAACATGATTTGATCCACAAAATGGTAAGATAAATGCACAATATGTGTGTGTTAATGAGTTAAGAAATCCTGCAGCGTATACTGAGCAAATGAGTTGAAAACATCTTGCTTTGTTGACAAGTGACGTATAATACAAAGGTTTACATATGGCTGCATACCGGTCATAGGCCATAACAGCAAGTAGCATCGCTTCAGAGCTCGCCAAGTCAATGAAAAAAAACATTTGTGTAGCACAACCAGTGATTGAAATCGTCTTGTTTACAGAGAGAATGTTGGCCATGATGTTGGGTGTAATGGTTGATGAATACAATATATCTACAAAGGATAAATTCATGAGGAAAAAGTACATTGGTGTTTGCAGGCCTGGAGTCATTCTAATTAAAGCAATGATCATAAGATTACCCAGCAAAGTTACCAGGTACACTGATAAGCAGAGGAGAAAGAGAGGCAGCTGAAGGTTTGGGTCAGAGGAAAGACCAGCGAGCACAAATTCTGTGACAAGTGTTGTGTCCATTGGCTTCATTGTTTTTAGCTGATAATCTGTGTAAAAAATGAAAAAGTATATAAATACAATGTATAATATACAGCAAGGAACACAGTGGGCAAAATGGAAATGTAGAAGTGGAGATACGGAAATATAAAAGTAGCAGTATGGAAAATGTAAGTAAATGTACTAGTAGAAGTAGCGCTATGACATACCACCGTATACCATCCCACTTCTAGATAGATAGATAGATAGATAGATAGACAAACTATAACTAAAAACTATGTGCACGACATAACCTAATTAAAAAGCATAGCAACAATAACATTGGTCAACGCTCATCTTATTGCCAATCGTAATAGAGTGTAACTTTGTGGTGCTGATTCAAATATGACATTGGTTTCGCTAGATTGGCTCTCATTCTTTAGATAATTGGTACCCTATTTAAAAACATAAAAATGCCAAAAATGTAATGTCAGGCAGAGCCTACTTACAAATCGAATCAAAATTGTCTCAAATTATACAAAGTAAGTACTTCATGTATTTACTTTTGTATGATTTGAGACAATTTCAATGTGATTTGTAAGTAGGCTTTGTCTGACATTATTTTTTTTAAATTTTTATGTTTTTCACTACATAAGGGCATTTTATTTGGTAAAATAACAGATAAACTTAGTAATGCTTAATAAAACGCTGTTTGTACGATTTTCTTTTATGTGGGTTATCAGGACTGGAAGCTCCAGCAATAGTCAGCCAGTATGTGTTTGTCCCATGTGCTGTAATACCTTTCCTCCATCACCTTTATATCTTGATGAAATCTCTCCCCTGTTTCTCACTAAAATCACCAAGATTATCTGGAAATCTATGTAAGTGGCTACAGAGAAAGTGAACCTTTATGCTCATATTAGTACCCATATTTTTAAAGTTTGTGAACAGCTTTTAATAATCCTTTAATAAATAAACCTTTTTTGCCTTTGACAAAGCCTTAGCGAAACGCGCGTCGGCGGACGCCGCGCTCGCTGCTCCCACCACTAGTCCCTGCTATTTAGCCGAAAACAAACACAGACAGTTAGATTATCACACTGCCCGCTGAGATAGAAGGGAGCAGTAGTGAGACCACAATAGTGCAGGACAGCTCTAAATTTTCCATTGTATCCTGCTAGGGAAATTAGCCATCCAATTAAGGTGTAAATGCTATCAATCTTTTTCAGTTATACAAAAGGAAAATTTGCAGGATATAGTGACTATAAGAGGGATCATATTAGTCTCTTTATATATGTTCAGGATACTGCAGTACCTTCAAATTTTATCATGCTAATCCTCTTATAGTGTTGATATTCAATAATATGTATGACCAAAGTCCACTAATTTCACACAACTGTTTTCTATTGGGATGTGGTGTTAATAAAAGACTTATTAATGTGTATTTCACACTCAAGGTAGTAAAGTAAGGTTCATAACGGAGCAGAGTCGCGGTTAGACAAATTCAGTTTTGTCTTTTTATCAGTTATCTTTATTTAGGGTGGTATCTTTATTCAACTTTCAACTTTTATATTTCGCTAATGGAATTTTTTAATTTTAATCAATAAAGACGCATTTAACAGATATTCAAATTATAAACAAACACTTAAATATATTCTTGCCCATTAGAGTGCCCCATTAGATCATTCTTTTTTCCTTCACCAAATATTTTCTGAGCTTTTAATAATCGTCTGCTTTGTGGTTAACCAAGATGTTCTTGACAACTTAGACATAACTGCACCAGGCAGAAGCTTCAACACCATTCATAAATTTTGTGAAATTATAATCATTGATAAGTTTAGGAATTTGAGTGCCATTAAAGATTCCAGCATTTTGTTTTTCCGCACTTAGTCCAGGTTACAATTTACAAATGTATTTGAAGCAATCACCATCTTTGTACAAGACCATAACAAATTATTTCATTAGTCCTAGCTTGATATGGAATGGAGGGAGAATGAATTTTTCCCTGTCAACCAATTGACTTTATTCTTACTTGAAACACTCTGCATATACAAATTGTAACTACAACCACTCTGTATACAACTTGACTTATTTACACTAATTATATTTGTATATTAATATATTACATGGACGAGATACAAGAAAAACACAATAGACAACGCAAACTGCCCAACTGCCAACTGACCGCTGGTTGTATGACCAATCACTAATATAGAGAGGGGGAATATTCTTGAATGATCACAGAGTGAACGACTAGGGGAATATATTTACTTAAGAAGGCTGATCTGGCTTTTTAATTTAATATGCCCCCTAGACTATTCACGTGTCTCATCTTATAGAATGTTCTGGTAGATTCTCATATGCACGTGTATGGCTAAGTGCCCTATTAATTTAGGGTATCCATTATCTCAAGAGCTAGTGGTAATTCAAAAAAACTACTTTTACTTTTAAATTCAGCAACCACAAAATACCTTAAATTTGTTCAAATATCCTTAGCTACTAAAAAATACTAACAAAAATGTTGCTGGGCCGTGTAATATTAACATTCAGATTGAATGGTCACATTTAGTGTAGAACTGACCAGAAGGAGTCATGTGTTGGCCAGTTTAACATATAAAACTATAGCTAAAATATAGCTACTTTATTTTTTATTTATACTGCAGCTCTTTAGTGTAATCATTTATTTAGTTCCCACCAATCATTTAACATGGATAACTGTGTGCTGCTTAAATAGGTTATCGAAAATAAAGGAAAAGAAAACTAACATAGATAAGTCTAATCTGGCTACATAATTGGTCTCCACAGGCTAACGTGTCTCTCGCTGCATATAAATAATTCAGGTAATATAATTCAATCCTCTGAGGTAACAACATATTTCCCCCTACATATATTTCAATGTCAACAGAGACATACATGTAGCCCTTGGGGGCTACCTCTTCTGTATCCGAGGTATCCTCTGATATTTCTCCGCAATACAGCTCATTTTATGATGTATTCTGTGAAAAGGAGGCTTCCAAGTTACCTCCCTATAGACCCTGGGACTGCAGCATTGAACTCTTGCCGGATAAAATGCCACCTCGAGGGCTGGTCTACCCACTGTCATTGCCTGAATCACAGTCCATGTCCGCTTATATTGTGAATAACCTTAAGTGGGGTTTTATTAGGAAATCTTCCTCTCCTGCCAGGGCCAGCTTCTTTTTTGTTATAAAGAAGGACGGTGGTCTCTGTCCCTCTATTGACTACAGAAAACTGAATGCTATCACCAAGGAGAATAAATACCCTCTGCCACTGATCTTTGAGTTGTTTTACAGAATTAGAGGGGCTTCTATTTTTCTAAGCTGGATCTCAGAGGTGCATATAATTTAATCCGTCTCAAGCATGGAGACGAATGGAAGATGGCATTTAACACTCATGATGGACATTTTGAGTATTTGGTTAGGGCCTTTGGGCTATGCAATGCCCCTGTGGTGTTCCAAAACTTTATTAACAAAATTTTTCAAAATATTCTTTACCAATTTGTAGTAATATACTTGGATGATATCCTTATATTTTCTTCAGATATCACATCGGAAGCATGTCTCTATCGTTCTGGATCGACTCCGACAACATCGATTATACTGCAAGTTGGAAAAATGTGTCTTTGAAAAGTATCATCTTTCCTTCCTAGGATACGTGGTTTCAGGCTCTGGTCTTCAAATGGAACCTGAGAAATTTAAGGTGATATTGGAGTGGGGTTTGCTAATTAGTACAGACAGTTCATCAAGGGGTGCTGTGGAGGACTTTACTTCACTTAAGAAAGCCTTTACTTCTGCTCCTATCTTACAACAGCCTGATCCCACTCTTCCTTTTTTCCTTGAAATGGATGCCTCCTCTATCAGTGTTGGAGCCATATTGTCTCAGAAGAACTCCTCGGGAAGACTTACTCCATGTGGCTTCTTCTCTTGAAGATTATCTGCTGCGGAGAGAAATTATGGTATTGGCAACAGGGAACTTCTTGCCATTTAAATTGGCCCTGGAGGAATGGAGACATCACTTGGAGGGAGCCTTATTTGCTATAACGGTATATACTGATCATAAAAACCTTCTAATTCTACAATCTGCATTTTGTCTGACTACTCGACAGGCCAGGTTCCACGGTCTTTGACCACGGAACTCGGTTTGTGGCAAAATTTTGTCGTGTTTCTGGGATCAAGTTAATTTTTTTATCTGCTTATCATTCCCAAACTAATGGGCTGACTGAAAGAACCAATCAAGAGCGTGAGAAATTCCTCAGATGCTATATTTCGGCCAAGCATGATGATTGGGTCGATCTATTACCTTGGGTAGAATTCGCTCATAATAATCATTGTCATGATTCCACTTCGGTCTCTCCTGTCTTTGCTCTTCAGGGATTTATCCTAAACTTCCCCATTTCATGACTTACCTCCATCCTGAGTTCCTGCTGTGGATTCTCTTTTGCTAAATTTTTCTTCTAGGTGGGCTCAAAGCAAATGCAGATTTTTTCAAACTGCGTAAAAGTCTTATAATAAAAGGAGACGACCTGCGACTCTACTCTCTCCCGGTGACAAAGTATGGTTGTCTACTCGAAACCTTCACCTTCAGGTGCCTTCCAGGAAATTCGCTCCTCGTCTCATTGGCCCTTTCTTGATCCCGATAGCCTTTAGATTGGTACTACCTCCCACTTTGAAAATTCCTAATGTGTTTCATGTGTCCCTTCTGAAGCCACTTGCTATTAACAAGTTTTCTACCTCTAAGAAGCAGCCCACGGTGCTCTCCATACAAGATCAAGAGTACGGAATTAACGGAATCCTAAACTCCCGCATTTCCAGAGGTTCATTGCAATTCTTGGTTGATTGGAAAGGCTATGGACCTGAACAGCACTCTTGGATTCCCACTAGAGATTTTCATGCTCCTGATCTCTTAAAACGTTTTCATAAAAAATTTCCACATAAGCCTTTTAGGGCGTCCGGAATCCACCACCAAGAGAAGGGGTACTGTAAGAGACTTACCTGTCCCTCACTCCTGTTTTCGATCGCAGCCACTGCTATGTTCTATCGGGCAGGCGGCGCACGGCTGCGGTCATATGACACAGAGGTGGAGAATTTTAATTCCTTTCCCCTATATTTTCCAAATGCTCTGGCACACTGCCTGTGTCAGAGCAACAAGTTACAGCTTGGCATCTGGCTCTCTCTCTCTCTGTGTATCCTGTGCTGCTTCCTGATGTTCCTCTGTGTATGACATCTGGCTTGTTAGGCCACTGCTTCTGGAGTACTCTACTGCCTGTGCTCCTGTGTATCCAACCCGGCTATCCTTACTGACTACTTTACTGCTCGTGCTTGTCACGGGCACTAGGAGTCTTTACCCAGGGATCACCAGGTGATAGGCTTACCAGAGCAGTATAGGTGGTAATATGGTACTCTGGTAGCAGGGTGATCACGGAACAGGAAATAGCAGATGATGAGATGCTCAGGAAAGTCTATGACTAGCAGCACTGGCAATATGGAGGTAGTAATACACGAGGAACTGTATGGACAAAGGACACGTGAAGGTAGTCAGTGGTCTGCGGTAGCAAGTTGTACCACTGCTATAGTGAGGAGGAATGTCCAACAGAAACGAGGAGGTGATGAGAGTCAGCGGTCTGCGGATAGCAAGTTGTACCGCTGTCTGAGTGAAGGAATGGAATCCAAGTGGAGGTATCCGGGGAGTCAGTGGTCTGCGTTAGCAAGTTGTACCACTGCTATGTGAGAGGATACTGGAACAGGTGAAACTGTAAACAGGAGTCAGTGGTCTGCTACTAGCAAGTTGTACTACTGAATATATATTTGAGGAGGTGCACGGGGAGAGACTGCAACACAATATATACACGGGCACCTTGACTTTGATCCACAGTAATATGCACAATATAAATGTATAAATGACTGAACAACACTGCCAATATAGAAAGTCTCTTGAAGTAATCCGGCATGAGATAACACAGTCAATGATGGCAGTAGAGTCAGCAGATAGTACACTCCAGAGGAGAACCAACACAGTCAATGATGGCAATAGACTCAGCGGATAGTACACTCCAGAGGAGAACCAACACAGTCCAGCAAGGTATGCAATACACAGCACAGTCAATGGGAAGTATGCATACCGTGGTTCAGGAGAAGGCAGTCAGACAGGAGTGCAGAGATACCTGAAGGGCAGGAGGCCAGCAGGATACAAGTCCCTGGATGGGTGAAGCAGGGGTCTAGCAGGTGCAGCGCACAGGTAGGTAGACCAGCAGGGAACACAGGAAGGCGTGGAGAGCGGATCAGCAGTAGATGGATGAGTAGCGCTGAGAAGTAACAGCAGCGGGTCTCTGCGGGAACACGGAGGTAACCAATAGCAACCAGCAGGTGCAGTAACGATGGGACACCGGAGCAGAGTTGAACTGGAACAGATGATCACGGAGAGTAGCGGGTAGCAATAGTGGCAGCAGACTCAAGGAAACACGGTAGAGTAGACAAGGACTGAAGACTGAAGCGCACAGAGGCAGCGGATAGGAATCAGCTAAACAGTCACGATGAAACACAGACGGGTTGCAGGTTGAAGACTGTAGTGCACGGAGGCAGCGGATAGGAATCAGCTAGCAGTCACGATGATGAAACACAGACGAGTTGCAGGTTGAAGCCTGTAGTGCACGGAGGCAGCGGATAGGAATCAGCTGGCAGTCACAATCATGAACAGGTGAGTGGATGTGGTTGAAGCCTGTAATGCACGGAGGCAGCGGATAGGCATAAGCTAACAGTCCCAATGATACATGGTAGGGTTGAAGTGAATAGAAGACTGTAGTGCACGGAGGCAGCGGATAGGAATCAGCTCACAGTCACGATGATATAGTAGATGGTAGAAGTGGTATGGGAACCACAGTAGCAGAAGTGGTTTGGAAACCACAGAGGTAGAAGTGGTTTGGAAACCACAGGAATCAGCTGGGCTGAATAAACGAGGAAACACAGGAACACCTTCAGAGACTCATGGGGAATGAGACTCCAAGATCAGGCAACGTGGTGTTGACCACAGGTGCTTAATATAGGGAGGTTGCCTGATCTGCCAATTAAGTTAAAGGAACATACACTGAAGGTTTGGAAAGGGCTGCGCATGCGCAGTCCCTCAGGATAGAGGACGTCCACGGTTCCTAATAGTCCGGGAAGAAGCACTCACAGTCCGGTGAGTGACAGTACCCCCCCTTTTAAAGGTGGGCACAGAACGCCTGGAACCGGGCTTGTCCGGATTTTTGGAATAAAACTTCTTCAGAAGGGCAGGAGCATTAAGATCTTCAGCTTTGATCCATGAACGCTCTTCAGGACCAAAGCCCTTCCAATGAACGAGGAAACGGAGGACTCCTCGCGAAATTTTTGCATCCAATACCTCAGTAATCTCGAAATCCTCCTCCTGATGAACTTGAACTGGCTGCGGTGCTGAGGGAGGAGTCGAGAAACGATTGATAATAAGAGGTTTGAGTAAGGACACATGGAAGGCATTGGAAATCCGAAGATTCTTAGGAAGAAGAAGTTTAACACATACTGGATTGATAACTTGAATGATCCTATATGGACCAATAAAACGAGGGGCGAATTTCATAGATGGAACCTTCAAACGAATATTTTTGGTAGATAACCAGACACGATCTCCAATTTTTAGTGGTGGAATAGCCCGCCTCTTCTTATCTGCGAAAGACTTATATTTGTTAGATGTCTTCTTTAAACAGGTTTTGACCTGAGACCAGATATTTTTGAAGGTCTGACAAGCAGTCTCCACAGCAGGAACTTGGGTGGGCGGGAGGGCAGGAAATTCCGGAAAAGACGGATGGTGACCGTAGACCACAAAGAATGGAGTTTTGGATGATGACTCATGGTACATGTTGTTATGGGCGAATTCAGCCCAAGGGAGCAATTCTACCCAGTTGTCTTGGTTGGCTGAAGAGAACATCCTAATAAAAGTCTCAAGATCTTGATTGACTCGTTCCGTTTGTCCGTTAGATTGCGGATGGTAAGACGATGAGAGTGCTAATCGTATGCCCAAGGTTTTACAAAGGGCCCGCCAGAATCTGGAAACGAATTGTACTCCTCTATCTGACACAATCTCAGACGGACATCCATGGATGCGGAAGATTTCTTTAATGAAATGTTCAGCCAGAGTAGACGAGGAAGGTAAACCGGACAGAGGGACGAAATGAGCCATCTTCGAAAATCTGTCTACCACTACCCAAATAGTATTGTGATTCTTACTTGGTGGCAAATCAGTAACGAAATCCATACTAATATGGGTCCAAGGCTTGGACGGAATGGGTAGTGGTCGCAGCAACCCTGCTGGAGTTCTGCGGGAGGATTTGAACTGAGAACATAAATCACAGGAAGCAATAAACTCTTTGACGTCTCTCCTCATTGAAGGCCACCAGTAACTACGAGAGAGAATCTCAAAGGTCTTATGTTCACCGGCGTGTCCAGAAAAACGAGAGGCATGGAACCACGAAAGGATTTTCCTCCTCAGAGTAGGAGGCACGAGGGTCTTCCCAAATGGTAGCATTTTGGTGGATGACGCAGCCAGAGAAATACATTTGGGGTCTAGAATAGCATGGTTGGGAACCTCTTCTACATCAGAGGACGTCACAAAAGCTCGAGATAGAGCGTCAGCTTTCTTGTTCTTAGCAGCTGGTTTGAAGGTTATAATTAATTCAAAACGGGAAAAGAAAAGAGACCATCTTGCTTGACGAGGGTTCAAGCATTGAGCAGATTGCAAATATGACAAGTTCTTATGATCCGTGAAGATCGTCACAGGATGGCGAGCTCCTTCCAACAAGTATCTCCATTCCTCTAATGCAGCTTTGATGGCCAGCAACTCCTTGTCCCCGATAGTATAGTTTTTCTCTGCGGGCAGAAGACCCCGAGAGTAGAAGGCACAAGGATGTAATTTTTGTTGCTCCGAGCGTTGGGAGAGAATAGCTCCTAAGCCCACATTAGAGGCATCTACTTCTAGGAAGAAGGGGAGTGTCACATCAGGTTGTCGCAGAATGGGAGCAGACGAGAAGGACTCTTTGAGGATTTGAAAGGCTTGGAGAGCCTCAGATGACCATTGCTTAGTATTAGCCCCTTTCCGAGTTAAGGCCACAATGGGAGATGCAATGGATGAGAAGTCTTGAATGAAGCGTCTATAGTAATTGGCAAAACCTAAAAAACGCTGGATGGCACGAAGAGTAGTTGGCTGAGGCCAATGTAGTACAGCATTTACTTTGTCTGGATCCATCTTCAGGCCAACTCCGGAAACTATATACCCCAAGAATGGAATCTGGGGTAACTCGAATGAACATTTTTCCAATTTACAGAACAATGAGTTTTTCCGTAGTCTGGAGAGGACCTCTGCCACATGTTGGTGATGAGAAGGCAGGTCCTGTGAGAAGATCAATATGTCGTCCAGGTAGACAACGACACATACATATAATAAGTCCCGAAAGATCTCATTGATGAAACCCTGGAAAACCGCGGGGGCATTACACAGCCCGAAGGGCATTACTAAATATTCGTAATGCCCATCTCTGGTGTTAAACGCGGTCTTCCATTCGTCACCGGAACGGATTCTAATTAAATTGTAGGCACCACGAAGATCCAACTTAGTAAATATCCGAGCTCCCTTGATGCGATCAAATAGCTCAGTGATCAGCGGAATGGGATACCGATTCTTGATAGTAATGGCGTTGAGTCCACGAAAATCTATACAAGGGCGTAATGATCCATCCTTCTTTTTGACGAAGAAGAACCCAGCTCCAGCGGGAGAGGTGGAAGGTCGAATGAACCCACGCTGGAGATTCTCCTGTATGTACTCAGATGTGGCTTGAGTTTCAGGTAACGAGAGAGGATAGACCCGACCCCTGGGAGGAGTCTTGCCAGGTAGAAGGTCGATCGGACAATCCCAAGAACGATGAGGAGGAAGACGTTCAGACTGAGCTTTATCAAACACATCGGCAAATGAAGCATACTGAGGAGGGAGTCCCGGGGAGGACGATGAGATGGAAGATTGCTGTACTTTAAGAGGAATAACTTGAGAGAGACAACGATGGTGACATTCAGGCCCCCAAGACGTAACTTGAGGGGTGCGCCAGTCAATCTGGGGAGAGTGACATTGAAGCCATGGAAGGCCTAAGACAATCGGACTTGTCGTAACAGGAAGAATTAAAAACGAAATTTCTTCATGGTGTAGTACACCAATCTGAAGGGTTACTGGAGACGTATTCTGGGTGATGAGACCATTGATGAGACGTGATCCATCTATAGCCGTCACAGTAATGGGTGTTTTTAAAGTGATCACTGGTAGGGACCATTGATTCACTAGTGATTTAGAAATGAAATTTCCTGCTGCTCCGGAATCAATCAATGCCTGTGACTCAAAGGATTTGGTAGCAAAGGAAATCGTAACATCGAAAGCGCAGACTTTAGATTTCATAGACAATGGAGAGGACTCCAGGGACCCTAACTTCACCTCTCCAGAACTAGTTAGGGCCTGGCATTTCCCGATTTCTTAGGGCAAGAACTGAGCATATGTGTGGAATCAGCACAATAGATACAGAGTCTATTCTTTACTCTTCGTTTCCTCTCTTCTAAAGATAATTTGGAACGTCCTATCTCCATGGGAATCACAGAAGGTGAAACTGGACGAAATTGAGGGTTTAAACGAAGAGGTGCTTTAGCAGAAGTTGTTTTCTCAGATTCTCTTTCACGAAATCTCATGTCTACACGATGGCAAAGAGAGATCAAATCTTCTAGTGACGAAGGAAGCTCTTGGGTAGTCAGTGCATCTTTAATTTTATCGGAGAGCCCCTGCCAGAAGGCGGCAACTAATGCTTCAGTGTTCCACTGAAGTTCAGAGGCTAAGATCCTAAATTGAATGACATACTGTCCTACTGTATGGGAGCCTTGTCGCAAACGAAGAATGCTGGAAGCAGCGGAGGTCACACGACCTGGTTCATCGAACACACTTCGGAACGTGGAAATGAATTTGGCACTATCTTGTAGAATTGGATCGTTTCTTTCCCACAGAGGGGAGGCCCAAGCCAGGGCTTGTCCAGAAAACAATGAGATAAGATAGGCCACTCTGGAACGATGGGTAGAAAAATTTTGAGGTTGGAGTTCAAAATGGACTGAACATTGGTTAAGGAAACCTCTACAAGTTTTGGGGTCCCCGTCATATTTTGACGGAGTAGGCAGGTGAAGCGTAGGAGCTGTAGACACCTGGGATGGCACTGGGGAAACGGAGGAAAGCACAGGAGCTTCAATACTAGCTGTAACAGTCTGTCCAGATGTTCCTTGGGAGGTTAACGATTGGTAACATTGAAGTAACAGCTGTTGGCGAGCATCCTGTTGCTCCACACGGCTGACCAGATGCTGCAGCATCTCTTTAGCAGTAGGTTCCGTATCTGGGTCTGTCATGGCCTGATCTTACTGTCACGGGCACTAGGAGTCTTTACCCAGGGATCACCAGGTGATAGGCTTACCAGAGCAGTATAGGTGGTAATATGGTACTCTGGTAGCAGGGTGATCACGGAACAGGAAATAGCAGATGATGAGATGCTCAGGAAAGTCTATGACTAGCAGCACTGGCAATATGGAGGTAGTAATACACGAGGAACTGTATGGACAAAGGACACGTGAAGGTAGTCAGTGGTCTGCGGTAGCAAGTTGTACCACTGCTATAGTGAGGAGGAATGTCCAACAGAAACGAGGAGGTGATGAGAGTCAGCGGTCTGCGGATAGCAAGTTGTACCGCTGTCTGAGTGAAGGAATGGAATCCAAGTGGAGGTATCCGGGGAGTCAGTGGTCTGCGTTAGCAAGTTGTACCACTGCTATGTGAGAGGATACTGGAACAGGTGAAACTGTAAACAGGAGTCAGTGGTCTGCTACTAGCAAGTTGTACTACTGAATATATATTTGAGGAGGTGCACGGGGAGAGACTGCAACACAATATATACACGGGCACCTTGACTTTGATCCACAGTAATATGCACAATATAAATGTATAAATGACTGAACAACACTGCCAATATAGAAAGTCTCTTGAAGTAATCCGGCATGAGATAACACAGTCAATGATGGCAGTAGAGTCAGCAGATAGTACACTCCAGAGGAGAACCAACACAGTCAATGATGGCAATAGACTCAGCGGATAGTACACTCCAGAGGAGAACCAACACAGTCCAGCAAGGTATGCAATACACAGCACAGTCAATGGGAAGTATGCATACCGTGGTTCAGGAGAAGGCAGTCAGACAGGAGTGCAGAGATACCTGAAGGGCAGGAGGCCAGCAGGATACAAGTCCCTGGATGGGTGAAGCAGGGGTCTAGCAGGTGCAGCGCACAGGTAGGTAGACCAGCAGGGAACACAGGAAGGCGTGGAGAGCGGATCAGCAGTAGATGGATGAGTAGCGCTGAGAAGTAACAGCAGCGGGTCTCTGCGGGAACACGGAGGTAACCAATAGCAACCAGCAGGTGCAGTAACGATGGGACACCGGAGCAGAGTTGAACTGGAACAGATGATCACGGAGAGTAGCGGGTAGCAATAGTGGCAGCAGACTCAAGGAAACACGGTAGAGTAGACAAGGACTGAAGACTGAAGCGCACAGAGGCAGCGGATAGGAATCAGCTAAACAGTCACGATGAAACACAGACGGGTTGCAGGTTGAAGACTGTAGTGCACGGAGGCAGCGGATAGGAATCAGCTAGCAGTCACGATGATGAAACACAGACGAGTTGCAGGTTGAAGCCTGTAGTGCACGGAGGCAGCGGATAGGAATCAGCTGGCAGTCACAATCATGAACAGGTGAGTGGATGTGGTTGAAGCCTGTAATGCACGGAGGCAGCGGATAGGCATAAGCTAACAGTCCCAATGATACATGGTAGGGTTGAAGTGAATAGAAGACTGTAGTGCACGGAGGCAGCGGATAGGAATCAGCTCACAGTCACGATGATATAGTAGATGGTAGAAGTGGTATGGGAACCACAGTAGCAGAAGTGGTTTGGAAACCACAGAGGTAGAAGTGGTTTGGAAACCACAGGAATCAGCTGGGCTGAATAAACGAGGAAACACAGGAACACCTTCAGAGACTCATGGGGAATGAGACTCCAAGATCAGGCAACGTGGTGTTGACCACAGGTGCTTAATATAGGGAGGTTGCCTGATCTGCCAATTAAGTTAAAGGAACATACACTGAAGGTTTGGAAAGGGCTGCGCATGCGCAGTCCCTCAGGATAGAGGACGTCCACGGTTCCTAATAGTCCGGGAAGAAGCACTCACAGTCCGGTGAGTGACAGTGCTCCTGTGTATCCAACCCGGCTATCCTTACTGACTGCTCTACTGCCCATGCTTCTGTGTATACGACCTGGCTATTCATACTGACTACTCTGCTGCCTGGGCCTCTGCGTATCCGACCCGGTTATTATTATTGCCCTTTCCGCTGTCTGAGTATCAGTGTATCCGACTCTGCGACTCTCCTGAATGTGGTATCTCTTCAGTGTATCCGACACGGTGTTCCACTGAGACGTGGCAGGATTCTTTGTTGTGTGCTGATCCATCTCTCTAAATTATCCTGCCGTGCTTTACCGCTTCAGAGTCTGCTCTCTGGATCTCTCAACTACAGACTCTCACCTATTACGTCTGGGGGCTAATCTAAGGGCCGCGACCTGCGGGCCTCCGGCAGCAAAACACATCCTGCTTTGCGGCAGTTCTTGGTGAAGACTGTGGGGTCCATTAGACTCCGAGCCTTGGGAAGGCCTGTGATAACTTTTACTAAAAGGAGTCTCCCGTGAGACATAACACCAATATAGCAAAGTATTACAAACCCATTAGGATGACATTCATGTTTATATGCTACAAATTGTCTATCTATGCAATTCTCCAAAGTCATTGTGTTACGATGTGATAGGTTAAGCTTTCTATAGAAAATATTTTTATTGTCAACACAGAAACTGAAATGAACCACCCTAAATATATATTCTTTGTGTAATTTACATCATCGTATAGGGGGTGATCTATATGAACCTTTTTAATATATCTTTTCACTAAATGTCTTGACTTATCTCTTTCTATTATTGCAATATTATATTTTGTTAGGGAGTACAATGGTTTTGAAAAAAACATTTAATTAAAATTAATAAAGGATTTTTTTGCTTAGATATGAATTCGGACTCAAGTGCTTTCACAAAATAATCTCTCTTTCGCTGGTTAAACTACTATCTCCGAAGGCATATTATACTTGCCTTAATCAATTATCTGTAAATTGCTTGTATGTGTGCTAACCTTGTATGATTTTATGGTATCCTAGCTCTGTTTACCCTTCAATTCAATAGACTATTTCTCAAATAACTCCGTCAAGATGTCTCCTTCTCGTAAGCTGGGTACACACTACAGAAAACTTCTCCCTATGCGATATCTTTACGGCTTTACTAATGACTGAAAGTCCCGATCAGATTCCCGATTCATGCGTACACCCATAGGCGATTTTTCAAGATTTTCCTTCATATTTGTGCTCTTCACCTGTCATAACCATCTTCTGAAAAGATCGTGACTCTGTAAACTCTGTGATGATCTGCTAACACCGCTGGTCGTGAGTGCACACATACTTCAGCATTTGCCCTACATTGCTCTATCATTAATAAAATAGTAACTTTTACTCAGTTTAAAAAATCTAATCAAATAATACAATTTGTTTTGTACAATAAAACATGATCGTGGAAGTGTACACACTAATGGGATATCGGACCAACGTTTAGGGGGGTATTCAATTGTTAGCGAGACGGGTGAAAATCCTGCGCTCGAAAAATATTACCGTTAATTACTCGCTGAATTTCGTATTAACGGTATTTACGCGCAAATTACCGTATTAACAGTAATATTTTTTCGGGCGCGGGATTTTCACCCGTCTCGCTAACAATTGAATACCCCCTAAACGTTGGTCCGATATCACATTAGTGTGTACGCTTCCACGATCATGTTTTATTGTACAATCAGGTATAAAACCTGTAGTGTGTACCCAGCTTAAATATCTATTAAAACACAGAAACCTATCATCCTCTTCTTACAAACATTCTGCTGACTGAATCAAAAGTAGGATTAACATAAAAATAAAGTAATCTAAAACAAAATGGAGGTTCATTCTATAACATTTCTCCCATTGAGGGTTTCTAAAAATTCTAACTTATATAAAAAAACCCTAATCGACAAATAGATCAAGTAACATAACTATACAGCTATAGTAACACAAATAATTCAAAGCAATATTTTATAAGCATGGGCTTCTACTCAACTAAACCACCAAGGCTCTGAAGGTCAACACATTTCCCTGTTCTTAAGGTCAACACATTTCCCTGTTCTTTCCTAATTTCTTTCAAATTTGTACCTAATTTATCATGTCAATGAGTGATAAAGGGACGACACTCCTGTCTAATTGTAACACACACTATATCCTGATTTGGTAGGACAAAATACAAAGCCGTCCCATTTTGCAACACTATTTTTCTAATCTGTCTAGTCTCTTCATTTAAAATAGGACACAGCGTTGGGTCTCATTAAGTATTTTATCCAAAACTTCAGCTAAAGCCTTAACTTTATAATAAAACGTAACTGTGACAAGATCAGGGTTTTATCAGGATATTAATAAAACCTGTACTGGATGTTACTGCTTATACTATCTGCTTCAATCTAGTCCTGATTAGTGGGATTAGTACAGTCTGCCCCATCTGCAAGATTGGTTACCCCACTCAAACCTCTACCTGAGACTGGTGCAGTTTTAAAGTACTTATTTGGATTTACAACAGGCATGGAGCAGGTTCTGGATCCATATATGCTCTCTCTTTTACTTCAGGACAATACTGACCAGAGGTTGCAGTCCCTGTGGGGCTGGCACAGGAGTGCGCCTAGTGATTAGATTTTCTAACCTTCTGTGGACTTTACTACTTTATTTACTTGACAAAAGCAGGAGGGCATTGGGCTTGGTCCCTGCCTTGCTGGCAGAGTAGTAAATGATGTGGTTAGGTGGCCTGTCAACGCTTCAGAGAAGCAATGTCCCATTAGGGAAGGGTTGAGTAGTATGCTTTTATGCCATAAACCTTCTGCCTTTTTTTTTTTTTTACCAGTATTTATTATTATTCCTGTGTGCTTGTTTTTATCTATCTATTTTTTAGATAAAATAAATCTACTTTTGTATCTGTCCAGCTGATTGCCTAAGTGATTCTGAACTCTTAGATATACTGGGTACCCTCAGCTATCACAGAAGGCATCGTCAGGCTGACCAGCTAGGGCTGCGTGGGTAAAGAGCAAACATAAGCTGGTTACTAGCTCAGGGGTAAACACAGAGTCATTAAGAAGAGCAAAGCAAAAAAAGGAGCAATTTTGCATCTTGGCAAAACCATGTTGCATTGGAGGGGGAGGTGAATTTAAAATTCAGAGACAGATTTATAGTTAGGGTAGGGCATGTCCTAGATCAACTTTAAATTTCAGTGTAATAATAAAGTTATCAAGTATTTGTGTGCTACTTGACAAAAAGGCCATATTTTCTTTATGTGCAAAATAATAAACTAATTTGCACTCCTTGCAAATTTACTCCTTGTTTTGTCTTGCTCTCCTTAATGACTCAGGCTCATGATTTCTAGAGGGGGATTTCCATATGCTTGATTTCAGTTAATAGCTAAAAAAACCACTTGCTGCAATCATAATAATAGATAAATCCCTTCCTTTTTCCATGATCCCATGTTATTCTGAAAATTATTCTATGTTAAAACAAATACTATCGTTAATCTAACATTTCATAATCCAGGGCATAAATCAATCTGCTTTTAATTATTTGCTTTACTGGTTCAACATTTTATATGATATTCTAATTACAGTGACTTTAGTTTAATTATAATATTTTCTGTATGAACTGTATGTCTGATTGTTGGCCAGTTGCAGCATTTCTCTGTCCACAGGTTACTTGATCAGACTGAATCTAAAGAAGTTTGGCTCACCATAGAAAGGAGGATATGAGATATGTGCGAATTCTGGAAATGTTCTTTAGATGTATGTAGCATGATTTAGATATAGAGTCAATGTGGGGAACAAAGGATAGGTGTGAGTCAAGGATTACACCTAGGCAGCGAGCTTGTGGCGTGGGATTTATGGTCAGCTTATCAACAGAGATAGAAATGTCAGATATGCTCTTGTTGGTGGGTGGGAATATTATTAACTCTGTTTTAAGTTTGAGTTGGCGTGAGGACATCCAAGATGATATGGCAGAAAGACAGTCAGTTACACGGGACAACACAGATGTCAAGATATCAGGAGAAGATAGATAGATTTGGGTATCATCCGCATAGAGATGATACTGAAAGCCAAAGGAACTTATTAGTTTTCCAAGAGAAGCGGTATAGATAGAGAACAGCAGAGGACCTTACACTGAGCCTTGTGGTACTCCAACTGATAGAGGAAGCGGAGCAGAGGTGGCTCCAGAGAAATTAACAGTGAAAGAGCGATTAGAGAGGTAAGATGAGAACCAGGATAGAACAGTGTCTTGAAGACCTAGGGATTGCAGCGTTTGTATGAGAAGAGAGTGGTCAACGGGGTCAAATGCAGCCGAGAGATCCAGGAGAATTAGAAGAGAGTAATGGCGTTTAGTTTTTGCAATGATCAGATCATTGACAACCTTAGTCAACGCAGTCTCTGTGGAGTGTTGAGAACGAAAGCCAGACTGAAGAGGAACCAACAGGTTGTTTGCGGAAAGAAAGCATGTGAGGCGAGTGTAGGCAAGTCTCTCTAGAAGTTTGGAGGGGCAAGGGAGCTGAGAGATGGGACGGTAATTTGAGAGAGAGTATGGGTCGGAATTTTGTTTTTTTAGAATAGGAGTAATCACTGCGTGCTTGTATAGTAATGGGAAGATGCCAGTAGAGAGTGAGAGATTACAGATTTGAGTTAGAGGTAAAATGAGCACAGGAGACAGGGATCTATCAATTTGCGAGGGAATAGGATCAAGAGGACAGGAGGTAGAGTAGGAAGATAAGAAGAGAATAGAAATTTCCTCTTCATTTGTGGGGTCAAATGAAGAGAGGGTGTCAGAGGGTAGTGAGAAGGAATTGAGCTGATTGCTTGTCGAGGAAGAGGATACCATATCTAGTCTGATCTTATCATTCTTGTCCTTGAAGTAGGAAGCAAGATCCTGAGCACTGATAGTAGATGGAGGGTTTGGGGTCGGAGGATTGAGAAGATATTTAAATATATTGAAAAGGCGTTTAGGGTTAGAAGCCTGAGCATAGATAAGAGATTGGAAGTATGTTTGTTTTGCAGTGTCCAGAGCATTTCGATAGGAGTGGTAGACAGAAGTATATGTGAAGAAGTCATTAGAGGTGCGAGATTTACGCCAGTGACGTTCTGCTTTACGGGACAGTTTTTGAAGACTTCGTGTTGCTTTTAGTGTGCCACGGTTGACGTAGAAGTTGACGTGTAGTATGTAGTGTCGCTGGAGCCACTTGATCAACGGCCGTTGCTAAGGTTTGGTGAAAATGAGGTACTGCCATCTCAGGGGATGAGAATGTAGAGATAGGGGAGAGAAGGTGTTGGAGAGAGGTGGAAAATTGTTGAATATTAATAGAATTAAGATTTCTGCGGGTATGAGGAGGCTTGGTAGAGTTAGACAGTAGAGAGGTTAGAGTAGTGGGGGTGAGTGAGTAGCTGATAAGGTGATGATCCGAGAGGGGGAAAGGTGTGTTAAGAAAATTAGAAACTGAGCATAGTCTAGAGAAAACAAGATCAAGGCAGTGGCCATCTTTATGAGTAGATGATTCAATCCACTGGGAGAGGTCAAGTGAGGAGGTTAGAGAGAGTAGTTTGGAAGCAACTTTGAAAGGTGGGTTATCAATAGTGATGTTGAAATCACCCATGATGATGATGGGGATGTCTGAAGATAAGAAGTGAGGGAGCCATGCAGATAAATCCTCAATAAATTGTTGGTGTGCTCCAGGGGGATGATAGATCACCGCAACACGTAGAGAGAATGGATTAAAAATGCGAATAGCATGTACTTCAAAAGATGTGAACGTGAGTGATGGGACATTTGGTAGAACTGTAAACTTGCACTGTGGGGAGAGAAGTAGTCCAACCCCACCACCTTGTCTGCCTTCAGGTCTGGAGGTGTGGGTGAGATGGAGGCCACCATGCAAAAGTGCTGCAGGTGAGGCAGTGTCTGATTGCATGAGCCATGTTTCTGTTATTGCCAGAAGGTTGAGGTTTCTTGAGAGGAAGAGATCATGAATGGAGGTAAGTTTGTTACAAACAGAGCATGCATTCCAAAGGGCACATTTAAAGGACTTTGGAAGAGAGGGAAGACAGGTGATGTATTTGAGGTTTGCTAGAGAGCGGTAGTGCTCTGATGTATGTGTGTGTGAGGAGTGTGGGGGACCTGGATTAGATGATATATCACCAGCTAATAGAAGCAGAGAGAGAGAAAGATAGGTAAGCGGATTGTAAGATGTGGCGACAGGTGGAGGCTGTACTTGTTAGAGATAATAAGTAGGACAACAGTTCATGGGTGTTAACTAGAGGTGAGTGGAGTAATGAAGATGCAATGTAAACAAATGTTTGTGTTGGTGGAGGGGTGAAAGATGACACAGTCCTAAAGATAATGCCATGAAAAGAGACCAAGAAAAGCAATTTGTTAAACATTGTGATAAAAGGAGTAAAAGCAAAAAAGTTAAGGGATTTTAAAGAATTACCTATTTGCAGTGTTCCATATAGATAGACACATAATGCAGAAATAGGCTGTGCCAGATGTAGCTTATTGCTGGAAGTAAAATCAAGTCAAATGTAGTCCAATGTTTGTCCAACTGTGTTGTCTAACTGTGCATTTTCTAACACTTAGTGCAGAAAACACACACGTCTCATCCCACATTCGTCACCCCATAGACTGAAGCTAAGATGTAGTCAGGCTAATTTAGGAAAACACTACAGCTGTGCTAATTGGTCAGCTAATCAAAGTAAAAGAAAACATTTGTTAGATAGACTAGAGGAGGCTAGATAACTATCATAAATTAGGCATCAATAAAACATGTGCAAAAATAAGCACGCAATGTCACAAATTATAATTTGCTCTGTGGACCCTCAGTTTTGCAGGATCGTAAAATACCTTTAATTTACTTTTGACTAAATGGATATTTCATAGCAGATTTGGGTGAAAAGGGTAAAATGTTTTCTTACTTAAAGCACAATATATATACAAGTCACAAAACTTTGTTCATAATGTAAAAATATAAGAGACATGAATGCATTGGTATTGTGTTGTATTTCATAGCTTTAATATCTCACTTTAATATGAAAATGACATTTAATCATCATATCATAAATTTCACAATAAATTATCTGTTTTGTTCCCATTATTTGTAAGATATACAGACATGTAAAATGCAGTCTGCAATGCAGATAACACTATATCATACAATGGATACTTACATTTTTACGGTATTGTACAATGCTGGAAATTAAGCCAAAACATAAAAGGAAAATCATGCATGACACAGTTCCAGACATCCAGCTACCCAGCTATATGTATTCTATCCCAATTACTTTGCTTTTATAATGTATGCAGTCTTTTGAGATGAATGATCTTAAAATAACACCGTCCCATAGGGATTAATTCTAGTTAATTATTTCTAAAGGCCCAATTATGGCTAAACTTACACTAGCATTCTATAGAAATACGACATTTACTATCTATCACTCTATCTATCTATCTATCTGTCTGTCTGTCTGTCTGTCTGTCTGTCTATCTATCTAATTCAGCTTCTGTTTTCTTTCACTTCAGTTAGTGACATATTTAAAAGAAGTATTTTGTCCTGGAATAATCTGATCCAGGGGCCTAATTGGAAAATTTGTCTTCAGACTTATGCAGATCCTTTTGTCGATCATGTGTCCACAATAAGAGATTACTGCTTTGTACAATACACATTTGTCCAGGTTGGCCCTGAGCCATATTCACTTGACCTATGAGCAACTTTTGAAGATTGTTTAATGGATCTTCATTGTCTTTTCCAGTTACTATGATATTGTGCAGGTAACATTGAATAACAGGAATTTCTTGCAATCCATTGTTCTTTGTCAAATAACTGGGGTTGAGGCGAAACCAAATATAAGATGGTTATATTGGAATAAGCTCTTTTCTGCATTGATTAACAAATATTTCTTTGACAATTTCAATTTCCCTTTGCAGATCAGCTTGAGCTGATCTACAAAAGTCTAGGTTTGTGAAGTGATCCCTTCCTAATAGTTGTCAAAAATGTCCTCAGTCCAGTCTCGGACTGGCCTGCAGGGCAGCAGGACTATCCACCGTTAGGCCCCTCCACATTATAGCCACGCCCCCTCCATTGTTAGGGAGGAGCTAAGAAAACAGCTGACTCCCGACTTGCATACAATTCATCATTTGGACATACGCGAGAACAGGAAGGGACAGATGCATTCCACAGTGGAACGCAGGCACCTTCCTCTCCAACAGTAACAAGCACGGACCACGAGAAACATCCTCTGATTTCAGCACACTGGGTACCCGGCCACCATCTCTATATATATCGAAACTGCAAGTAAACAAAGTTAAATTTGAAAGCATCGCAGCAATAACCATGTGATATATGTGGACAGTGATCTGAATATTTATATTGCACTAGCAGAGACTTAAAGAAATACCAATTCCCATCTACTGGACTTGTATGCTATGAACATTATTTTATTGAGATATCAGTGACTGTGTTATATCTGGATCAATGCAGCATTTATACCCACTGCCATTTGCCTCCCAGTAGCTAGACTAGTCCAGGTCTATATACCTAGGGTTGTCTGATTTTTTATGTATGTTCAATTGATGCTGTCAGAGATAACCTAAACGGGTCCTTTCTCCTGAACTCCGGCTGCTATACCTTGTGGGTATCGATCGATAGAGAGACAGACAACTTCAGATGTTAGGCTGAAAATGTATCTGGTTCTGACCAGCCCTAAGTCAGAGTAGCTTTATTTATACATAGTTTCACAGAAAAAGAGAGATAAGGAATGCAAGGTTTCTGAAGGCATCTTGTCCATGTCAGCAGTTTGTGGGCATGATGTAAAGCAGATGTCTTTATCTCAGTCACGTAGGCCTCAAGTGGGGGTCGTGGGCTCCTGGTTCCGAAGCTGCTGGATGTGCACATTCTTGAGAAGAGACATGTTGGCGAAAAAGAAATGAATGTGAGGCAAAGTTCATGGACAATATTCTGCAAGCTGCAGACTATTCTTCTTTCTGCAGTAATTATACAAAATGCATTACTTTAAGAAGTTCATAAAATGTATATCTCTCACATAAACCCCTCTTTTTATCATTTTTATAATTACCCTGCCTATCCTTTTGGTGTGCATGAAGCACTCCTGCACCCGACCTACTTCATTCAATTCAATGGAACCTCTAATAGGCCCTTAGAGGATGGTAAAGGTACATTCAATCAGGTCTGTGGTTCATGTACACCTAATTCTTAAAAATAATAAAAAAAGAAAATGGGAAAGACTGAGGGGGAGAGTACAAAAGAGCCTTAAAGCTCGGAGAGGACAAGGTAAACCTCTGATACTGGTTTGGGCTTTACATGTCTTTTAAGAGACTTCTTATTCAGAATGAGATCATTTCTGCACCTTTTCAAACAGCATTGGAAAAAACATAAGCTTAGTTTAAAAATGACATATAGCAACAACAATAAAGCGAATATCTTAGCTATCCATATTAAAATGCCTGAAATCCATGCGAAAATACCTGTGCCCCAATTGCTAGGATTTAACCATGAGAAGGCTGATGTCCACCAGCCATCATTTACTGTATCGGGGTCAAAATTTTCTTTCCTGAAATTCTCCTTCATTTCTTTGGCTTCTGTCATGTACCTGTCTATAACTTCTTCTCTGTTTGGCTGCATTTAGAATTATGTGTGATAAATAAGGTTGGGTGAAATTTACTATAACCTGACAGCGTGACTTAGGGACGGACCCTAAAGGGAAACTCTTATTGTGGTAACTAATGCGTATTTGGCCATATGGGGTCCATATTGACTCATTTATAGCCCTATTGGATTCTATTCCCTTATTGAAACAGTATTTTGGTCTGACTCCATTCGTGTTTAGTTTTACTACTGGGTATCTGGTGGTTTTATACTTGTGGCTGACCATGCGTCCACATGAGAAGTTTCCCTCTCTCATTTTAGTCAGCTCTTCACTACTCAAAGGTATGGGAACCAGAGCTATATTTTTACTGATGGTAGGAGTACGAGAACATACCCAGCAGTTGCTGGTATTGGTTATTTGACTGATGGCGTTGTGCAAGTGTGCTATAACATTCTCTGGCTCTTCTAAATTAGAAAAGGCTGTAGGAAAACATAGAAAAAGAACAATTTTTTTAAAGGACCTTACTCCCCTTCATGGTTTTTCCTGGGTCACCGTAGCCTTTTTGCAGTGACTGGCGTGGATCCAAGGATCCTTTCCTTCAAGTTTCACAGAAGTGGGTGTAGTCAACAGAACTTGATATGGCCCCTCAAATCGTGGTTCCAGAGACCTCCTCACGTGTCTTTTTACGAAGACGTAATCTCCTGGCACCAGGGCATGTGTTCCAGTGCAATCCTCTGGATCTGGGATTGAAGAGAAAACTCAAGAATGTATGTTAGTGAGGGACTTCTGTAGTTCTTTCACATAACTAGTCAGTTCACCTTGGTGTTTCACTAAAGATTGTGGAAAATAACACCCTGTCTTTGGCGGCCCCCCAAACAGTATTTCATAGGGGCTCAGTCTGTGTTTCTTATTAGGTGTTGTCCTGACTGAGTATAGGGCGAGGGGAAGGCATTGCAGCCAGGGCATCCCTGTGCTTTTCATGGCTTTCTGTATTTTGAGCTTGAGAGTGCCATTTAGCCTTTCTACCTTGCCACTACTCTGCGGGTGGTAGGGGGTATGGAATGCTTGAGCACTCCCCAAGTCTGACATGATAGATGTCATCACTTCTCCTGTAAAAGTAGTACCTCTGTCTGATTCAATCACCTCTGGAACCCCGTATCTACATACTACCTCAGATAGCAGCTTCTTGGCTGTATTTTTCGCTGTGGCTTTGGATACCGCCCACGCTTCCGAAGAGACTGGAGAATAGATCAGTAGCTACTAGGACATATTCATATATTCCACATTTGGGTAGCTGAATGTAATCTATCTGTATGCGCTGAAAGGGGTAGAGGGGTTTAGGTGTCACCCTGGGAGGTACTGTTACTGTGTGACCAGGGTTGTGTGTGTTACAGATGGTGCAGGCCTTTACCAGATTACTGGCAGCTGTGCTGAAGCCTGGCGCGATCCAGTGTCTGAATACAGAGTTAATTCTTGCGTCTTTTGAAACATGGGAAGGCCCATGCACTAGAGCAGCCAGTGTAGGAAAAAGGACTCTAGGGAGACAGTGTCTGTCTGTTGTGGCCCATATGCCCTCTATGTGTTCCGCCCCCCTCTTTTTTCACTCCTCTCTTTCAGATACTGCTTCTTGCTTTTGGAGGATTTTTACTTGTACTAGCGGTAAGTCTGCTGCAGCTCTTGCAGCCTGGTCTGCTAGTCTGTTTCTTCTTACTTCCATAGTCTGCTCTCTGGTGTGTGCTTTTACCTTTATGACTGCCACATCCTTGGGTAGTTTTAATGCAGCAAACAACCTCAAAATGATTTCTGCATTTTTAATGGGTTTACCGTTAGAGGCCATAAAGTATCTGTTCTTCCAAATACTTTGATAGTCATGTGCAACCCCAAAGGCATATCTGGAGTCAGTGTAAATGTTAGCTGTTCTCCCTTCTGCATACTGACATGCACTTATAAGTGCTTCTAATTCAGCTTGCTGTGCAGATTGACTTGGTGGGAGGGGTTGCTGGAGTACAATGTCTGTTTCTGTTGTAACTGCATAACCTGTTTTGGGAGAGCCCTCCTCATAATACCTGGACCCATCTACAAACAGGAGTAAATCAGGGTTGCTAAGAGGTGTCTCTTTAACATCCCCGGGAGGTTTAGTTTCCAGATCCATTAAGGCTAGACAGTCATGATCACAGAGAAATTTTTTTAGTTGTGTTCCCTGCTTTGTCACAGCCTCAACACTCTCTGTATTGACTGTGTCTTCAGCAACACTTTCTATACTGTCTGCGTCTGCAGCATCTATAGTGTTACTGTCTGTGTCTGCAGCGTCTATACTGTTACTGTCTGTGTCTTCAGTGTTTGCAGCATTTATACTGTTACTCCCCTCTTTTATATCCATGCAACTTGGGAACAATGTTGCTGGATTTAAAACTGTGCATCTTTTTAGTGTAACGTTTGAGGGTGTCAGTAGTGCTACTTCATATTTAGTTAATCTAGCCACTGAGATGTGTTTTGTTCTGGCTTGATTCAGTATTTCCATGACTGAGTGTGGTACCTGAATGGTGAGAGGGTGATCCAGCACTATCTCGGCAACTTTTTGTAGCAATAAAGCAGCTGCTGCTACTGCTTTTATACATGTTGGGGCTCCCACTATGACGGGGTCTAATTTTTGTGAGTAGTACCCCAATGGTCTTTGTCTGCTCCCATGCTCTTGTGTTAGTACGCCATGAGCGTGCCCTTCTTGTTCATGGCAGAACAAGTTGAACGGTAGTTCATAGTTAGGTAGCCCAAGGGCTGGGGCGCTTGTGATTAAATCTTTGATCAGCTCAAAAGCTGCTTTTTGTTCAGCTGTTGACCAAAACATATTGCAACTTCTATTCATTGGAAGTTGGATCAATGCAATCTGCATTGCCTAAATGGTCTTTTTTGCTGGAGATCTGTGAAGAAAAAAACTTTTGCATAAAGATTAACATTTATTCACTAGGAATTACAGTAACTGTTATTAATTCACGTTGAACAGCTGCTAATACGACACTTGCTTAAAAGTTTCTCTTTGTAGCTTAATTGTGACGCTATGCGTTCCATGCAATGAAAAACTGATTTCCTCAAAGAGGCAGTCCTCAATATCACAAACAGGGAATGTCAAAGTGACGAGACCTGGGCGAGTGTTCAAAGCCACTCCTTTCTCATCATCTCTTTGTAAACCAAATATTCACACATATTTCCAGATTCTGTGATTTCCATGTTTACAGTACAAATATATATTCACAATTCTTGCTCACAGACGACATTTTATCTCGTAACAATTCTTTATGGGCATAACAAACCCTTCTGATTTCTGAGAACATTTATCAGCGCCATTTTACACAGATAAAAACAGCTTGTAATATCTCTCCATGTAAAGCTCACTACCACAATTCTCAACTTCATTAAAGAGAAAGCTATTTTTCTCAAAAAAAATAATACAAATAAATATTACTTTGTTCAAATATAGAAACGGCTTGTTGGACCCCAGCCAACTTTGTTCTGACACCAGTAATAATGATAATGTACATTATTTACAGTCTTGTGACGGACCAAAGACTTTAAAACTTCTTTTGCATCTCTTCAAAAACATTACATTTACAACTGTACAGCTTTTTCAACCTTGAAACATGTCTCTTGTAAAACGGTCAAGACAGACAAACACGGATCTCCCTCACACACAGTAAGAAGGAGATAAAACTCACATACAGAGAAAGAAAAATTAACTGCTATCTTCCAGCCTACTGCTGTGGAACTACATGTCCCAGCATTAGACTAAATACACATTAGCTTCAACATGCTAATATCAATCAGCACTCAGGACATATTTTTCCTATTGAAAAATAGAAACATTGTTGGAAGAACCATTTTATTAATGTTACATACATTGTCAGATAACAAAAAAACACAGAGTGCTTCTTATCTCAACACACTGAAATCTTTTACACAGAATAAGGGAGGGGCACATCTCACTCTTCAGCTGCGCAGCATTTAAACATACATTTTTAGTACACAACCTACTTGATTCATTGTTTTAGTCATTATATCATTTAGCTTGTGATACATTTTCTATTTCATCAGTGTCACTTAAATTTGTTAACTGTAACATATCACAGCAATCATTGTCATTCTCTAATTCTTCTGACATTTTACACCATGCAACACATCTGTCAAAATAACCTTTTTCTTTCAGTGCTTTCTCATTGTCTTTAATTAGTTGTTTCAAAAATGGAACTTTTAATGTACCGTTCTCAGACACCCCTGCAGCTTTGAACAGTTTTCTCATCCCTTTTGTGAAATCCTTGCCTTTATGCTTTCGCATATACTTTATGGGGTCTAGATCCCCGTACTTTTCGGATTTCTCTCCTGTCTTGGACCCTTTATTTCCCACACTGGGATTACCTTATGGTCCAATATATTTTGAATGAGAAAACTTTTATTTGTTCCTGTCTTGCTTTACAACAAGTTTGTAGCGGGTCTGCCTTTCTGAATGTTCCTGACTACTTTTACTAAAATCCAACAAAAAAACACAATCAAGTATACAATCAAGATTATTTGCAGGGTCAACTGTGTGATCTGACTGAGTTCTGTGGTGTTATTCATGTGTATGTATCAGGTGTATGGCATAGAGAAGACAATATATCAATACATGTAACAATACAAGACAGATTACACACAAGTACCTTGATACTCTTAATAGTATCTGTTGCCAGAGTTCAGGGATCTCCGTCAATCAGACTGCAGTACCCTCGAGCTGGGATAATTCCCCCTCCACAGAGACAGCTCTAAGAGCAAAAATAAAGCTTTTTGCTCACCAGTGCTGGATTAACGTCTGTCTGTCTGGAAAGGGAGAACCCCGTTGTCGGGAGGTCTGATGTATTGGAGACCCCGGCGTCGAGCCCCCACTGAAACTGTCAGAGATGACCTAAACGGGTCCTTTCTCCTGAACTCCGGCTGCTATACCTTGTGGGTATCGATCGATAGAGAGACAGACAACTTCAGATGTTAGGCTGAAAATGTATCTGGTTCTGACCAGCCCTAAGTCAGAGTAGCTTTATTTATACATAGTTTCACAGAAAAAGAGAGATAAGGAATGCAAGGTTTCTGAAGGCATCTTGTCCATGTCAGCAGTTTGTGGGCATGATGTAAAGCAGATGTCTTTATCTCAGTCACGTAGGCCTCAAGTGGGGGTCGTGGGCTCCTGGTTCCGAAGCTGCTGGATGTGCACATTCTTGAGAAGAGACATGTTGGCGAAAAAGAAATGAATGTGAGGCAAAGTTCATGGAGAATATTCTGCAAGCTGCAGACTATTCTTCTTTCTGCAGTAATTATACAAAATGCATTACTTTAAGAAGTTCATAAAATGTATATCTCTCACAATGCCATACCATATGTATGTATATAGAAATCAATGCCTCATAATATAAATACTGTGGTTTAATTGGAGTATTTTATTTGTCTATATTAATGTATTTTTATGTATTTTAACCAGGATTCAATAAATTGTGATAAAACTAACATTAAATGTTATCCCACTAATTGAACCGAGCCTCTTGCTCACAGCCTAATACAAGATATAGAAAAATACGAATTGTGTTCAAGATAAAAGAATACAAATTTTATCATTAGCATTACACTTGGAATAATACATAAGTCATTGAGCGCTTAACTTTCAGTATATTATTAGTTCGTAGAGAGGGATAACCTGTGTTAATGCTGCTCTTGCAACAGTAGGGGTAGAGCGCAACTCCCCCCCTCCCCATTTTTGCCAAACACTCCCGTTAAACACACTACCACACAGGTGCAGAGAGTCGGGTCTGGGCTCTCTGAACCTGCGCGGTAGTGTGTTTTTCACTTTGAGCAGGGCAGATGAGAGTAGGAGTTCCGGATATCCAACCGCCCAGAGGAGCATGAGCAGGTTAGTAACTAAGTGCGCAGTCAGCCTGTCATTTTAAAAGAGAAGGATGAGCACACTACATTCTTTATATACTACACTATGGTGCTAGCTGTCCTTCGTGGGCTGACCACTCTCCCTTTAGTGTCTGGTCTCGCCTCTATGATGGCTGGCCACACCCCCGCTGGTGGGCCCCTAGCGTTGCAGTCCCCCAGTGGGCCCTTCAGTCCGACACTGCCTCAGTCTCAGGTAGCAGGTACTATACTGTGTGAAGTTTGGGGTTGATAGCAATTTTAAAATCTCCACAAATGCAAATACTTTCCATTTTTATCTTCCTCAATACAGGATCTATTTCCATGGCTCATTTGCTCCACACTACATATAATAAAATACCTGAGTCTACCAACTTCGGTAGTACTGCTTCCACCCTAGGTCGAATGACATATGGCATTGGTTGATCCTTAATACATTTCAAAGTCGCTGATTTGTTCAGTTCAATATTGGCCTTTATCATTTTTAATGTTCCTATCCCTTTATTTTAAATGGTTGTGCGTCATCCAGCAGATGAGTCAGCCTCTCAGTAGTAGTGTTACAGCTTTGTTGTTTCAACACTTTTAGTGTATTAATGGACTGTCAATACAGGAAAGTTGTTCTCCAATTTCTGCATTTTTGTCTTTACTTCAAGTTCACCTTAAATTTTTCTAAAGGAGACTCTTTTTCTCTGATGTATATCTTTAGCTTCCACCACTTCCAAGTGCCACATATTATTTGGCGGTCTGCTGCCATGATGCTGTGCAGTTCTTGACAGGAGACGTCCCTCTCGGTGCAATCCAACTTGTTTTTAGACACCTTATATAATACCTTTGTAGAACAGATGATATAGTTACAGGTTGAAACCAGATGCGTTTATTATATTTGTAATAAACACATTCGATAAAACCTCTCTAACACAGCCTAAATAACTCATATAAGTCAAAAACACAATGGGCTTTGTCGTTAATAAACTTGACATTTGAAAAAAGGATGGCAAAGCGCAGAGAACCGCTGCTTAGTTAATATACCCCTAAGACTGACTATACATGTGGTAATCAAGTCATTTAGTCAAAATGGCAAAAGACCAAAGCAGTGTCCAATTAGACTAAAAATATTTTATTGTTGCGCAAAAATTCAGCATTAGATAGCTTACCGGAAACAGAAGGAATCACCACAACTGCACAAAACTTTTAAGTGGACAATGCTATGCAAAATAATAATCTTTGACTGTAACTCTATTTCATTCAGTGCAATATTGGTTTGCTACATATGACCAGCGTGTTTCGCCTAGCAATGAAATGAACAACAAAATTTACATAATTATGACCAGCATAGAGAAAAGTGCTATGTGTGGGTTGGGGGAGAGGGGGAGGGGGCTAAGAGCGCAACTGTGAATCAGTATGACTTATGTTGTGAAGGTCCAACCTGATTGGCCATAGTCACTGTACTCCTCACTATGACAGTTTTAATTGTTACTTGTCACACATGTCCTTAAATCTACTAGAGGACTCAACAAAGTCACCAGCAGCTAAATTAAGGAGCTCCTCACCTAATGTAACATTATATTATTATGTCTTCTAGAGTACGTTTAAAATGGCTTTCTACACTTTGTGTGATACATACGTTTTAGATCATTTTTTTTTTAATGAACTTTCTCAGTGGATAAGCAATGCATTTTGACAAAGACATATCCAGGAGAAGGAGGGACGTGGATTAGAGGCAAAAATGACCATATTTCTTTTTACAATAATATGCACTTATAACCCGAAAACTCTTATAAAGTGTGTGCAACTTATGTTTCAAAGCTACAAGGGCATGGCAGAGGAATCAGGCAAGAGGCTGCTCTTATGATTATCATTATTATTATTATTATAATAATAATTATTATTATTATTAGGTGCAGAGTTTTATAGTAACTGTGCAGCACTGTTTGTACAAAATTAAGAAGACTGATCTGATATTTGAATATAGTGGAATTTAAAGTAACCTAGTTTGTCTAATATGTTTGAAAGTGTCAGTGAAGACTACAGCATGTGTGTCAAAGGTGCGATTAGACTGGTAAAATGTTGCTGAAGAATTTGAAACAATTTGGTGTCAACTTTACAGCTATTTACAAGGATTGAGAAAATAACTTCAGAAGTCTCTTTCAATTTTATTGATTGTTATGTTTAACAGACAATAAAATAGAAGATGTTGTCTATATAGCAGATGATTCCCAAATATGAACTATAATTCATATATTGAATAATGTTTGAATATAATTTTAAATGAACAATATGCTTTGCTTAGTATTTTTTGAAACAAGAAGTTGCTTACAGGTAGTAAATGAGGAACCATGTCCAAAAATTTGTTTATTTCTGATGTAATAATTTTACCACAGAGACATGTCTCAAACATATGGTTTGTTAGCACATATGGTAAAGCCCGAAAACTACAAATTATTTCTGTAAGGTGCACGGTACGTATGTATGATCATGACACATGAAAATTAGCCCATATTGTAATTTTGTTTATATTTGTATTTTTGCATAGGAAAGTACATCTGAAGTATATAAAAAACTGCTGATCAGAAACAACTAGAATAATCTTGATGTACATCCAGGGCCGGATTAACCCTAGGGCTCACTGGGCTATAGCCCAGGGGCCTCGGGCATCCAGGGGGTTCTTGAAAGTGCTCAGCAGCATTATTGATCGGTCGGGGGCGGGGGCGCCACCGATGCGATCTATGCTGCTGAGCACTTTCACTACGGTCCTTCCCTGACGCACAGTATACTCCTCACGAGATCTCCTTAGTAAAGAGCGCACAGCGCACCGGGGAAGGAGGTAAGATGCTTGGGGGCGGCTCTGATCAATGGGGGAGCGGCTCGGATCACGGGGCGGCGGCTCGGATCATGGGGGGGCAGGGCCGGATTAACCATAGGGCTAACTGGGCTACAGCCCAGGGGCCTATGGCATCCAGGGGGCCCTTGAAAGTGATCCGGCCCTGGGGGGGCCCTCACAGGGGAATGGAGGCCCCCTTAGCCCAGGGGCCTCCATCCCCTTAATCCGGCCCTGTGTACATCTCCTCAACATCTAAGCTGCAATTCTCACTTCCTGAATAGCTTTTGTTATCTTGGAAAATAAAGCTTTGATAAAAGACTACAAGTTGAAGTACCTCTGATAAACCTTATGATGCTAGTTGGTTCCATGTATCCATGTATCTAACAGTCTATTGATGTATTTAATTTAACTTAAATAACATAAAAATACTATTGATGTTCAGCTTTGCCAGAGATTGTTTAACATCTTTATTTCTCAGGCTGTAGATAATGGGATTCAGCATAGAACAGGGACACCACCCAGTCCTGGTCCACTGAGTAGTTTAAATGATGCCATAAGCTGAGGGCAATTCAAATATTGTGTTAATACTTTTCTCAGCACTTACCATTAGGTTTTATTTACAGCCAACCAATCACAGTGGTGGGGAGTGGTTACTGTTGATGTTATAAATTATACTGACATGGTGGGCTGGCCCTCTTGGTTCCTGAATATTCAGATCGGAAGCATCTCCTGTGTTAATTAAAGGCATAGTATTCAGTTGCTTGTTCTGTCACTGTTTGTATTTCTATACTTACTTTCTAACTTTCTTATAGTCTATTTCTCACTGCCTTTCCTGTCATACTTTTGTTATTTTACTCAATTCTCAACCCCTCTTCCTCCTTTTCATATTTCTCTCCCCCAATACTGTGTAGTTTTCCTCACACCCCCTTCTCCCCCTCAATTCACCTTAACTTTCTGCCCATATTTTCCTGATTTACTACCTTCACCTCCCAATTGCTTAACGATGTCCCGTCCCCGTCGTCAGGTAGTTCCCCCAGCCCGTTTACTGGGCGGCAGTGAGTCTTCAACCATCGCTCAGACTGAAGCTCCGTCCCTTGGCGTGCCTTTGTGCAGGCGCGTCAATGTGAGTCCAGAGGGGGGCAGTCGCGATGACGCCAAGTTTAGTACTGGCCAATGGTAAAGATTTGGGTTTCGTACAGTCTTGGGACAGTGGTAATTGAGATTTACCTTACACTGTATTGGTTTCAAAATTGCTTGTTAGCTGACTGCTTTGCTCTCGCCGCTATCAGAATTTAAAAAATATGTTATATTAAATAAACTGCGACCTTTTTTGCCAAATTCTATATCTTGTGTCCTTGTGGTTATTTTTAGTTAAGTATGGATATTTAGAACACAAAAGGTATTGGTGTAATGATAAAAGGTATTAACACTGAGCATTTTATGCAGAAGTTGGTCGTAGATACATGAAGAGACCTGGGCAGTAGAACAAGGCTACACAAGTAAAGTGATAGACACAGGTGGAAAGAGACTTGCTCCTGCCTCTAGTAGAGCCAATCCTTAATAATGGCAATAAAATGTGGACATATGATATCAGTATACATAAGAAAGAACCCACTTCAATAGAGCCAGCAACAGCAAATAAGAAAATCTCATTAAGAAATGTATCTTTGCATGAAAGCTTTAAGATGGGATAGATATCGCAGTAGAAATGATTAATGACTTGATCCAAAAAATAGTAAGATAAATGCACAATATGTGTGTGTTAATGAGTTAAGAACTCCTGAACTACTAAGCAAATGAGTTGAAAACATCTTGCTTGGTTGACAAGTGACGTATAATACAAAGGTTTACATATGGCTGCATGTTGGGTGTAATAGTTGACAAATACAATATATCTACAAAGGATAAATTCATGAGGAAAAAGTACATTGATGTTTGCAGGCCTGGAGTCATTCTAATTAAAGCAATGATCATAAGATTACCCAGCAATGTTACCAGGTACACTGATAAGCAGAGGAGAAAGAGAGGCAGCTTAAGGTTTGGGTCAGAGGAAAGACCAGCGAGCACAAATTCTGTCACAAGTGTTGTGTCCATTGACTTGCTGGTTTGTGGTGTAATCTGCATGAAATTATATATAAATTCCATAGACAAAAAACCTTACAGTTTAACATGTCCGATTAAGGCTTGTTACACTTACACACCATCTAAAATATAAGAAAAATATTGAAACTCTTTCACTAAAACTCCAAAAAGCAATGAAATTACGACGATTAAGGCAGAAGCCTTAATGGACGTGTTCCTTGCGTAATACAGACATGGTTTGCCATCGCATCCTGTGGTTAGCTGCAGATACAGCACTATCATGGATTGAGATTGCTGTCACTCACAAAATCCTCCGATCCCCTTCTCCTCCTCTCCTCCACTCCCCCTTTCCTCCTCTCCTCCACTCCCCCTCTCCTCCTCTCATCTGCTCCTCCACTCCTCCTCTCATCCGCTCCCCTTCTCCTCCTCTCATCTGCCACCCGTCTCCTCCTCTCATCGGTTTTCTCTCTCCTCCTCTCATCAGCTTCCTGTTTCATCCGCTCCCCTTCTCCTCCGCTCCCCATCTCCTCCCCGTCTCCTCCGCTCCCCCTCTCCTCCGCTCATCCGCTCCTCATCTCCTCCTCTCATCCACTCCCCGTCTCCTTCGCTCCCTGTCTCCTCCTCTCCTACGCTCCCCGTCTCCTCCTCTCCTCCACTCCCCTTCTCCTCCTCTCATCCGCTCACCTTCTCCTCCTCTCATTGCGTTACCTACTGGGCTGCTGCAGATATTTTTACAGCTTTCCAGGATCCTCGGGATCTCTGAAGGGGTCGGGCTCCTGCAGCCACTGCCATCGCTGGTGCTGCTTGTGCCGCGATCTCACCTGCAGGTCAGCCTCTACCAGCAGCTTCTTTGTCTGGGTGGCCAGGGCGGTTGATTGCACTTTGGATTTCTTGTGGATCTGGCTGCGGTCTGGCTCCACAGACCAGCAGGAGGAGTAGCCATACACGTCCTTACTCCATACTATGACCGGGGAGAGATCTTTCCTATGTCTCCATGCATTGCCCATCACAGAGCACTTTTAAACTTCCCGCGCCCAGCTCAGTGCAGTGAATAAAGTAACTTATGTCACTGAGGGGCGAGAAGTTTAAAACAGGCTCTTTAACCACCATCTCTAGCACCGCATGGACTTATTAAACTTTATAAGGAGAGAGGTGTCAGAGCTAAAAATACTACATGGTGCCCCCCCGCCCTCAGTCCCAAAACACCAACCAGCCCTCCTATACCTGGCACATATGGCTAATTTCTTAGTGAGAGGGTCAGCATTATTTGTGCTCACAAGTGAAGCCACTCTGAGTACACCCAGCACATACCTCTATCTGACATGAGCAACGTTATGAAATTCTGTGAAATCCCCTATCTTTAAAATGGGGCATTTTTTTTAAAATTGTAAAAAAACTGTAACTTTGTTAAACTTGTGAACCCTCAACGGCACTCCTCAGCCCTAATAGCTTTCTAGCAAAACATACCCCAAGTCTTAAAATGCCCTGTACACTGAGTTACGCTCTCCCAAATAAACAGAAAAACGGTGACTTTTTGCAAAGCAGGAAGTGGAAAAAAACGGCAAGATTTTCAACTTTAGATTATTCCTAATTTGTCATTTTTTATTCTTTTTTTCTGAAATTTGACATGCGGCACCAATGGACGGTTCTCCATTCGCATTCCAAATTTCAGCTTAATAGCTTTAATACGTTTTAAAATGTAGCCCCTCAAACACCATGCCTCCTCTCTCACAGATTTAACATTGAGGAATGCCGTTTATTAGATGTAACCTTAATATAAGGACACGACTGTGCCCTTATAATATATGTTGCCATTTATTTAATATATATTGTTTGGCCACCAATGTTTAATGAACCGCATAATTTACTTTACATGATTCTTGCAGCAAACAACATGAACAATATGAAACACTTACTCTGGTTAATATTTGCTTCAAAATTTGTACTCTGATGAGCTCCAATATCCACCAACCTTCAGGCTGAAGGTATAAGGAAAGTAAAATGATATTTCATGATTTCATGATTCTGTTGGTCGACAAATAGTGTCTATGTTCCTGCAGTTATAGCAATAGCATTTATAAAGAGCGTCTGCTTGTTAAGGCTTACAATCGAAAAGGAAAATGTCTCTGAAGGAAGGCAAATGTCCTGAATTTTTTATCTTTCAATTCAAATGACTCCTTTTAACTTCAGTCAATGTTTTTAAATTACAACTTAAAAAAAGTCATCAGGGTTAAATGCTGATAAAGTAGATTTATCATCCAATTTTGCATAATTCGTTTGAAATTCAGCACATATAATGAGGATTGGCCATGAAGGCACCCATGGTAGTCAAAATTAATGTATTATGAGGTGGAAATTATATTTAGACCACCATAATGTCTTTTCAATTTTTTGCAACAGAAGTAAATTAAGACAAGTTTTAATCTCTTGAGTTTCCTCTAAAAGTTTGTTTGAAGATATTAGGTAATAAAATAATTCTCCTCATCAGAATGACCTTGTTTCTATTTAGCTCCAATGCTCATGAAAAGTACTCTCAGGAAATAATTGAGGGCTGCCCCTCACATTGGTGAGGACATTGGTGAGTCATTTGTCAGAAAGACCTCCCTAAAGTGTTGTAAATCTCACTCAAAACCAGACTGTACAACATGATGTCATGTTAACACCAATTGACCTGGGGTTTTGACTGGAGAACAGTAGCCTCAACAGTATCAGGATAATATGAAAGACTGGAAAGAAAAAAAATTGCATATGGTGTCCTAACTGTCTAATACCAGAGATCCAGTGGATAAAGGTAGTGCAGTCTACATACAATTGTAGGTAATATAATGTGTGGTAATAATAAATATTCTGCACTGGTAGACTAAGTGTCTGGAATTGAATGGGAAGGATAAGTAGTGTTTTCATAGTGGTAAAGTGTAGTAAAGACAACATTTTGAGGTTGCATCCCTCAACCACAGTAGCTGGACTAATATCAGACAAGATGGAAATTCTATGCTGGCAAAATCAATGTCCTTGTGATCTATAGCAGCCCAATAAATTGCTCTTTTGTTGTTTAATAGTGCTTCTTTAATATAATGTCTCTAGGACACTCACCAGGGGCTAGATTTACTATCAGGCGTGATGCATGGCGGCTTCAAACCGCCATGCATCGCGGCGGTTTTCCGGCGTGTTTGCATGGCAAACAGCCGGATTTACTAATGGGCGCATTTCAGCTTCAATTTGAAGCCGCCGGCGATGTAACGGCGGGATGTAATGCTCAAAGCCGCCGGCGGCTTTGAATAGAACATGGCGCTTTTGCTTTAAATGACGGCGCTTTTGTGTAAAGGCGGTTTTTTTGAAAATTACACCTGTCTCCTGGCCTGTTACTATTGGCTATTTTCAAACTCAGGAGATTTGACATCACAAGCCCTATATAAACCACTGGCCTGACACTTTTTTCTCTGATAGGGTTTAGAGGATTTTTGTGAGAGGAGTTTGGAGGATAGTGGTTTGCTGAGAGTTGGTGTTTGGTGGATTGGTGGAGCGATATCTGATTGAAGTGTGAGTAGTCCTGTGGTTTTTTCCTGTTTTGTACATTTATTTTCTCATTTATTTTCTGTCTTGTATTTTTTGTATTTGACTTGTCCTCTGTCTGTGTTACTTGTGTGTGACTGTGTGGAGAGTGTGTCTGTAGGTAGTGTAGTTTGTTCTTTGTGTTTGTAAGTCCTTCAGTGTTTTGTGTTTTTCTGTCTTCTGGGTAAAAATGTCCAGAGATAGGAGGGGAGCAGAGGCTGAGGAGAGGGAGATGGAGGTTGAGGGGTCAGAGGAGGGAGAGGGAGAGGTTGAGGAGACAGGACAGAGCAGGAAGACCAAGACAGGGAGGAATGTGCGCTTCTCACATGATGAGAATTGTGTGTTGGTGCACAATATCATTCCCTGCTACGAGGTGATCTTGGGGAACCTGGCAGCCCGGACTCCGCTAAGGCGGCGCCACCAATTGTGGGGGAGAGTGTGCGACGCTGTTAACGCGGTGGGCCCACTAAAGAGGACAGTGGCGCACTGCCGCAAGAGATTTTCGGACATTAAGAGGAGGTTGAAGGAAAAAATGGCCCAGGAAAGGAGGTCCACAAGACGCACGGGTGGTGGCCCCCCTCTTCGCGTTGAATATACCAGCTATGAGGAGGAGCTGCGGCAGATAATGCCCCGTGAAATAGTGGAGGGAATTAATGTGCAAGACACAGATTCGCCCTCGTTTGGCCAAGGAGTTGGTGAGTGATTTGTCCTTTTTAAGCTAACAATATTGAAAATGTTTTTTTATTGTAAAAGTGTCTTTTTTACTCAATCAGTATGTAAAGGGCAATAATTTTGTTTATAACTGTTTTTTAATGTGCAAACACATGTCTTCCAAAGATTTATTATTTGTAAAAGGCTTTTTGCTGCAAATACATTGTATGCTTTTTCTAATACATCCAGATTCACCTGGACCACAGTTGAGTCCCATTCCTACAGCTACACCTCCACCTTCAGTCAGAGATTCGCCCACAGAAGAGCAAGCAGGTGTGTGATTTATGTTTTTGTGCTAAATAATGGAGTTAATTGTTTTTCTGTGGAAATGTTGCTGGCAAAATTTTTTTTATTAAAATATGGTGTGCTATGCGACCTTAGGGCTACATTTACTAAACTGAGATGTTGGCTAGAGCAACCAATCTGAATATACCTTTACTTTATTTATTGCATTCTACAAAAAGAGAGCTCAAATCTGATTGGTTGCTATAGGCAACGTCTTCACTTTTTTACACACGCAGTTAAGTCAAAATACCCAGCATGTACTACACAGAGGGAGGACTGAAATAGGATTTGTGTACCCCAAGGCACGGTCTAGCCAGATATTGCGTAATAAATCACAATATTTGTAGGTTACAAATACTATGCTTTTTTAGCCCCCTCAACCATACATAGTTCATATGATACTGGGTATTAAAAGGATAATATGTGCATCCTTAAGCAGGTAGCATAGGACAATAAATCATTAATGCAAAAATTGTGAAACAATCTGTAGTTTGTAAAGATTATTCTTTCCTATCAAGTGTTCAGAATGCAATATACAAACATATTATATCCTATATACTTACCGTCATTTTCATACACAGGGCCCTCTTCATACCAGGCACCTCAGGTGGAGTCCCTCCAAATGTCCCCTGAGCCAGATGAGCAAACCATAATCACCCTGGAAACAGTGGATGCCCCTGTGTCTGGTTTCCAGGATGTTGCACCTGGCCCTGCTGAAGCCCCAGCACACCAGCAGCCGGCACCTCAGAGTATGGACCCAGCCCGTGAAATGGCGCAGTCTATTGGTGCTTTCCAGCAGCAGCAATCAGTCTTCATGGAGAGCCAAACTCACAACATTTCCCAAATTGCGGCCCAGTTGAGGCGGATACACCGCACAAATAGCCAAATTCCTGCTGCAATCAATCGTCTGGCTAATGCCTGGGAGCAATCCAATCTGCAGATGGCCCAAATGACTGGGGCTGTGGAGGCATTAAATTCCTCCGTTCGCGAGGGGAATGCGAACCTGACCCGGCTGGCAGGCCAACTGCAGCAAGAACTCATTGCCCGCTTGCCTGCACCCTTTTCCTCGGCCACCACAAGTACCGCTAGTACGCCAAGCAGATCGGCACAGAGTACTCCTCCAAGGAGAGGTGCTCGCACCAGGGGTGGGGCAGGGAGAGGACAGAGTGGGGCAAAACATAGCGATATGGAAGCAAAAAGGCGTCGCTAGCGCTAACACATGACTATTGCCTCATGCTTTTTTTACTTTGTATAAGCATTATCCTTTATTATTTATTGTGTTGTACTGCAATAAATGCAGTTAAATTTCTATGGTGTCAGTGTTTATTTTCTGCTAATTAAACAAGAGTATAGTGATGTTTTAAAAAACTAGGCACTCAAATCATTTACACATTGCCCTCTGACTGTCACAAACATTGCACTCACATCAAACACATTTTAGAGAAATAAATGTTTTTCCTATTGTGTAGTAGTTTGTAATGAGACGGACTCTAATTTGCCTTCCGCCCTCTGTGCTCTGCACATCACCAGATGTGACACAGACCCCTTCTGCTTCAGTGTGTACTGCACTAATCGGTGGGGTAAATTGATGTAATGCTAGATTATGTATAAAACAGCCAGCCAGGATAATATCAGACCCCTTTTCAGGTGCATACATAACCACCCCACCAGATTATTCTAGTAAGCTGAACCTGGTTTACCAAAGTACAAATGTACGCTATAACACACCTCTACTAGTGGGTTTGTGCCTGAATTTGTGCTGTGCAGATGTGTGAGGATGCAGCAGAGGAGTCATCAGCCAGAAACCCATTCTTTATTGAGTACATTAGAATTGCTTTTACACTCTGTTAAGGGATTTGTTGCAATATTAAACAAATGTTGAACTTAGTAAAAAAATTGCATCGTGGGAAAACAGAAGAGAAAAATAAACCCAAATTACACTGCCATTACAAGACACTGGCCTTTTAACATATACAATCCCAAAGGGACAAACTTTGCACATGAAATGGCCCTTTCCCTTCTGTTCAGATTGACCAAATACCTGAAACAGCACACTGTTTGAACAATCTCGCCGCTCACAAGCAGCGCTTTCATTTTGGTCTTTTGAATGGCGGTTTTCCGGCGCCTTTATAAACCCCCTAATAGTAAATCCGGCTGTTTGTATGTGGAGCATTGTTGAAACCGTCATGGCGCTTTATACAGAGGCGGGTTTGAAAACATCATTTCTGGCCGTTTGGACGGCGGGTTTAGCGTTAGTAAATCCGGCGATGGCTAAACCGCCGGCAAACCCGCCGAAAGTCGGCGGCTTTACAAACACGCCTGATAGTAAATCTAGCCCCAGGACTTGACTTGGATCTCAAAGCTCTATGTGCTCACTCCATAATAAGTAAAAACTCATCTACAGCTTTGTAAGATATTCCTGCAGATCAACAATGATTTTGGGTATATCGTATATACATATATTATTCCATTTCAACCTGTTATCAACGTCTTCCAAGTGTAGCTTTTGCTGCAAACCTTCATGATGTTAAGGGAATTAATAATGTTGTCATGGCTTAATTCCAAACTATCCTTCTGCATACCTAGAATAGCAATCTCAAAGGAGAGTGATTGAATTGGCCGTCCTAAGTCAGCTTAATTATTTGTCTGACTTTGTTGAAGAAAAGTTTATCCAAGACTGAATGTAGGTCAGCCTTTGTTAAGCCACTGCTGCTGGGTTTATGTGGATGACAGCATTGCACATTTGCCCTTGTGGTAATAAAATACTATTAAACTCTTCTTTAAACACATAATATAAAATACATTGCCTACGCAACAAGGCATAACCACTGGATATAATCAAAATTAACTTATACTGTGCTGTATAGCTCAAGTCCTTGAGAAATAGGTAATGTTTCGAGGATTGCTTTAATCATGCACTATTTGTCTGGGTCAGTAATTATCCAACCTATTCCCACAAGCAAAAATCCTCAAACATGACTTACAGGACCTACAGGACTGGAGTTGGGAAATACAGTCTATTCTATCTGCCAAATTCTAGGAATCAATTCTAGGATATTTATCAATATTAAAAACAAGAGACATTATCAAGACAAAAGTTTTAAGAGACAAAACTTCAACTAAAGTGTATGTATTCCAAGTTGCATCTAAATGAAGATAAAATAAATATCTGGCAGTGAATATTCAGGGATAGACCAATAATGTTTTCATTGAAGTAAAATAAATGTGCATATACTGCTGTTCTTATCATCAACAAATATGTTTTTAATGCAATATAACAAAAATGTCAATTACTTCGAGATCCAAAGCAATTACACAATTCAACATTTTTTTCAAATGCCACAGATAAGTAGGTTATTTACTAGAGAAAGAAGAATGCAGAGATTGAATAGAACCTTGTGCACACTGGGGAAAAGAAGTGAAGTCAAGTTTGTTTACTGCACTTTGGACACCACTAGAGTGCCTGCTATTAGAGAAATCCTTGATCTCTTTGTTAAATGCAAACTCCATACCCAATATAGTAGGCATAGGAAGACAGTATGTAATGCAGTACATGTTTAGTGTCTTGTATTTGTCCATATTAAGTGTACTGTTAAGCAAACTTCTGTAATCACTGTAGTCAAACAGTGTGAAATATCCTATGTATGAGAATCTGTAGTCTAAACAATCTTTGCTTTTATACATTTTAAACAGGTATTTGCTGAAAAAACACGTTTAAAGTGTATAATTTGTAATTTGTCCTCACAGAGTATCCGAAATGTGTTTTCTATGTCTCCTTGCAGAATAGTGTACTATGTCCAGAACTCCATTATGTTATGTTGTATTAAGTGTCAACGTTTGTAAGCGCCGCAGGCATTGCTGAAATTAACACATAACGAAGAGAATATTTGTATGTGTGGGTCTGCAAGCCTATTAGTTTACATTCTGTAGAAAATCAGGATTAAAGCACTAATAAATAATTTACTTTGGTTGAATTTGGTGAGTGCTATTTCTTTTTGTGCTGAAAAATGAAATATATAACAAACAATCATAATCACAGTTGAGTTTACAAAGCAATTATCTGTGTTAGCAAAAATTCCAAAATATATAACTATTTAACAACTGCAGATAATAACACCAAATATCACAGAATAGTTACTTACATTTTGATTGCATTGTATGGTTCCTAAATGAAGGCAAGAATAAAAATACAAACGTATATATATATATATATATATATATATATATATATATATATATAAAAAAAGAGAAGCGCCACGCATAGTGTATTAAATGACCAGCAATTAGTCTTCTCAATGTGGCAAACAAGTGAATTGGCCTCGTACCAAAAGACAAATAATAAACAGCTTATCTGTAATTAGATTTCCGACATCCTATATAGACTCCTTGATGTCCAGTCCTTATGGTTCCAGAAGTTCAGATCACTATGGACTCAGAGCAAAACTATTATGGTGTAGTATGCCAAATAAGGCTACCAACAATTCCTCAAAGCTGGGTACCAACAAAAGCTCATAACATTATGATCCATAAAAGTGTTTTATTACAAAGATAAAATCCTTAATATATATAAAATGCGCCCGTACATCATATAAAACAAATATAGGCTTATCTGCAGTCTTTCCTGATGGTAATCACGGATCTCTCAAAACCACCTGGCCGGGGTAGATGTGGTGATCCACGGAAAACAACACACAGAAAACGCCTTATCCCCCTCAACGCGTTTCGTCACTCGACTTTTTCAAGAGGATTCTGGGTATGTAGTACGCATTTTATATATATTAAGGATTTTATCTTTGTAATAAAACACTTTTATGGATCATAATGTTATGAGCTTGTGTTGGTACCCAGCTTTGAGGAATTGTTGGTAGCAATAATAGTTTTGCTCTGAGTCCATAGTGATCTGAACTTCTGGAACCATAAGGACTGGACATCAAGGAGTCTATATAGGATGTCGGGAATCTAATTACAGATAAGCTGTTTATTATTTGTCTTTTGGTACGAGGCCAATTCACTTGTTTGCCACATTGAGAAGACTAATTGCTGGTCATTTAATACACTATGCGTGGCGCTTCTCTTTTTTTGTCTTTTAGAATTATTTGAGCACTTGCAAATGAGTGCTTGTTTTTGAGGAGCTGCCTGCTGCGTAAATTTGTATGTTTTTTATATTTATATGGTGTATGAGGTACACACATATATATGTAAATCATTGTCACACATTTTGGTGTTTTTCTAATACTGCACTAAGCGCCTTTTGCTTATTATCTTTCTATATATATATATATATATATATATATATATATATATATATATATATATAAAACCTCATTTGGCCCACCTCAAATTCTGGGTTTCTGATCCTGACTATCACAACCTACATTGGGAGTTAGTGCAGAAATTTAATAGTAAACTCTCTCCATTGCAGACCTTACTGACAGGTACAATTAGTAACTGTGCACATCCATTGTTGGTACAAGCTTTGAAAGAGTTTCAAAAGTGGTAAAAGAACAGGAGGATATGCTGCTTCTGGCCAAGTTATGGAAGTTGTAGTTATTGGTAGAAGAATTTCCTGCAGAGGCTGGACTTAGTTTGGATGTCGGAGAATGAAGGAAATAGCTCATTACAGGTCAGGTGGCTAAAAAATTTCACAACATGTGAGTGCCAAGGGTGGAACTTTGATGGTTGTAGTCCCAGGGAGAAAGTGTGGAGGTCTAAAGAGGGGAATTACCAGGAAGGGATGGGGAGATAAACTATATTTACGAACTACGGAGACCCAAAGTACTAGTTATTGGGAGACAATGGGATGGGGCATAGATTGTTTGAGATGGCACACCCGTGGGAGCTAGAGGAGGGAAGCTGGAGAGAGTAAACCCAAACTCTTAGCATCGATACAGACCTACACACACACGAGGTTAGAAAATTGCACCATAAGACGCATTGAGCAAGCTGGGCATAGAGGTAATAATTTCTAAAATCAGGAATGCCCAATCCCCCAACCTGAGAAGACTTCTGGAAAACCTGGAGGCGAATTCATGGACGTTTGACCACCCAGATGAAACTGTAGTCACCAGCTAAAAGGGACGTACGTTCTATGAAGGATTTGACCGTTTTGACTGGGTCAATTTTATAGCCAGAAAAGTGGCCATACAAATCAAGTTTCGTCAAAAGAGGGGGGAGGGATGTAGCTGTGTCTGCCATTGTCAATAAGACATCATCATTGAATAGAGCTCTGAGGTACCCACTTTAACACCAGATATCTCCCTGTTAGCCTAGATCCTGGCAGCCATTGGTTCAATGATAAGAGCAAAGATAAGAGGTGAGAGGGAGCACCCCTGATGCATACCATTAGAGATCCCGAATGATGGGGACGTAAAATTGCTGATGGTGAGCAGTATAAGGCCGACATACTTCTTAAAAATTTACCAGTGAAGCCCATCGATCCAAGAACCCCACACATAAACGGCCAGGAGCTTTGATCAAATGTCTTTTCAGTGTCAAATGCCATAATCAGGATAGGGAGTTTACCGTCATGGATGGAGTGTATCAGATAGATAGTCCTTCTGGTGTTGTCAGGCGCCTGTCATCCTGGGATGAAACCCACATAGTCTGGATGGATCAGGGATGGGAGGAGGGGTTTCAGTCTGGTGGCTAGTATTTGGCATACAGCTTTAAATCTACATTGTGAAAGGATATCGGCCTGTAACTAGAGCATTGTGTATGCTCTTTTTCCGGTTTCAGGATCACTGTGATGTTCGCCAGGGTGGTGGAAGATTCAAAGTAGACCCCCTTCAATATCCCATAAAAGAAGAAGTTAAATTAGAGACCAGAACCCTTGCAAACATTTTATAATACTGAGCCATAAAGCCATCTGGTCCAGGGGCAGATGAGCTCTTAAGAGACTTAATGGCTACTAGGATCTCCACTTGTGCAATATCAGAATTTAAGGTAGTTGTTGCAAGGTGAGCTTAGGAAGGGGTATGTTAGCCAGATATGCCTTCATGGTGTTCAAGGTGAGGTCCGCCCTTGACTGGGAACTAAGCTGGTTAAAGAGGCTTAAGCTTAAGCTCTCTTTCTCCATAGTTTTGTAGCCAGCATAGAGTCTGCCTTATCAACTTTATCATAAAAGTATTGCTAAAGCTTCTGCATGAGAAATGCCGCTTTGCGAGAATGGAGGGTATTTAGTTGGCCGTTCAATGATTCCATTTGTGAGAGCAAGACAGAGTTGAGGTTTAGTTTATGTTGGGCAAATAAACCTGACATTTCTTGCTCAAGAGAGGACATTTCAGCAACTGCCCATCTTTTGACCACAGAGGCTGCAGTAATTAATTGTCCAATTATGGTGGCTTTATGCGCTTCCCATACGACACCTGGCGCATGTCAGGTGATGTATTCTACAGAAAGTAGTCAGAGAATGCTGCCTTAACAGCTTACATAATTATTTTCATTGAAGGGTAAATCTATTTGGTCCCACCACGGGGTAACATCTATAGCCCAACTTTATGCAGATGGTATCTTTAAATACTTTGAGCAACTGCGAGGGGAATTTAATGTTCCCTGGGCATTGTTTTTCTCCTTTCTTCAACTCCGCCATGCTCTGATAGCACAATTTGATAAGGGAATGGTAACCTTGGTGGAGGACCCCCCAAAAAAGCTGCTTCACCCTCAGTGATATAGTAGACTCATCACCTATTTTTACTCCTACCTTTTGTGTGAATCGACATCTATTGATCCTGTGCAATTAAGAACATAATGGGAGTCTGATCTCAGTTCTATTCTGTTTTTAGTAGCATTCGTTTTTCTACTGCCTCATTATGGTTTTAGCAGATACAAGTATTTATTTTACATAGAGTAAATTTAACTTCTGTTCACTTAGGGAAATTTGTTTCAGGTCTGTCACACATTGCACCAGCTAACCTGCATTTTGGTCACTGTTCTTACCTGTTCCCTTGGTTCTCACTCCCTGCATTCACTTGCTGGTCTGAACTGAGCATGCGCACACCTGGTCTTTTCAAAATTTCCTGCATTCTTTTTATTGGCTAATTGCCCGTCAGCTCTGTCTATTTAAAGCATCTGCTTCTCTACTAAGTTGACAGATCTTCACATCTGCTTACCTGTTACAACGCTGTTCTCTCTGGCTCCTCTCTGCACATCGCTATCCTGTGTTACCTGTTCCACGATCATCATCGGTCCCGTCCTCAAGCTACTCGCTTTTCATGGATCTCAATGCATCAGTTCTCTGCAGTTCACCACCTCTCAGTTGGTATCCTGGGTTACCTGTTCCCTGATCAAGACCTGCAGTATTCTTGCAATACCTTGTGCCTCATAATCAGTCCTATTCACTTTCTAAAGACCTTAATGCTTTGATTCACTGTTGTTCACCTGAACCTCTGCATTTATCGTCCAGCAGTCCTGCTCCACTCCACGGTCCCATCTCACCCTGCTCTATCCCCCTTAGAGAACTGCGACCTGCTGCTAGAGAGCAGCTAAGTCCATATTCCCTTGCGGGGATCCTTGGTGAATACTCCTTTACCATTAGACTCCGCACCTCTCTGGGGGGTAAGTCTAGCTAGAGCGGGGCTTCGAGGTCTATTCAAAACTGAGGCTCCGTGACACGGTCATACTAATAGTTGCCCAAAATGTGGAAATGAATCTGGGACATTTTGGCATCTACTCTGGGAATGCCCAACGATTCATGCCTTCTGGCTTTTGTTATTCTCTGTATCAGTAAAACTGGTATCTCAATCTCCTTATGGTCACCAGTCACTTGCCTTTTTGGGTTGCATTTCAGGCACGTGACAAACAAAGTGAAACTACTGTACATACTGCATTTATTTATGATGGCTAAGGTCTGCATTACCCAATTATGGGTTGCCCCCATGAGTCCAACGATTCATAATTGGATTGCGCTGGTCAATGACATGATAGAGCATGACAGATTTGTTTACACCAGTAGAAAGGCCCTACCAAAATTTAAAAGCATATGGTATATGTGGTTTGACTCTCCTTATGCTTTGGCCTCAATGAGGAGATTGATTGTGGATGACTGAGCCCCGGAAACACCCATGCTAGCTGACATGTATTATAGTGATGTCAATCTCTCTGTTGCTATGCATGCTTATGTGTTTCTGCATGTGTGTTGATAGTTCTCCTATTCTCTGATTTTTTTCCCCTATAACATCTGTTTGGACTGCGGTGCGATGTTTGTTTTGGTACTCTGATTGTTCTGATTTTTCTTATATTTTCTTTCCACCATCTATTTGTGGCTGCGCTGTTTGTATTAGTCTGAAAATACCAATAAATATGCCTGATTAAAAAAAAACATGATATCATTTTTCCCCCAATATATATGAAACAAGATTATGTTACATTGATTTCTAGGAGAAATAATGTCTAATGTCTATAGACTCCTAATGGGAAAGAGATACATTATTGTAATATGTTAGTTTTATATTTTACAAATTATACAGAGGTCTCCACAAACATATATTATGGGGAGTATTGCTTTAATCAATTATGTTTCCCAAAAGGAATATATACTAAACTTGGATTTACTCAAACTCTTGAAACAAAACAATTTTTCTAACAATTTTTGACCTGTCTATAGAGGTCATAAACTAACCTTACTCTTCTTTTCTATCTGAAAACAGGGGACCAAACAGATCAGCAACATGGCAACAGACAACTAGCAGACATTTTAGACTTAAACACTGGGGTGAGCTACTTAACAACAAGACAAGAAAAGGATATTTTGAGGAACACTGAAATTCTTTTTTCATAATCCGTGTCCATTGATGCATCTGGTTGAGTAGAAAGCACCCATTTTCCACGCTGTTTATCTGGATTCCCAGGTAAAATGTAAAATTTTACAGATTAGTAGTTTCAAAGTGTTTTTGAAAACTATACTTAACTTTGTTATTTCTTTGTCTTCCTTGAGAGCTAAAATCAAATAATCTACATAGGGAAGTAGGTATGCACATCTATTTTTCATCTTTACACTTGGAATACAAGTATGGATCTGCTTCACTTCATGTCAACTCTTCCTTGAACCAAACCTTGTTCATCTTAGAGTCTCTGTACTTGCATTAAGGTCTTCTCTTTTCTGTACAGTTCCTCTATTTCTCAACCATTGAGAAAAGTTGTTTTGATGTTATGATGTCCGCTCATTTTTCATATAACTGCTATGGCCATAAGGGTCCTGAATGTAATTTATTCAGCAACTGAAGAAAAAGTGTCAATGCAATTTTCAAATTTTTGCAAGTATTCCTTTACAACTAATCTTGACTTGAATTTGTGAACTTTGCATTCAGAGTTTGCAATCCTATGGGTATATTTACTATACAGTGTGTTTGAAAAGGTGTAGATGTTGCCTATAGCAACCAATCAGATTATGTAACTTTTTCAAACCTGCAGTTTAGTAAATAAACCTCCCGGTCTTAAAACCCATTTGCGTCCAACTGCATGCTTGCCTGCAACATGATAAGTTCCCAGATCCGGACCTGGTTGATTACAATTTTTCACCAAAAGCTTTAGCCCACATCTGCGTCTCATTGATAGGAAGTCCTTCCACAATATGTAGGTCAGGCATTTGGCTGGAATACTCTTGCTTCATCATGTGAATTTTCTAACTGGGGGTTGAAATGGTACTTGAAATGGTTGAAATTTCCTTTGATAGCTAGATTGACTAATTCAGTTTCAGTGTTAATTTACCTCCTTAACTATGTTTTTGATAAGCTTATTGCATACTTGTGTAATTTCATGAAATTTCCTTTAAAACATGTACCTATGCCTAACTTCTAAATATTCTAATATCATGCAAAACATGCTTCTTTCAGTTCCACTGTTCATAAGAAGTTTTCTCTGAATACTTACTGGGTAAATTATTTTGGAAATAAACAGTGGTTGTTGTTGTTGTTTTCTTACCCCAATATATCATTGGCATAACATACTGTTTGAAGTGGTATGATATTGCCGTCTGGAACACAATTCTGTTTTGATGTCTTATGTATTCAGGCCCATTATCTGTAATTAGTATATTTGGCATACTCACAAATGTATTGCTTAATTGAGAGAGATACTCTTTGAAGTTCTCTTTGAATTTCCTACTGTGAAGTAGGTAGACCAGTGGTTCCCAAACTTTTGCAGTTCGCGGCACCCTTAGAGTCTCCAAATTTTTTCAAGGCACCCCTCCAAAATAATTACTGAGCAGTCCTGTTTTAGAAGTAGTTGGGTCAAAAAATTGTAATAAGTATTTAGGTCACGACAGAAATACTTATTTAGCTGTATGCAAAAATACCCCTCTGCATCCAGACACTCTGCCCCCTCTGCAACTAGGCACACTGCTCCCTCTGCAACCAGGCACACTGCCCCCTCTGCATCCAGGCACACTGCCCCCTCTGCAACCAGGCACACTGCTCCTTCTGCAACCAGGCACACTGCCCCCTCTGCAACCAGGCACACTGCCCCCCCTACATCCAGGCACATTGCCCCCTCTGCAACCAGGCACACTGCCCTCCTCTGCTCTCATTCACGCTGTCCCCCTCCTCTGCCCTCTGTCACGCTGTCCCCATCCTCTGCTCTCTGTCCTCCTCCTCTGCCCTCCTCCTCTGTCCCCCTCCTCTGTCCTCCTCCCCTGTCCCCCTCCTCTGTTCTCTGTCCTCCCCTGCCCTCTGTCCCCCTCCACTGCCCTCTCTGCATCCAGACACACTGCCCTCTCTCACGCTGTCCCCTCCTCTGCCCTCTGTCACGCTGTCCCCTCCTCTGCCCTCTGTCACGCTGTCCCCCTCCTCTGCCCTCTGTCACGCTGTCCCCCTCCTCTGCCCTCTGTCCCCCTCCTCTTCTCTCTGTCACGCTGTCCCCCTCCTCTGCCCTCTGTCCCCCTCCTCTGCCCTCTGTCCTCCTCCTCTACCCTTCTCTTCTGCCCTCTGTCCCCCTCCTCTGCCCTCTGTCATGCTGTCCCCCTCCTCTGCCCTCTGTCCCCCTCCTCTGCCCTCTGTCCCCCTCCTCTGCTCTCTATCACGCTGTCCTCCTCCTCTGCCCTCTGTCACGCTGTCCTCCTCCTCTGTTCTGTGTCCCCCTCCTCTGCCCTCTGTCCCCCTCCTCTTTCCCCATCCTCTGTCCTCCTCCTCTGTCCCCCTACTCTGCTCTCTGTCCTCCTCTGCCCTGTGTCCCCCTCCTCTGCCATCTGTCCCCCTCCTCTGCCCTCTGTCCCCCTCCTCTGCCCTGTGTCCCCCTCCTCTGCCCTCTGTCCCCCTCCTCTGCTCTCTGTCCCCCTCCTCTGCCCTCTGTCCCCCTCCTCTGCTCTCTGTCCCCCTCCTATGCCATCTGTCCTCCTCCTCTGCCCTTTGTCCCCCTCCTCTGCCCTCTGTCCCCCTCCTCTGCCCTCTGTCCTCTTCCTCTGCCCTCTGTCCCCCTCTTCTGCCCTCTGTCCTCCTTCTCTGCCCTCTGTCCCCCTCCTCTGCCCTCTGTCCCCCTCCTCTGCCATCTGTCCCCCTCCTCTGCCATCTGTCCTCCTCCTCTGCTCTCTGTCCTCCTCCTCTGTCCTCCTCCTCTTCCATGATCCCTCTCACTCTGCCCCGCGCCAGGTGCCAGCCATATAAAAAAGAAAGAACACAGAAACTTACCAATCCGTGGGGCCCCGGGACCCAGCAGCCTCCTCTCTCCCGCAGCAGCTGTCACTGATGTCGAGATTCAGTGACAGCTGCGGGAGAGAGGAGGCTGCTGGGTCCCGGCGCCCGACGGATTGGTAAGTTTCTGTGTTCTTTCTTTTTTATATGGCTGGCCCGCGGCACCCCAGTGACAGCGCCGCGGCACCCCTGGGAGCCGCAGCGCACAGTTTGGGAACTGCCGAGGTAGACTATTCTGTATATTAACTGATAATTGATATACATGAAAATAATAATTAATTCCTTGGGTCCCGATGCATACCACTAGTACGTTTAGTATTCTTGTTGCACTGATCAATTTTATTTCTGTTAGTCAACGGCACTTTACTTAGCTTCTTTATTGTTTTGGGGTCCTTTTGACTTAGATGTCGGTGCCACATTTTGGTGCAGATCACATATTGCTTCTGCTTGGTGGTGTTGGCTGCTTCTTTGCGCTTGAGCTGGTAACATTTTCAGTGACTGTTCATTCGGGAGATTAATTTTTGTGCTGATGCAGCTGTCATCCTTGAAATTCACAGCATTGCCTGGCTTTCAAGGCTAGGTAAATATAGTACATTACCGTATTTCCCCATGTATAGGACGCTCCACTGTATAAGACGCACCTATATAAATCATGTAAAAAAAATTGAGGATAAACATTATCCTCAATTTTTTCACAGAGTATTTGTGCAGCTTATACAGTGGAGAGACTATGCTATAGTGAATTCTGACTTACCCTAGTCAGATGCTTCCTCTGTCTGGTAAAGTCTTCTGTCTTCTCTCCGTCTGATCCTGATGCTGGAAAACCGATTAAGGTCCTCTCTGCGATGTCCGGATGTCCTTTCAGGACCTTGACAATCCTTTCAGGATCCTGAAAGAATGCCTTTCAGGACCTTGTCAAGGTCCAGAAAGGACATCCGGACATTGCAGAGAGGACCTTAATCGGGTTTCCAGCATCAGGATCAGACGGAGAGAAGACTCTACCGGACAGAGGAGTCATCTGACAGGGTAAGTGCTACTACCCCTGTATAAGACGCACCCAGTTATTAGACCCAAAATTTTGGGGAAAAAGGTGCGTCTTATACATGGGGAAATACGGTATTTACTGTTTCCTATGGTCCATGTACTGGAAACTGGACAGTGAAGAAAATCTTCACTCCATCTAAGTGCATTTACTATCCATTAGCTACAATAACTCTTATCAGCTTATTTTAGTCAAGGTGAGAGGAGAAGCTTTTATCATTAATTTTATGACTTGCGGCTCCAGAATCAAGAGTAGAGTAGGCCTGGCCCATTTATTTTCACATACCTTCCATTATTACGAACTTGCAGTTTTAGTTTTTTCAGATTGGCATTTGTGAACTTTGTTGAGTTGCTCTTAATGTTCATTTTCTTAAGCTTTTGACCTACACTGTTGTTCTGAGACCATAAACTGCTAGCAGCAGATAATGAAGGACATTGTCCAGGTGTGTTGAAGTTAAGGCTGCACTACCAATGGTGTAAACATTTTTACTATGCTGCCAGAACCCCATTGGTTGCTACATGCTAATTCATTTTAAAACCAACTTTGGATTGCAGCTTGTGATTTGTCAACTGGTCCGGACAACCCTCCACACAAGTTTTGTCCATAGCTAGCAAAAGGATTGAGGGGCCACCGAAAAAATGGCTGCTCATTGTAGCCTTAGGGCTCTGATATGGGGAGAGGGTCAACTTAGTAAAATCTTTTACAAGGTAGTAGTGCAGCTTTACTAAGGAACAAATCATGGTAATATTATATTATTATTATTATTATTATTATTATTATCAATATTACTTTTTCATAATATTTCCCAGAGAGTTGAACAAAAAGTATATTTGCGAACCCTAACCTGCCGTTACTGAAAAAACACTGAATGGCTTCAGTCGTTGAGAATATTGTAATTTCTCAAACTATGAAACTGCTGATTAGAAGTGTTATGTTGTGTTACTGGTCTGAAATATTTGATGAAGTTTGAAAGTTGTAATGGTATAATACTAACAGCCCCTTCGATTGTAGTGTTACATGAATTTTTGTTTTAACTGCAAGTACATAAATGTGTTCCTCAAATAAAATAAACCTCTCAATTTAAGTCTTTATTACTTACATGTGTGTTGTCACTTTGGAAAACTTTCAAATTATCAGGGGAAATGCCCACAGAGGGATTCAGAACATATTTAAATTCTGCAGCACTCCTATAATACACAATGCTATGAGTTCATGCTGCCAAGATGACTGAGGTAATATATGAAAGTACCTTGTGTTGCATCTGCCCAGAATTCTCTCTCTCTCCCTCTCTCCTCTCTCTCTCTCTCTCTCTCTCTCTCTCTCTCTCTCTCTCTCTGTATATATATATATATATATATATATATATATATATATGTAGAATTCCAGGCTGATACAAACATAATTATTGTCTGAGACATTATAAAATTATGGCTGAGACATTATAGAGTGTAACCTTTTTTTGTGTCTCAACATTGAAATGAGGACTGCCAGTGACTTAGAATGTACATGTCATATACGTTGGAAAAATATAACATAATTTTAAGCCTGCATAAAGATATAAGCCTGTTTTCAAAGTGATTTATTAACACACAAACCATTCTAGAAAAAAACAATGGGGAACTTGTGTCCCTACCACTCTTGTATTTGCTTAAATTTGGTATAGGCAAAAACATTCACATCTGACCAGAGCATACAGCGTACATTCTCCACTACACTAACACACTAACATTAAACTACCAGTATGTTTTTGGACTGTGGGAAGAAACCCCACAAACACAGGGAGAACACTACACACAAACAATGAATATATCATAAATGCCTAGAACATACAGATTTGTAAAAGATGAATAAAAAATAAACCATATGGCCGTAAAAAAATATACATGACTCTTTATGTTGCTCGCTCAGAGTGCTATTGCGGCGAATTGCATCATTTTGTCCCCACACCTGCGACAAAATGGCATCATTGTCTTGCGGGGGGCAAAATGGAGCGATTCACCCCCCCTCTGCTCCCATCCGTCCTAAAGTTGGTAAGTATGGTTAATAGGCAAAAGACACTGATGGGTACTTTTAATGCCAAGTACAGTTTGTACCAATATGCACTTAGGTGTGATCCTTTTTGTGCTTTGAATAAATGTACATGCATACACGAATACAAACACATATACAGAATATAGTTCTTGCTGCTCACAGCTCTCATAAACTAGAGCAAGGTCATAAACTAAACATTACCTACTTGTATTCCTTCAACCTAACCAATTAAATAATCACCATTACCTTTGTACAAAAGTGTTGCTGCTTCTTCAACCTTCAATTTTCTTTTACAGCACTGAGAAAAAAAATCTGAATTAGGCTATGTGTTGAAATTTAATTTCAGGCATTTGATTTTAAAATGTCATCTTACATAATCAAATGTAAATAAGCAAAACTACATAGCACAATTGAGCAAACTCAGTTTTAGTGCTGTACTGTATGTACAATGCTTGTTTTAGTTTACCTACATTATTGTAAAGATAATAAGGTTTAACCAATTTTTTGCATATTTCTACTTTAATTTACATATTAAAAAAATATTTTCAGGAAAAAGTCCTTTTACAAATATAGAAACTGGAGTCTAACTGTTTTGGCTCATCATTAAGAAGGTTATTACATTTTGCTGCTTAGAAGCAAAGGCAATCAGCACTATCCTGAAAGAGAATATGCAAAACTAGAAAGGCAACTGTGAGATGCTTTTATACATCGTAAAGTTTTCGACAATTAGACATGCAAACATTAAACAGACAGTAGGTGTCATTTACAAAGCTGCAATATTATGGACCTGCTGTGCATATAACATCTAGTAATGGCATGTGTCTACTTGCTGAAATGCACCAGTTTATATTAGTATATTTATGATGAAGATGGAAAGATTGGTCCATTCCTTGCTATATCTAGGCAAAGCATCCAGGAATTGTATCACATGAATAAATGGGATAACGAGTTGCTGTAAGAAATATTTCATTGAAAAAGTGATGGAAAGTTGCCATCTAGGGATGTTATTGGTTAAGTGAAGGAGTAATGTACAAACGTGACACAAGACAGCCCCAATTTAACGATCAGACAAAAATGAAGATGCACCAGCACCGTTTCAGGAGAAAAATGGAAAAGATTAAATTAATGAACGGGGTGTTACAAAAGTAAATGAAGGCAGGACAGGGAAGTGACATTTTTTCTTTCTCCACCATATTCATGTGCAGAGCAAAACCACAAGAGATTTTGGGTGGCTGAATTTCATAGTGGCTTCCAGAAAGGGTCAGTATTGAATAGTAGCCACTAGTATGCATTGTGTTTTGCTTAGATCACTAAACCGTTGCCCCTGTGTATATTGTTTATTAAGGTATTGTGTTTTGGTTATTAAGATGCTCTCTATAGTCTAGTTCACTAGAATGTTCTCTCTATTGTATATTGCTTATGCAGAAGTTCTCTATATTGTATAGAGGTCTTAAGAATGCTCTCTGTATTATAAAGCAGTCACTAGAGTGATCTATGTATTAATAAAGGCCCATAGAATGCACTATATATTAAAATAGGTCTCTAAAATGTTCTCTGTATTGTATATGGTGCCTAAAATGCTCTCTATATTTTACATTGGTCCTTTGACTGATCTCTGTATTGTATATAGATCACTAGAATGCCCTGTGAAGTTTATAGAGATCACTAGAATATTCTGTGTCTTGTATAAAGATCACCAGAATAATGTATGTATTGTATATTAGTCACATGAATGATGTTGTTATTGTACATAGGTCACTTGAATAGTCTTTCTATTGAATACAGGTCAGATGGGGGTGACATTTTCCATTGAATAACACTGGTAGAAGATTTTGGACCACTCGTTGTGTTTGCCCCCCCAGGCCAAAATATGTCAGCACTCCCCTGGAGGGTTGTTAAGATCTTAGCATGTTAGTTTAGGACAATTTAGATTTCAGAGGGTTACCAAATTCTGTGCAATACAATGTATTGAATGTGATCTGTTAAGCATGAATTCATTGTTACTATTTTGACTATGGGAGTGAATACTGAAGGTCAGTAAGCAGACAATCTTTACTGCAATAATGCTGCTTTCTCCAGAACAGATAAACAATGTATAAAATCCACTGCCACAGAAATTCATATATAAAACATAACCATTTAAAAAACTGTATACTTAAATAGTGTCATGTTGCTTATTATAGATGATTCAGCCATCATCACCCGAAGCAAGAGACATTGGGAATTACTCAAAGATATCAACATTCCTTCTTGTGGGACTCACTCATAATCCAGATCTTCAAGTTGTACTTTTTTATTTATTTCTCATGATGTACTTGATGACATTAATTGGAAATATTGGTATTTACTTAGTAATCCATATGTCACCCAGTCTCCAAATACCCATGTATATTTTCCTGAGCTATTTGTCATTCATTGACCTTTGTTATGCTTCTTCAATAGTTCCGAACACTTTGGTTCATCTCCTCAGACAGAACAGATATATATCGAGCTTCGGCTGCGCTATTCAACTGTTTATGTTTTCATCCTTTGGTTCTACTGAATGTCTTCTTTTTGGAGTAATGGCATATGATCGATATGTAGCCATATGTAACCCTCTGCATTATGGAACCATCATGACAATACAAAGATGCAACATACTTTCTGCTGCTTCATACTTTGTTGCTTTGGTTCAAGCTGCCATCCAAACAGGCTACACTTTCAGCTTGACATTTTGTGATTCGAATATTATTAATCATTTTATCTGTGATGCTCTTCCTCTGATGAGACTCTCATGTTCAGAAACATTGTTAAATGAGATACTGATCTCCATATGTGCAGCTATCATAGGAGGAGGCTCACTTTTTATTATTTTAATATCTTACACTTGTATTGCAGTCACTGTATTCAAAATACCCTCATCTCAAGGAAAGAAAAGAGCCTTTTCCACATGTTCCTCCCACATGTTATGTGTTACTTTATTTTACGGTACAGTGCTATTCAATTACCTTCATCCATACAGTGATTCATTCATGCATCAACAAATAGTGGCCTCTGTCTTTTACACAGTGGTTATGCCAATGCTGAATCCTCTTATCTACAGTTTACGGAACACAGAAGTGAGGAGGATTATGCAGGAGTTCTTCACTCGAAAAATTACTATTCACTTATGGCTCTTCTACATCTAGAATTGGAAAAATCAATGCATGGTCAGTGTGGATTTCATGTGGATTTTGGTTTCCAAAAAAAATGCATTTCAAATAAGTGAACAACTTTAATGACACACAAACTGCATTGTAATATTTGTTGCTCATATTAAATCTGTAAAAAATCTATGTAGTCAGCAGTTAATTAACAGAGCATTAATTCCAAGTTCTTCTTACTCTAAGGAATTTTTTCTTGTATGAGCGACATATGTGGATTATCTGGCCATTTGAATTCTGTTGGCTAATCAGTCTGCCTCAGTCCTTTTGCTTTGGATTCTGGGAGTTCAAAAAAAGAAATATTATATATAGGTGTTTATTAAAAGGTTTAAATTATGATATAGGCAGCATGGTGGCTTAGTGGTTAGCACTTCTGCCTCACAGCACTGGGATCATGACTTCAATTTCCGACCATGGTCTTATCTGTATGGAGTTTGTATGTTTTCCAAATGTTGTTTAATAAGAAACAGATGTAGATTCATTCGGCCATTGAACCTTTATCTATGCCAAATATGCATAACATCCTGCAAGGCCAGACCAAGCCAGTCAAAGGTTGAGCCTCAGGAACTCTACAGCTTACTAGTCTTTTCCAGTACTGGACATGATACTGGATTTTCATATGTTAAACAAAAATCACATACCTTTTTATATGTTTGTGTAACTTTGATCAAAGGACTGAAATGTATAATTATATGTTAATTACTGATAGATAATACATAATTATTGTATTTGAAATTAAATTTAACTAATGTCTTTTGGTCAATTTGAATTAAAAACAATACAAAATGCACCTGTACAATGTATAGTAATTACAATAAACAATGAATATGAAAACACAACGAGAGTTATAATTGTTTGCAATTTTATTGAGATGGTTTTGTAAAAACTTTTAAAAATTGCTGTACACCTTGCTGTCATAAATGACACAATCCTTTGTTTACACTGATCCCAGCCAGGAGAGGTGTGAACTGGGGGAGAGTTCAATGTTTTCATTAAAACATTGGATACACCCTTCTGACAAGAAATACCTTTTGCACTTGTCCATGAACTCAATGAACAGGCTTCAAACACCAATGTCACAGAACTATCTCTGCAATTAAAGAAATCTGGAAATCCGTACCAGTCTCTAAAGGTCATTAAGTCTCAGAGCCACAGTGCAAGTGTCCTTACAAAGTCAAGAATGTCTACTTGCTGACCTATTTCGACACAACTGGGTGTGGATGTGTGTGTTAAAGTTGAATTTTGGATTGTGCAATATACCATAAGACTAGGGAGGATCATGAGTGTTTGGAAATACTGCAGGTTAGGCGCAAGTATGCTCCTTTCTGTGAGTAAAATCAATGTAAACAAATTTAGTTTTGCAGTACAAGATAGATAATGCGTTCACGGAGAAGGAGATGGAGACTAAATATTTAATGTGTTTCTGATTTAATGTTGTACTACAGGTCTTTGACAACCTACAAAAGTACCAGAAACTACCTCAGTGGTGGAAAAAATAGTACTTGCCATGAAATTCTAACAAGTAATGAGCAAATACATGTGCACATAACCCAATGCATTTCTAAAAATGAAAATAAAATTATTGTTACTTGAAATAAAGGCAGTACCAATCACCCACTCCTTGGGGCAAATTTATCAAGCTGCGGGTTTGAAAAAGTGGAGATATTGCCTATATCAGCCAATCAGATTCTAGTTATTTATTTAGTAAACTCTACAAAATGACAGCTAGAATCTGATTGGTTGCTATAGGCAACATCTCCACTTTTTGAAACCCACAGCTTGATGAATTTACCCCCTTGAGTTATAAAAAACATGAATGAGAGTCAAATGAACAGTACATAGGGAGAAAAATGGAAACATTTATAAAAAATTATGGGAGTGGTTTAAATTTATGAGGTAGCTACACTACTAAGCACAAACCCTAACCCAGAATCAGGTTGCCTATGTATAATTTAACACAAGGTTTCCAATGTCTCTTTGTGACACATAAGATGTTTGTTCTTGCACGTAATATTTCTTGAATTAATTACTGTAACTTTCTGCTAAGTGGCTTTCCGTCCACAGACTGTCTTCAGTCCCCTCTCTACCAGTCATTTCAGTGACTCCATCTACCTCTAAGGATAAAATTGAAAGAGTTATTTTGAATGTATAATATGATCCAAATGTTGCCCCACCCTACATATGCAACCTTATATCTAAGTACTTTCCCAACTGCTCACTATTCTGTTCCCATGCACACTACCTGTCTTTATTTCCTCACATGCACGTCTATAGAACTTTTCCAGGTTCCTCTTCTCTGGAACACACTCACCCTCTATAATACCGCTTTCATACTGCCGCCCCGGCAATATCCTGGGTTTTTCAAGCGGGGTTTTTGCCTGGGCTCGGAGCGTCCCAGCTCAGAAACACCGTTCATACTGCACCTCGGACCCGGGAATTTCCTGGGTTGACCCCATTCATACTGCACAAGTCTGTGCCCTGGCAATTTGTGGGAGTCATCACCAGAGCAGTTGTCATTGGCTGAAAACATTTTTTTTTTTGTAATAGTCTGCTTTTCTGCTGTTTTGTCCATAAAGATGTGTGCGTGTATCTTATAAGATATTTTCATTTTTATTGTTCCATTGTATCATTTGTAAACAATCAGACATTTCTTCAGTGTTTCCACCAATTCCGTTCTGTACTGCTCACCGCTCCGTACTTTACTTTAGTCACCTATGTAAAGTATGTGCGACCTTTCTCTTTCGTATGTTTCTTATAGTGTGGATGATAGAAGTAGTTGTTTCAGTCCATACTGTTGTTTTCCTCTCGAGTTTTTTTTTCCTGGTTTTATGTATGCAGTTAATGTAAATATTGTGAGCATTACAGGTCATTGCAGTGTTGACACTTTGACATCATCCTCCAGAGACAGGCAGACAGCCAATCAGCTTGTTTTCTGTGCAACCCGGGTTGAAAAACCCGGGTTGTACCCTTCATAGAGCAGGCAACCCGGGTCCGACCCGGGAATTACCCCTCGATAAATCCCGGGTTGAAGACCCGGGTTTTTAGACCCGGGATTTTTGACTTGTACCATTCATACTGCACCAAGACCTGGGTCGTTTGAGCTCGCCCCGGCAAAAACCCGGGATTTTGGTGCAGTATGAATGGGGTATTAGACTATCCCTCAGCTTCATAACCTTCTGAAAGCTCAACTTTATAGAGAATTTACTCTGACTCCTTTTAGTTAAAATCTCCCTTTATGCTTTGTTTCACTGCACTTACAACATCTTGAAAACAAAAGAAAGAAAAGGAATATGGATCATGAGGCACTCCGAGGTAGCTGTATCAAAATGTAACTTTTATTGAAAGATATATATTAAAATAACACTTAGGAGCTAAATATTTTTAAAAAAGAGTGAAAAAATTATAGTGAAAGTGAGTCAAGGAGTGCTCTCCTTTATATTTTGGATTGTAAGCTCTCATGTGCAGGGCCTTCTTATCCTTTTATTGGTTTATTTTAGTAAGTAATGTGTGTGTCATTTTTACAAGTTGTACAATTCATGTAAACTGTTGACGCTTTATATACACCGTATACAGGGGCGGATTGGAAACTTACCTTTATAATGGCTATTGAATGTAACAAGCAACTAATGGAAACTCAAAGAATAAAATAGCCTACCTTATAGAAAAAACTTATAGTGAGTAATTGTTATAGTGCAGTTGATGGTTAGATATTGTCATATTTAACTATGTTAAAAATGCAAAAACATGCATGCCCCTCCTGCCCAAAATAAGTAACCCGCCAGAGTTAATTACCACTGAAATAGTGGCGTAATAAGCATTGAGTCCCCACCCCCCACAAATGTGGCAACTATCACCAGGCTGGGATGTCACACTATAACATGGAGACTTGCAGCATGTGGAATCCCTTTCCTAATGTGAACCCAGCCCTGTTAACATGGTGCTGAAAACTCTAGAGATTTGCTGCCAGAGCATGCTGGAGTTTATACAAGTACTGTGCCAGCATGCATGTAGTTCCACAACAGTGCTAACTGTGCCGCATCTCCAGAGAGCATGCCCCTACTATAATTAACTTGCACTTTACCCACCCCTAAGGTCACATTTTATTGCACATTTAGCAGTAGAGCAGATTTTTCTGGCCCGCAGTTGGACTTACATCCAACTCCAAATCAGGCTCATTGTGTCCATTCATGTTCACTTACATAATTGAATTTAAAAATTAATAAAAATAATAGTTTTACAACTGAGCAATAATAGAGCAGACATTCCACATATAAGGTTTATGTTTTTTCTTTAAATAGAGTTATGACCGTCTAGTTGCTATCGAATAACGATTGTCCACTTCCAGTGATGTGGTTCCAACACACAATGTGATTTAATAGCCAAAAGTAGCAGAATAACAAGTCAGAATAAAATAAGTACAGCCGTTACTTAGCAAGTGCCCTGGATCCAGTATACAGCATTCAATCCAGAAGTCTGTGGTCAAAGAGACTGCATACTGGTCCCTGGACCCCTGCTTATATACAGTTAGTGGTACAGTAAAAACAATACAGATGAGTTGGCTTGCTTCCATTGGTTCAGGCTTCAGGAGGGTCCAGTGCAATGCAGTCCATTGGCCAGTTCAAAAGATCACATCCAAAGGTGGGGGTCAGCTCTCCTGAAGATGCATTCCTAATCTTCCCGCCAAGAACCTGTTTAAACTGGTCTATTTGCATTACACAGACAATATTATTCTTAACCATTTATTCCCTACAATTCATATCTAGCATACGCAAGGTGCGATCAGTTCGGCGATTGAACCGGACGTGTGCGAATAAATAGGGGATTAGAATGATACCAGACATAATATGTTTCCTGTGACCTGAACCTTAGATCTCACTAACATGTATATAACATTATAATATTTAACCATAAACTCTGCTACTTTCTACCTAAATGACTATGTGTTGCAACTACTTTTACATGTGAGCTAATTACAAGTGTATTTGTGCGTGTAAATGCGTGTATAATTGTTTGCCACGTATATAACTCCACGCTGTAGTGTGCTATTCGCATGACTTCAGACAAAAGACAACCAAGTTGTTAGACATTAATTGAAATGACCATATCCAATTATCTAACTTCGACAATAGCAAGTTAAGTACCTTTTCAGAATGTATTTTTCTTAGCTTTCCTGTCACAAAAGATCTCCGTTTCCAATCTCTCTAGTAGGCAGACAAGTATGCTGACAGTCATACACGCAAGCTCTCAGTATATTATGTGAAAGCACAGGGGGTAGAAAGAGGAGGAGGATTTTACAGTGCAGAGAGCTCAGAGGGGTGTTCTAAAGCCTCTCTGCTCCCTACATCATGTGCCGTGTACTGTGGTTGCCATGACACATGGCACTGACGAAACTCTGCAGAATTATAAATCACTAATAGTAGCCTGTAGAAACAAACCAAGGAAAAATGGTAATTACAAAGTTGCTTTTTAAAGCCTGCCTCAGTCATTTATGTTTTAAAAACATTTTTTGTATTCAGTGTGCAGCACAGTCAACGTTGATACTGTTAATGTTTCTGGGTGCTATATATCTGACGGGCTGGTGGCAATGTTATCAATGCTATGTGAATTGTATGTTACGCCCTGGGCCTTCTGCTCAGTTACTAGATCTCTGTACAAATATATTTATGGCAAGAGAGTATTGATAGCAACTATGAATCCTTATGCATTACTATTATTTGTGTTTTGTTTTGTTTTTTGTTTATTTTTGTATTTTGTTTTTTGGAAAAAAAGTTACTTGATTTAAAAAACAACAACATTTTTTCGTGTGACTGCTGCTTTAACATTGTCATCTGTTCTTAGTTATTAATAATTATTCAAAAAAGGCTTTAAAACATGCAATAATTGTAAGCATTAGAATCGAGTCAACTGCAGAAATGAAGATAAGATAGCACTATATTAGTGAGGCTATACTACAGTACTCTAGTAACCAGCAGATGTCACTATAAAGTAGAGATGGTCACTGACCCCCGTGTTTTGGTTTTGTATTCGGTTTTGGATCTGGATTACCTTCATGTTTTGGTTTTGGTTTTGCAAAACCGCCCTTGCGTGTTTTGGTTTTGGTTTTGGATTTGTTTGGTTTTGTTTTGCTATTTTTGAAAAAAATACCTTTTTTTGGTCTAAAATAACCTAATTTAGTGCTCCACCAGTTTCTTAGATAAGTGAGGTAATTCTAAAGCTAATAAATTATGAAAAAACCAGTTTAATCCCTGGTAGGCCGTCCTTAATTCGAACACTTGTCTGCAAATTATACAGACAAACCTGGTTGTCTACCTCCACCATCTTTGATTATTGGCAATGTAGCCATCATCTTTGGGTGTATATTACACCCTCCACTTGTAGTTGAATATTAAAAAAAGCAGCCTGCACAGACTGTGGAACTAGAAATTCGAATATACAAAGAAATGGACAAAGGCAGTTTGGTATCTGTCTGCATCAGATCCCCTCTCCACTAGGAGTAAAATAGAAAACTATTCAGCCATTATATAATCTAGAATATAAATAGAAATTGAGAAAGGCAATTTGGTATCTGTCTGCATCATAATCATCAACATCCTCATTAGCGCCCTCGTCACCTCCACAAATCTCCCCCTCATCCTCTTCTATTTCCATAGTGGCATCCTCAATTTGTGTATCACCGGCTACACTCGTGCTGTTCAGGTACACATCAGCAGAACTGCTGAAAGGGCCCTTCTTTATGGGTACACTAACAGAATGCTCACGATTAGACATACCACTGTTGGATGGACTCTCCACAGGGATTGGTGTCATTTGTGAATCAGAGCAAACATTATCCTCTAATGCCTTACTGTTATCTTGCAGCTCGGCTTTGACGCGTAACAGTAGTTGTGCACCACTTGTAGGCTCGGTAACATTTTTGGATCTGCCACTAATAGCCAAAGGTGAAGGCCTCATTCTCTCTTTGCCACTACGTGTGTAGAATGGCATGTTGGCAATTTTTTTTTTATCGGCACTTAACTTTTGCTCAGTAACACTTCTTTTTCACTTCAACACAGTAAATTTTTTGGGGGTTTTGGTTTTTTGGACTGATTTCGAAACACTGTGCAGTTTGACATCGCCTTGCCCAGATGACGTACTGGGAACACTAACATCAGGACTGGTGACAGAACCTGGTTGCTCAATCTGATCATATGTGGACTGCTTTGAATTCATTCTGAGCGCAAAGCACTTGTAGTGGTAAAGATTAGTTGGTAGATACTGCTGACAGATATGACTTTTGACAGCCAGAAATATTTATGCACAATTAGGGGGGACACCCCAAAAGCACTGAGGAGTGCTAAAAATTATTTGGTAGATACTGCTGACAGATATGACATTTGTCAGACAGAAATATTTATGCACAATTAGGGGGGACACCCCAAAAGCACTGAGGAGTGCTAAAAATTATTTGGTAGACACTGCTGACAGATATGACTTTTGAAAGCCAGAAATATTTATGCACAATTATGGGGGACACCCCAAAAGCACTGAGGAGGGCTAAAAATTATTTGGTAGATACTGCTGACAGATATGACTTTTGACAGCCAGAAATATTTATGCACAATTATGGGGGACACCCCAAAAGCACTGAGGAGTGCTAAAAATTATTTGGTAAGATACTGCTGATAGATCTGACTTTTGACAGCCAGAAATATTTATGCACAATTAGGAGGGACACCCCAAAAGCACTGAGGAGTGCTAAAAATTATTTGGTAGATACTGCTGACAGATATGACTTTTGACAGCCAGAAATATTTATGCACAATTATGGGGGACACCCCAAAAGCACTGGGGAGTGCCAAATATTAAAACAAAATTATAAACCTCTATCCTCCTCTCTTCTCTAGTGATTTTTGTTAGAGCAAATGCAAGAAGAATATTGTATTCTCTGTCCCTGCTCTAATCAGCCTGTGACTACACCCTGCTCTCTCCCTCTGTCAAATGGCGATGGATTGCTGTGGAGGCGTGTATTTATAATCTTCAAGTATCGCGAGAACCGAGCCCCAAGATCCGACGACGTCACGATGACGTTCGGCCTCGATTTCGATTCGGAGCGGGCAGGAGAGTACCAAGCTCCTCAGCTCGGTACTCGGATAGCCAAAGTTCGGGTGGGTTCGGTTCTCGGTGAACCGGACCCGCCCATCTCTACTATGAAGACATGTGCTATTCTTCATAATACTACTATATGTAGAACAAGCAATAGAAGGAACAAATGATTTTAAATGTGTTCAAGAACTATCCTTTGGGTTAGAATTAGAGATGTCCACTGACCCCCGTGTTCTGGTTTTGGTTTTGGCTTTGAATCTGGATTAACTTCGTGTTTTGGTTTTGATTTTGGTTTTGGCTCTGTATTTTTTAGAAAAATAGCTAAAATATGCTAAAATCAAATAATTTTGCTCGTTTTTGTTCCTACATTATTATTAACCTCAATAGCACTAATTTCAAGTCATTTTCAGTCAATTTTGACCACCTCACAGATAACAATATTATTTTCATACACTTTCAAACAAAGACTGCAACAGTTCTTGCCAATGATAAGAAGAAGGCCATTGTCATGCCTAGGCATAAGACCAAAAAATCCACCTCTTATGTGTGGAATTATTTTTACCCAAATTCTGACAACAGCTGTCTAGTCATTGGTATTATTGTAAAGCCATAGTCAGTAGAGGTAGGGACCTTAACCATCTAGGATCCTCGTCCATGTTATGCCATTTGAAGCAAGTTCATGGAAAGCTCTTGGGAAAATCAGAAACTTATGCTAAAAAAATAACAACAAGCAGTCCAGCATCAGCTACCTTCCTTCTCTAATCTAGACAACTGCAATATACACCCCCAAAACCTTCATCATCAATATCCTCACAAGTTCTTGGAGTTAGTCATGCATCCAAGTTGCTAATGCGAGATGAGTCCTCCCCTATCCAGGACTCCTCAGAAGAATCCTTGAGCGTTAGGCCCACTGCTGCTGCTCCTGCTGCTGAGGGGGGGGGGGGAATCTTCTACCCAGAAGTAGATCAAGAAGAAGACTACTAGTAGTTTACAGCAATTGACTGTTAAACAATACTTAGCAAGTATGAAAGCTGTCACCCAGTTGCAAAACGGGTTACAGATGCCATGGCGACTAAGCTAATATTAAATCTGCATCCAATATCCACTATTAATGCAGCTGGTGTTAGACAATTACTTGAGGTCTTGTGTCCCTGTTACCAAATTCCATCACAACACCATTTTACTAGAAAAGCTATTCCTCACCTCTACCAGAAGGTTCGTAAAAATTTAATTATTGGGCTACAAAATGGCATTCTACCCACTGTACACTTAACCACAAATAGGTGGACAAGTGTAACTGGGCAAACTAAAAGATTATATGACTGTGACAGCTCACTGGGTTGGTGATTCGCCTTTACCAGCAGGGACAGCAGCAGCATGTTCCCAAGTATGTCACATTTTTCAGAGGCAGGCTACTCATCTGCTTCACTAAGAGTCTTATTATTATTATTATTATTATTATTATTATTATTGTAGATTTGCAAGGCACTGTATGGCGCACAGTAGGGAAGACAAGGACATACATAAATCAAGATATACGTAAAACAAGAACAGACAAGGCAGACAAAATTAATGGAGACATGAAAACAAAGGGTGGAAGACGCAGCTCATTAGAGAGCTTACACTCTAAAGGGAAGAGGGCACAGCTAAAACAAGAGGAGTGAGTGTGGCTCAAAGTGGAGATTGGTGTAGTTGTGAGGTTGCATTAGTGTGAATAGTGTTATCAAGGATAAGGTCACCCCTAAAAAAGAGATGGGTTTTCAAAGAGCATCTAAAGATTTGAAGGCTATGGGAAAGTCTGATTGAGCGTAATAGGGAATTCCATAAGTAGGTAACAGCAAGGGAAAAGTCTTGAAGGCGGGAGTGAGAGGTGGCATCAGAAACGAGACAAGGCGCAGGTCAGAGTTATTACCACTGACAACCTGTTTGAAAAACTAAGGGATATGATTGCAACATGGCTTATCCTGCTTGGACTGTGATTTCTGATAATGCCACCAATATTGTTAGAGCGTTACAGCCAGGGGAATTTCATCACATTCCCTGTTTTGCTCACACAATCAACTTGGTAGTACAGAACGTTTTAAAAAAATTACAATGACATGCAGGCGATGCTATCTGTGTCCCAAAATATTTAGGGTCATTTGCGGGATTCTGCAACTTCATGTAGGACAATGCAACAGCTGCAAGAAGAATAGAATTTAGGGGCAATGTACTTTAGTCCAGCGCAGAGTAGAATTCTTTCCGTGTTGTGCAAGATGCTTGTAGGACTAGGAGGACTTGAAATTGGATCATTACATTTTGGTAACTGTGCTTGATCCTTGGTTTAAGAGCTATGTCTTTTCATTCTTTCCAACTGACCGAGATCTCAAGAGATGCAATGAGCTCCTGGGCAACAAGCTGACAGCTCAAGTAGTACATGACACAATGACATCTCCTCCTTCAGTTTCTCTGGAAATTGCTGCTAGGAATAAACTTAGCTTTCCCAAGACACCCAGTGGTGATGCAGATGAGTCTCCACAACATTTTGACATTTGGTCTGGTCTAAAAGAATTGCCCAAAAATTGTGACAGCTCTTCCGTAAAATGAACTGCAAATTCCATGAGGAAGGCCATTACTGGCAAATACATCAAAGTACACAGACTTCTGTGATGGTGGATTCCAGCAGGGCTGAATTAGTATTGTTTAAGGATGATGTACAGTCTGATGAGGGTGAATGTGATGTGTAGATTGCATGTGTTGAGATTTAGCTGAGAGAAGGGAGCTAGCTGATGCTGGTATGTGTCACGGGCACTAGGAGTTGCTTACCCGAGTCTCACCAGATGGAACTCTGCTAGAGAGGCGGGGTTATGGCACGCACCTCAAAGCAGGCAGGTGAATGATTGGAGCGACACAACAGCAGGAGAGTAGAGATAGTCTGAGGAAGTCAGCGACTTGCAGCTATGGTTAGAGGAAAGTCAGCGACTTGGAGCAGTAAACTGGAGGCTGAAGATAATGTAGACACGAGGAGTGGACGTGGATAGGTGATGGTAGGTAGAGGAGGAGTCAGTGGTCTGCGTACAGAAAGTTGTACCACTGCAGTGATGGGAAGAATAGTACTGGTGCAGGTAGGAAGCAGGGTAGTCGGTGGTCTGCGTTCAGCAAGTTGTACCACCGCTATGGTGAGGAGTCTGGTCCAGGTGTAGGTAGGTAATAGGAGAGTCAGTGGTCTGCGTATAGCAAGTTGTACCACCGCTGTGATAGGAGGACTTGTCCAGGTGTGGGTAGGTAGCAGGGAAGTCAGTGGTCTGCGTGCAGCAAGTTGTACCACTGCTGTGAGAAGGAATGAGGACTTGTCCAGGTGCAGGAGAGTGAAGTTGAAAGGCAAACTGTGGCTGTATGGAAACAGCGCGAGTAGAGCAATGTCTTGTGAGGCAGAGATGGAAGGCACAATGAATAGTCTGTATGGAGTAGATGCCTTGCAGGGAGGAGAAGCTGGTCACAGCAGATATGCACAATAACGCTAAGTAGTAGCGTGAGGAGATATCGGAGCTTGAGTGAAAGCTTGTCCTAAATGAAGCAATGCAGTAACACAGTCTATATGGGTACTTGTACCCTGTGCAGCAAACAACAATGGATACAACTGGTATGCGAGCAATAGGCAATAGTCAATAGTCAGTAGAGCATACCCAGTTGTGTAGATCCGGAATCAGCTGAGAAGTGAAGCGTTGTAGCGGTATGGGAACCGCCGCTGAGTTGAGCAGGGAGCAGCGTGGAAGCTGAAGCACGAGTAGAGCTGGAATCAGTTTGGAAACTGCACACACGAGTAGAGCTGGAATCAGTTTGGAAACTGCACACAGGAGTAGAGCTGGAAGCAGTTTGGAAACTGCACACAGGAGTAGAGCTGGAAGCAGTTTGGAAACTGCACACACGAGTAGAGCTGGAAGCAGTTTGGAAACTGCACACAGGAGTAGAGCTAGAAGCAGTTTGGAAACTGCAAACACCTATAGAAGTTCACTGGGAGTGAGACTTCAAGATCAGGCAACTACCTAAGGCTGCAGGTGCCTTAAGTAGGGAGGGAGGGGTGATTGATCCATCAATCACATTAGTGGTCAGGTGTAGTTGTTAAAGGGACCTGCGCATGCCCAGTGCGACAGGATGGCGGACGGCCGCGGTTCCACACCGGTGTGAGCAGGAAAGATGGAGAATTACGTACCAGAGTGGAGGCACTCACATTCCGGTGAGTGACAGTACCCCCCCTTTTAAAGGTGGGCACAGAACACTTGGAACCGGGTTTGGCCGGAAATTTTTGGTAGAATTTTTTAAGCAGGGCTGGAGCGTTGAGGTCCTCAGCGCGAATCCAGGAGCGTTCTTCTGGACCGAAGCCCTTCCAATGAACGAGGAATCGGAGAGTTCCTCGCGAAATTTTAGCATCCAGGATCTGAGAGATCTCGAACTCCTCTTCTTGATGAATCTGTACTGGTTTAGGTACAGAAGGAGGAGCAGAAAAACGATTGATAACAAGAGGTTTGAGCAGAGAGACATGGAAGGCATTGGAGATCCGGAGATTCTTTGGTAATAGTAGCTTGAAGCATAATGGATTTATGACTTGAGTGATCTTGTATGGTCCGATGAAGCGTGGCGCAAACTTCATGGACGGAACCTTCAAGCGGATGTTTTTTATAGAAAGCCATACAAGGTCTCCAAGCTTGAGTGGTGGAATGGCTCGCCTCTTTTTATCTGCGAAGAATTTGTATCTGGCTGATGCTTTCCTCAGGGATGATCTCACCTGAGTCCAGATGGTTTTAAAGTTTTGACAAAGTCTCTCCACCGCAGGGACTTGGGTGGGAGGGAGGGCAGGAAACTCTGGGAGAGATGGATGGTGACCGTAAACCACGAAAAAAGGAGTTTTTGTTGAAGACTCATGGTACATGTTATTGTGGGCAAACTCAGCCCACGGGAGTAAATCTACCCAATTATCTTGATTGGCTGAGGAAAAGATTCTTATGAAGGTCTCCAGATCTTGATTGACCCTTTTGGTCTGGCCGTTTGATTGGGGATGGTAAGACGATGATAGAGACAGTCGGATACCCAAGTTCTTACAAAGGGCTCGCCAGAATCTGGAGACGAACTGCACTCCTCTATCGGACACAATCTCGGACGGACAGCCGTGAATTCGAAAAATCTCTTTAATAAAATGGTCAGCCAAGGTAGAAGAAGATGGTAATCCGGTGAGAGGGACAAAGTGAACCATCTTGGAGAATCTATCCACCACTACCCAGATGGTATTACATCTCTTGCTAAGAGGAAGTTCGGTGACAAAGTCCATACTTATGTGGGTCTAAGGTTTGGTAGGGATAGGTAGTGGTTGGAGCAATCCCGCTGGTGTTCTGCGGGAAGACTTAAATTGAGAGCAGATCTCACAAGCGGCCACAAATTCTCTGACATCCTTTCTGATAGAAGGCCACCAATAACTCCGGGAAAGGATCTCAAAAGTCTTTCGTTCACCAGAATGTCCAGAGAAGCGTGAAGAATGGTACCATGACAATATTCTCTTGCGTAGAGATGGCGGAACAAGAGTTCTCCCAAACGGTAGCACATTGGTGGACGAAGTGGCCAAAGTCACACATTTGGGATCCAGTATAGGATGATCGGAAGAATCCAGGATGTCAGAAGGAGGGACAAATGCCCGGGATAAGGCATCTGCTTTCCTGTTCTTTGCAGCAGGTTTGAACGTTATAATGAGTTTGAAGCGAGAAAAGAAAAGTGACCACCTCGCCTGTTGAGGGTTTAGACATTGGGCTTTTTGTAAATAGAGGAGATTTTTGTGGTTAGTGAAGATGGTTACAGGATAATGAGCCCCCTCCAGTAGATATCTCCACTCCTCCAATGCGACTTTTATTGCCAACAGTTCTTTGTCACCGATGGTGTAGTTCTTTTCCGCGGGTAGAAGACCCCGGGAGTAGAAGGCACAAGGATGGAACTTCTGTTGCTCAGATCTTTGGGAGAGAATAGCTCCTAATCCGACATTGGAGGCGTCCACCTCGAGAAAGAAGGGAAGGTTTACGTCAGGCTGCCGAAGAACAGGGGCGGTAGAAATTGCTTCTTTAAGGCTTTAGAAGGCGTGAAGGGCCTCGGAGGACCAGTGTTTAGTATTGGCGCCCTTCTTGGTCAGGGCCACAATAGGAGAAGCAATAGATTAGAAGTTCAGGATAAAACGTCTGTAATAATTCGCAAACCCCAGGAAGCGTTGTATAGCCCTGAGGGTAGTTGGCTGGGGCCAAAGTAGAATGGCATTAACTTTGTCTGGGTCCATCTCCAGACCTACTCCGGACACGATATATCCCAAGAATGGAATTTGGGATAATTCGAAGGAGCATTTTTCTAATTTGCAGAATAGGAGGTTCTTCCGCAGTCTGGAGAGAACTTCTGCCACATGTTGATGGTGGGAGACAAGATCTTGAGAGAAGATTAAAATGTCGTCCAGATAGACTACAATGCACACGTATAATAGGTCCCGGAAGATCTCGTTCACGAATCCTTGGAAGACAGCTGGGGCATTACACAGTCCAAAAGGCATAACTAGGTATTCGTAATGCCCATCCCTGGTGTTGAATGCTGTCTTCCATTCGTCGCCTGACTTGATCCGGATTAGCTTGTAAGCGCCACGGAGATCAAGTTTGGTAAAAATCCGAGCACCTTTTATACGATCAAAGAGTTCGGTGATAAGAGGAATCGGGTACCGATTTTTTACGGTTATGGCATTGAGCCCCCGATAATCAATGCAGGGTCTTAAGGTCCCATCTTTCTTTTTCACGAAAAAGAAGCCCGCTCCAGCGGGAGAGCTGGAAGTTCGAATGAATCCGCTATGAAGGTTGTCCTTGATATACTCTGACATAGCCTGTGTCTCTGGTAGCGAGAGAGGGTATACACGGCCCCTAGGAGGGTTTTTGCCAAGTAGTAAATCTATGGGACAATCCCATGCCCGATGAGGTGGAAGGTGTTCAGATTGCGCCTTATCAAACACATCAGCGAACGGGGCATACTGTGGAGGAAGACCCGGAGGACCAGTTGTTATAGATGATCTGTTGATTTTGAGTGGTACCACTCGGGTTAGGCATCTATGATGACAATCCGGGCCCCAGGATGTGACTTAGGGAGTACTCCAATCAACTTGTGGTGAATGAAGCTGAAGCCATGGAAGGCCAAGAACGATGGGACTAGTTGTAGCAGGAAGGACCAGCAAAGAGATTTTCTCTCGGTGTAAGGCTCCAATTTGAAGGGTCAAAGGAGTCGTACAGTGGGTGATAAGTCCATTAATGATGCGAGAGCTGTCTATAGCGGTGACCGCTATGGTGGTTTTTAACGGGGCCACTGGTAGGGACCATTGGTTAACAAGAGCACTGGAGATAAAGTTGCCGGCAGCGCCGGAATCCAGAAGTGCTTGAGAGATAAAAGATTTGGTGGCTGAGAAGATGGTAACATCAAATGCACACACTTTGGAATCCATAGAAGATGGAGAGGAGTCCAGGGACCCTAACCTTACCTCTCCAGAACTGGTTAGGGCCTGGCATTTCCCGACTTCTTAGGACATGAGTTCAGGCTGTGAGTAGGGTCAGCACAATAGATTCAGAGTCTATTTTGTATTCGTCGATCCCTCTCTCTAGATGTTAACTTAGAATGTCCTACCTCCATGGGTTCCACTGGAGGGGGAAGATGACGAACTTGAGGTGATGGGCGAGTTAACCCCTTAGAGGTGCTTGTTCTTTCAGACTCCCTCTCACGGAATCTCATGTCTACCCTATGACATAGGGAAATTAGATCGTCCAAGGAGGAGGGTAACTCTTGTGTGGTCAGTGCGTCTTTGATTTTATCCGTCAGACCCTGCCAGAAGGCAGCTATCAGGGCCTCGGTGTTCCACTGTAGTTCAGAGGCGAGTATCCGAAACTGAATGACGTACTGGGCCACAGAGTGTGATCCTTGGCGTAGTCGGAGAATGCTGGAAGCCGCAGAGACAACGCGGTCAGGTTCATCGAAAATTTTGCGGAACGTGGAAATGAAGAGTGCACTATCCTCCAATAGGGGGGTCATTTCTCTCCCACAGAGGGGAGGCCCACGCAAGAGCCTGTCCGGAACACAGAGAAATGAGGTAGGCAATCTTGGCACGGTGAGTGGCAAAATGGTGAGGTTGAAGCTCGAAATGGAGAGAGCACTGATTCAAAAAACCTCTACACGTCTTGGGATCTCCATCATATTTTGAGGGAGTAGGCAGGTGTAGCGTGGAAGCAGTAGACACCTGGGATGGCACTGGGGAAGGAGAAGGCGCTTGAGGTTCAACAGTCGCTGAAACAGTTTGTAGAGAAACTCCCCGGGTGGCCAGAGTCTGGAAACACTGGAACAGATGTTGCTGCCGAACATCCTGTTGTTCTACCCGAGTGATCAGATGCTGCAGCATCTCCTTAGCTGTTGGTTCCAATCCTGGGTCTGTCATGGCCTGATCTTACTGTCACGGGCACTAGGAGTTGCTTACCCGAGTCTCACCAGATGGAACTCTGCTAGAGAGGTGCGGTTATGGCACGCACCTCAAAGCAGGTAGACACGAGGAGTGGACGTGGATAGGTGATGGTAGGTAGAGGAGGAGTCAGTGGTCTGCGTACAACAAGTTGTACCACTGCAGTGATGGGAAGAATAGTACTGGTGCAGGTAGGAAGCAGGGTAGTCGGTGGTCTGCATTCAGCAAGTTGTACCACCGCTATGGTGAGGAGTCTGGTCCAGGTGTAGGTAGGTAATAGGAGAGTCAGTGGTCTGCGTATAGCAAGTTGTACCACCGCTGTGATAGGAGGACTTGTCCAGGTGCGGGTAGGCAGCATGAAAGTCAGTGGTCTGCGTGCAGCAAGTTGTACCACTGCTGTGAGAAGGAATGAGGACTTGTCCAGGTGCAGGAGAGTGAAGTTGAAAGGCAAACTGTGGCTGTATGGAAACAGCGCGAGTAGTGCAATGTCTTGTGAGGCAGAGATGGAAGGCACAATGAATAGTCTGTATGGAGTAGATGCCTTGCAGGGAGGAGAAGCTGGTCACAGCAGATATGCACAATAACGCTAAGTAGTAGCGTGAGGAGATATCGGAGCTTGAGTGAAAGCTTGTCCTAAATGAAGCAATGCAGTAACACAGTCTATATGGGTACTTGTACCCTGTGCAGCAAACAACAATGGATACAATTGGTATGCGAGCAAAAGGCAATAGTCAATAGTCAGTAGAGCATACCCAGTTGTGTAGATCCGGAATCAGCTGAGAAGTGAAGCGTTGTAGCGGTATGGGAACCACCGCTGAGTTGAGCAGGGAGCAGCGTGGAAGCTGAAGCACGAGTAGAGCTGGAAGCAGTTTGGAAACTGCACACACGAGTAGAGCTGGAAGCAGTTTGGAAACTGCACACAGGAGTAGAGCTGGAAGCAGTTTGGAAACTGCACACACCTATAGAAGTTCACTGGGAGTGAGACTTCAAGATCAGGCAACTACCTAAGGCTGCAGGTGCCTTAAGTAGGGAGGGGTGATTGATCCATCAATCAGATTAGTGGTCAGGTGTAGTTGTTAAAGAGACCTGCGCATGCCCAGTGCGACAGGATGGCGGACGGCCGCGGTTCCACACAGGTGTGAGCGGGAAAGATGGAGAACCACGTACCAGAGTGGAGGCACTCACACTCCGGTGAGTGACAGTATGCTTGGTAATATTTTGGGTATTATGGCATGTTGACAATTTTATGTTTTTCTACAGTAAACTTTCACCTTTATTTAAGAGGTGTTTTTTTTATTTACAAAGGTAAAAGCTTTTTATTTACACTTTTGTTTCCCTGACTTAAAACCACTATGCACATGAACATAGACTTTAGTACCTGATGTAGAGGGATTAGTATCATCATGACTGAGACTGGAGAGTAACAAGAACATTGCCACCCCTCCTGTTTCTGTATGAGCTATGGCACAGTAGAATGTCACTTGAGACTTTTAAGAACACTGACAGCCCTATTATTAAAATTTCTGTTTCAGCACTGAACTCCTGTTTCTGAGTCAGCTATGATACAGTAAAATGTAGCTGAAGATTTAGACCAAGACTGCCAGCCCTTTTATTTCTATTTCAGCAATGGCAATTAGCAATGGAGCTCTTCTCTTTGTGTGTAACCTATATAACACCGTACACTTTGACTGCAAATTCAGAAGACCAAACCTGCCAGCCCTGGTATTTGTATTTCAGCAATGACAATTAGCAATGGAGCAATGGAGCTCTCCTCTTTGTGTGTAACCTATATAACACCATACACTTTGACTTCAAATTCAGAAGACCAAGCCTGCCAGCCCTAGTATTTGTATTTCAGCAATGACAATTAGCAATGGAGCAATGGAGCTCTCCTCTTTGTGTGTAACCTATATAACACTGTACAATGTGACTGCAGATTTAGAAGACCAAGCCTGCCAGACCCATAAATTCTATTTCAGCAATGACAATTAGCAATGAAGCAATGGAGCACTCCTGAATGTCACTGGAGACTTTGAAAAACACTGCTACCCCTCCTCTTTCTATTGTACATATGACGCTGCCCAACTGCTCTACAGACTGCCAAGAACTGTGCTACCCCTTTTATGTCCCTCAGGGGATGTTAAACAAAGTCTAAACAGATTGAAATATGAACTTCAATTTACGTAAAAGGGCATTTGACTCCACAATATTCGCCTCAACTCATAGACATAATACAATAGGAAGATTCTAGCAAAGTGTAAAAGTGCACACAGACATTAAATATGTCCAGGTTCTGAAATAAATCCGTCAGGACCAAATTCAATTGCCCATATAAGAACAGTTCTGACTCCTAAGTAAATAACAGCTAAGCATTCTTTACTCCGATGTTAAGAATTACCTAATTGCCCGCTTTTAAATGGTTTCACATACTCAATCAGTTTTATAGCAGTTTCTATATATTTTTGCTCATACCAACGTCACAACTTCTTCTTGATTTGTCTCATCCCATTAGTAATACACATACATAAAAGAGAAGGGATAGGGATCTAGTAGTGAGATTGTAAGCTTGCGAGCAGGGCCTTCTCACCTCTTTGTCTGTATTGTCTTTTACTATGTTTGTCCCCAATTGTAAAGCACTACGGAATTTGCTGGCGCTATAAAAATAAACCTTTTTACAGTAAGGCCAGTTACCCACTGGCATTAAGAAAAACACCAGTTTACTTAATGTCAGGAAAACAGTATCTTGATAGTATTACTTTATTTCTTTAGTAGAATGGGCACAAGCAGTAAAAGGAAAGTAAAGCTTAAACATAAATAATTATCAGGTTTGTTTTTCCACAGGTTCAATTACTGTTATAATAAATCCGTAGAGATGTTCTCTGATATACATCAATTAGCATTATACAAACGCTGTGTGACACATGCACACAGAAGTACTCCAGGTATCCCTCTAAGGACTACACTGCTGTTGTTAGCAGAAATATCCTAATTTGTCACCAGGAGATTTATTAAATTAAATGTCTTGTGACTGAATAGAAAATAATCATAACGGAACAGTAACATCACTGAAAACAACATTACAGATTGTAACAAGGGTATTTTTATCAATCAAGCTAATTTGATGATCATTAACCAGACGCAGAAACAGTAGAATTATAACAGTATAGTATTTTGTTGAGAAAGGAATGATTTGTCACATATATGTGGTCACATGTTATTTTCAGAAACTGTTTTCAGACAGACTGTAAGACAGATAGTAAATAATTGAAATTCTCAGTTATATTGTTCATGCTGCTTGTTGTCCATTAACAGCATTTTATGTGACACTGTATGCATGTCTGCCAACCTAAACCATTTTACAGTGTGATAATAATCATGCTCCTTTACACTTGTTTTCCATTCCAATAGCCCGGGCTGAATTAAAGCTCCACCACCACCTAAAGTGGTGAAGATTTTCGTTAATTACTTTAACATGGCTGCAAAAAGGGGATGCGAGCAGTGTCGTACTGGGGCATGAAGGGCCCACGGGGGACTACGACGCTAGGGTCCCACCAGAGGGGGTGTGGCCAGCCATCATAAAGGCGAGACTAGACACTAGAGAGGGAGTTGTCAGCCCACGAAGGACAACTTGTCCCATAGTGTAGTATATAAAGAATGCAGTGTGTATATAAAGAGTACAAAGTCTTGACCTGCCCCATAGATTGGGCAGAACAGTCACCACAAATCGGGATTTTACCACTAGACTCAGAACATTTACATTTACATACCTGTTCTTGTCACTTTCACCACCTGTGGCTGCTGGTTTCTGTAGTTGCGGCTTTTCTGGATCCTGGAATGTTGGAGGCCCTATATGGAAAAATAAATGGGTACATTTAGAAAATTCCAACCAGCCCCGGCGTTGAATCAATAGGACCCATGTCGTGAACATAGAGAGCTTGCAGTTATTTATAAGGGATAATTCATAGCTGCAGTATAAATAGGTTGTATCAAATGAATCCATTGATAAGTTAGTGTAACAGTTAAAGACGCAGAGCTTGATGTAATTGTGTTTGATGGCTTTGCACACCCCAATGTGAACAGATAGAAGTGTCACCTGGGGGCAGATCAAAGGGCTCCCGGGGTGAAATCTACACTATTTGTGACACTTGAATAGACTTTTAGGTACCGCTCAGCATGTGGTCTGGCTCAATGAGGCCATGTGCTAAGATAGCCTATATGTAATACTGTATAGACAAAAATAATTCAGTTTTAAAATATGCCACTTAAAATCAATAAAAGTAGTGATCAACCACATATTCCTCAATAGCATGATGAAGGGCAGCTCATATGTTAAATTAAGAATTCTGCCCCACAGAGAAATGAAGAAAAGGAGTGTAAGCTCTGCGAATACACTGTACTTAGGCATGTTTGATATGAAAAGATGGACAAAATCATAGGGGATTTATTAATGATAAAATTGGATCGATGTAACGCTGTCCAGGAAAAATATATCACATAGTAGAATTGGTTAGTAAATCAGGTAACATGTAAATTTGGTTTGAAAAAGTGTCCCAAGACACAACCCCCAATTAGAATTAACACTGTCCCTGTGAATGCCGTCCCATTTGAGTTTGCTTAAAAACCTGTGTGTGGAAAGGAGAATTTGTCAGCTTCTTGGGAAATCAATCTAATTGAAGGACTGTCCATCTTTCCTGCCTGCCCCAGGCATACAGATTATTATTTGTAAGTAATGCTCTGTACTTTCATCCCATTTGTTTTATAACTGTTTGCAATTTTTTATTTGTATGTCAAATCTTTATTCATTATTTTTGTTACCTGTATTCCCTGTACCTTTTGTATATTAAATCTAAAATTTAATAAGTTGCATCCTTGATACTCTAAAGAATCCATAGCCTGTTTAGAAGAGATCGCTCGACCAGGTAAACCCTTGGAATGCCAGTGTGTGATTTGTTGATACATTTGATTAACAAGCTGTGTGTGCTTGTATGTACATTTGTGTAACAGTCTGGAGGTGTGAAGAGTTAACCCTGTGTGTGCTGATGTGGGTCTTGCTAGTTTGTGGAACTAGAAGCCTGTGTGCCAGTGTGGGACAGTATATTGGGGTCCTATTGCCCGTACCCTATAGGTGGTGGCTGTACCTGAAGTGTCTGGGGGGTGTGAGAGCGCTGTGTTTGGGGGCGATTCCGTAGGTCTATAACCTGTGTGATAGGTAGAGAGAGACTGCAGGCTGAAAACGTGTGTGACCTCATACAGCAAACACCCCAAAGTCACGGCAGCTGGGAGAGTGTTCGTGACAAATTGGTGGCATAGCGGTGGGATGATTTAATTTCTTAGAGTATTAAGTGCATGGTTTAAGCAATTAACCCTTGCACTTATAAACTGATTGTAACTTTGCGAGGAATACAATAGTTCTACAAGGACAAAACTCAGGGCTATAATTTTTGAAGACATACGTGCAAAGCAGTTCCCTTCCCTTCTCTCTTGTTTTCTTTTCTTTCTTTTATTTTGCAACGTAACTGCAAGGATGGCAGCTGCTTACAAGAAAAAAGCGAAAGAAGTTTTAATTAACCTGTGTGAGCAGCGAGGTCTCGACTGGACAGATAAAACTAAAAAGGAGCTGGTTTGTGCATTATTGGAGGATGATGCAAAGAAGCAATGTGATATGGAACCTGAGCTGGGGACCAAGACAGAACCAGAGGCTCAAGGTGTGGATATTGTCACTGAACCAAAGGATCCAAGTAGGTACATTGTCATAAATCCAAAGAATCCACTTACCATGATGAGTATGGCAGAGCTAATTGAAGAAGGTCAGCTGCGATGTTTCTCCTGCCACAACAAGACACGCAGAGAGATCATCGAACACCTCGACTGGGAACAGGAAAGCCCGATCCATCCTTTCAGCGAGTATCGCATGATGGTTCTTATTCCGGGCTACAAGATGAGTCTTGTGGAACAGCTGGACTGCCTAGAGGAGTGTTTTGAATATGCGCAAGAAGAGGTATATTTCCGAGGTGGGCTTCATACCCCATTCTGGCAAGATCAGTGTCGCCGTGTGACTGATGAAAGGCAGCGCCTGCAGCAGCTTCTTTCACAAGCTGGAGCAGCAATCGCCCAGCCTATAGGGGTGGCCCACGAGGAAAAGGTGCCCCTGCCAGCTACAGACAACATGGAATATGCTACCGAGATTTTGCATCCAGAGGCCCCATTTACTCTGCTGGGGGAAGCTGATGATGCTAGCAGCATACTACCAGATGCTGCACAGAATTTGCTATTGGAGGAGGCTGATTTTAAAGAGGACATAATTGTTGAGAAGACTATTTCTGTGGGAGAAATGGAAGTGCCTGAAGATATTCCCACAAATGTTTTAGTAGTTACTGATCTTGGATGGTTAAATTCTAAGTATGTTCCCGCAAAGGTTGTTCCTACTATCTCTAATTCTGTTACACCGTGTGACTCAGCTCAGGTAGTATGGGATAATGCTGAACCTGTCAATGATGTGACTTGGTGTAAAGAACCTGAAATGTTCTGTGATCATTTTGCATCTGGTGCTGTGCTAGTGAAATGTGATGATAAGAAGCTGATAGGTGCCAGTGTTAACTCTGGCAATTATAATGATTTATGGTAGGAACCTGAGGTAATAGGGGGTAATTTGAAAACCCCTAATAGTGTAATGTGTAAGGAAGTTAATGCCCCACATGTCACTGTGTTAGAATCAGCTGAGAATACCAATGTTTTTTCTGTCCAGGTGCCAGGGTGTGACAAGGCAGGAGAATGTCTTATTGTACCTAATGCCTATAATGAGGATAATGTCAATAACAGTATTGCGTTAGAATCCAAACCTGTTTTTACACTGACATCTTGTCATGGAATAGGGACAGCGGACATTGTTATTGCAGATATTGGCATTAATACTGGTGTAGATATTATGCTTACTAGCAATGGAACAGATGACCAGGTGGTTAATTCTGTTGTGCTAGAGAAAGACAATGTGTCTACCCAGATAACATGCTCAGAAGATGCTGTACAAGGTAACTGGGAGGGCGGTCAGAGTGAAGATGTATATTCTGTGCCTGAACCAGCTGCACACAGAGCCGTTAAGCATGTGGGGGAGACACATAGTCCTGACCAATGGGAAGTAGCGAGTGACAGCAATCCTTACCTTGCTGCTGGGACAGGTAGTTTGAATGTTCACCACTCAGATCTACATCTGAGTTCTGACCATTCATCTGAGTTGTCTATAGAGACAGGGGGGTCAGTGGCTAGCCCACACTCACTTAGCCAGCCGTCTAACGGCTTAGAGGAGATAGATGAGGGGCCCAAACTCCCTGTTACTCTACACCCCCGGATAGATGAGTCCAAGAGGGAGGGGAGCATCCTATTCCGTAGCCCCCAAGATAAGAATTGCATAGGGTGTTCCCACCTAGAAGTGCAGTGTCAGGAATCCCAGGCCATTGTTCCCTCAGGCTTTAACTTAGAGGACATGAGGATTAGAGACAAAGTGCACACTGTAACAGGGTTGGTACATGAGAACATGACGCAGGCCCAGACAAGCCAGAAGCAGTGGTATGATACCCCTGCCAGGATGATAGAGAGAAATTTTCATGATAATCTGTTGAAGGCTCATAATGACAGTGATGCGTGTGCCCTGACATTCTGTTGATTGCCAGATGAGGGGAAGAAGGACTTGCCAGTGGATCTAGTAGCTGCAGCGCAAGGGATAGGACCCCTTAAGAATACAGAGGTCAGCCCACAGCTATGTAAGTATCAGGAGGCCCAGCCACCTGAGGAAATTAAACCATTCTTAACCCATCCCCCCAGAGAACCTATTGAGACCCAGCTATCAGCTATTCCATTTGAACCAGGTGGGATCTGTGGGAGATGGCTTGGGCAATGACCTGTCAGTCAATCCCCATGCCATCTCTTAAAAAGGAAGGTGTCGTGAACATAGAGAGCTTGCAGTTATTTATAAGGGATAATTCATAACTGCAGTGTAAATAGGTTGTATCAAATGAATCCATTGATAAGTTAGTGTAACAGTTAAAGACACAGAGTCTGATGTAATTGTGTTTGATGGCTTTGCACACCCCAGTGTGAACAGATAGAAGTGTCACCTGGGGGTAGTTCAAAGGACTCCCGGGGTGAGATCTAGACTATTTGTGACACTTGAATAGACTTTTAGGTACCGCTCAGCATGTGGTCTGGCTCAATGAGGCCATGTGCTAACATAGCCTATATGTAATACTGTATAGACAAAAGTAATTCAGTTTTAAAATATGCCACTTAAAATCAATAAAAGTAGTGATCAACCACATATTCATCAATAGCATGATGAAGGGCAGCTCATATGTTAAATTAAGAATTCTGCCCCACAGAGAAATGAAGAGAAGGAGTGTAAGCTCTGCGAATACACTGTACTTAGGCATGTTTGATATGAAAAGATGGACAAAGTCATAGGGGATTTATTAATGATAAAATTGGATCGATGTAACGCTGTAAAGGAAAAATATATCACATAGTAGAATTGGTTAGTAAATCAGGCAACATGTAAATTTGGTTTGAAAAAGTGTCCCAGGACACAACCCCTGATTAGCATTAACACTGCCCCTGTGAATGCCGTCCCATTTGAGTTTGCTTAAAAACCTGTGTGTGGAAAGGAGAATTTGTCAGCTTCTTGGGGAATCAATCTAATTGAAGGACTGTCCATCTTTCCTGCCTGCCCCAGGCATACAGATTATTATTTGTAAGTAATGCTCTGTACTTTCATCCCATTTGTTTTATAACTGTTTGCAATTTTTTATTTGTATGTCAAATCTTTATTCATTATTTTTGTTATCTGTATTCCCTGTACCTTTTGTATATTAAATCTAAAATTTAATAAGTTGCGTCCTTGATACTCTAAATAATCTATAGCCTTTTTAGAAGAGATCGCTCGACCAGGTTAACCATTGGAATGCCAGTGTGTGATTTGTTGATACATTTGATTAACAAGCTGTGTGGGCTTGTATGTACATTTGTGTAACAGTCTGGAGGTGTGAAGAGTTAACCCTGTGTGTGCTGGTGTGAGTCTTGCTAGTTTGTGGAACTAGAAGCCTGTGGGGCAGTATATTGGGGTCCTATTGCCCGTACCCAATAGGTGGTGGCTGTACCTTGAAGTGTCTGGGGGTGTGAGAGCGCTGTGTGGGGGCGATTCCGTAGGTCTATAACCTGTGTGATAGGTGAGAGAGACTGCGGGCTGAAAACGTGTGTGACCTCATACAGCAAACACCCCAAAGTCCTGGCAGCTGGGAGCGTGTTTGTGACAAATATAATTAATACTGAGGCCTTCCTCCAGCCCTAACATTAAAGTAATAGTATTCCCATTTAATAAATAAACCTATTTCCCTCCCTCCAGACAGCCCCAGAAATACTTTAATAGCATTTACGTATAATAAATATACTTATTTCCCGCAACCGCCACTGCCATTAAATAATCCATATTCACATTTAATAAATAGACCTCATGCTCCTCAAAATCAGCCCCACATTCAATTAATAGTCCCCAAACAACCACTCTAAAATAGTCCCCACTATAAAATTAAATTGCCATCACCCCACAAAACAAAATAGCACCCATTAGTTAGCCACCACCTACCAGAAACACATTACATTGCCACAAGCCCACTGTGCCATCATACACACATTACTGTGCCACTTCATCACCATGCTGTGCCTCTTTATGATCACACTGTGCCCTGCATGCTGCTTTGGCTTCCTTTCACACTCTGCCATGCTGCTTTGGCCCCCATCACAATCTGCCATGCTGCTTTAGACTCCCTTCATGCTCTGCCATAATGCTTTGGCCCCCTTTCACACTCTACCATGTTGCTTTGGCCCCCCTTCACACTCTGCCATGCTGTTTTGGCCCCCCTTCACACTCTGCCATTGTAACAAACTTACCTTACCTCGCAACACCGCCGCTCCGTCGGTCCCGGAAGCCGCACATCTGGGTTCGGAGGTCACATGACCGCAAAACGGGGTGGGAATTTGAAATAGGCCTCCTACAAAAAACTCACTCTGACACTCGGTGAGTGTCAGAGCAACTTACCTGGTTCCTGGCTCTTGTCCCTTTGTATTATCCTTGTGCCTGCTCCCTGTGAAGTCTCCCCTGTATACCAGTCTCTGCTAGCCTTACTGGATCTCCTGCTCTTGTGTACCGACCCGGCACATTCACCATTCTGTTTGCCTGTGACCCTGACCCGGATTGTTGATGTTCCTCTCTCTACTCCGTTTCTCTGCTATTCCTGTGTACCGACCCGGCTTGCTGACCATTCTGATTGCCTGTGACCCTGACCCGGATTGTCTGATGCTTCTTTGCCTCCATTTGTACTGCTGCCACCAGTCTGTGTACCGAATCCAGATTCCTTCACGCTGCATCTACCTGCTACTCCATCCGCTATCCTACTTCTTGAGGCAAGCCTGAGGACCGTGCCCTGCGTCTCCCGGCAACTAAGTCCATCCTGCCTTGTGGCGGTTCTTGGTGAACACTGGGGAGTTCATTAGACTCCGCGCCTCAGGTAAGCCAGCGCTAATCAAGATTAGTACTGAATCCAGCTAATCGGTTACAGCCATGCTGCCTTTTCACTCTCTGCCATGCTGTCTTTGCTCCCGCTTCACTCTCTGCCATGCTTTCTGTGCTCCCCTTCACTCTCTGTCATGCTGTCTGTGCTCCCCCTTCACTCTCTGCCATGCTGTCTGTCGGGTGTGATGACATCACACCCGACATTCAGTGCAAAGAGAGCAGAGAGGAAGGACAGCTGCGCCGCGGTCACTTGAGTATTTATTTGTTTTTTTTCATTTTTTTTTCTTAAAGTTACATAGTTGATGAGGTTGAAAAAAGACACCAATTCCATCAAGTTCAACCTATTTTGGATCTCCTGCGATCCTGCACTTATATTTGAAATTAATCCAGAGTAAGCAACCGCCAATCTGTTTCAATTGTGAAAATCCCCCCAGACTCAATATTGCAGTCCTATTTTTACCCTATATCCACTACTATCCTTCATTTTAATTAACGGTCGTATCCCTGGATACACCTTTCCGCTAAAAATTTGTCTAACCCTTTCTTAAACATATCTATTGAATCTGCCATCACAACCTTCCCTGGCAATGAATTCCATATCTTGACTGCCCTTACTGTAAAGAACCCCTTCCTTTGCTGGTTGTGAAATTTCCTCTCCTCTAACCTTGGGGGATGACCACGTGTCCTGTGTATGGTCCTTGGGGTAAAAAGTTCCCATGAAAGCTCTCTGTATTGACCCCTAATGTATTTGTACATAATAATCATATCTCCCCTTAGACGCCTCTTTTCTAAAGTAAACATGCCTAAACTGGCTAACCTTTCCTCATAACTTAATGACTCCATACCCTTTATCAATTTTGTCGCCCTTCTCTGAACCCTTTCTAGTTCCAAATTATCTTTTTTATAGAGTGGTGCTGTACTGTACTGAACTGAACTTCAAGATGAGGTCTTACCAACGATTTATAAAGTGGCAAAATTACACTGTCTTCCCTTGCATCTATGCCCCTTTTTATGCATGCCAATACTTTGTTTGCCCTTGCAGCTGCTGCTTGACATTGAGCACTATTGCTAAGTCTACTGTCTACGAGCACTCCCAAATCCTTTTCCATTATAGATTCTACTAAATTAATTCCATTTAATTTATAGATTGCGTTCTTGTTTTTGATCCCTGAATGCATAACCTTACATTTATCTATGTTAAACCTCATATTCCATTTGGCCACCCAATCCTCCAGTTTATTTAAGTCCCTCTGTGGAGAAGCTAAATCTTGCTCTGATTTTATTACCTTACAGAGTTTAGTGTCATCTGCAGAAATATAAACTTTACTCTAAACCATCACCAAGGTCATTAATAAATATATTAAAAAGGAGTTCCTCCCCCTACCAACGAAGAGGGGAGCGATTAGGGTCAGGTACATTCCCGGGGAATACCCCGGCCCCCCGGTGGCCCAGTCCGAAGCTGGATGTGAGTGGAGAGGATCAATTAGAAGCTGCAATGTCAATTATTGCATCTTCTCTTTGGCATTTCTGCTCAAACCCACTTCCTTCTTCAAGTCAAGTCAAGGTTATTGCATTTTGTACTTACTCATACAAGTCCCTACCAAGTCTAAATAAATACCTTAAACATATAGTGACTCACTGCAGTTTTGATTACAGTTCATCCCTGTAAGTTTTAACATTGGCTAACTCACACAAACAACCCAGGCATAGTTAAGAACAGTGATGACCAGAGAACAGTGATGATCAATCTCGTTCTTCGAGGGCCGCATTTGCTATACAGAGAAAGGAGGGAGAGCACACTGTACTTCCTCCTCCTCCATCTTGCGCAGTCTGCCTTATTCCCTGCTTTGTTAAGGTTGAGGGTCGCCGGCTGGTGGCCCACAGGTGAAGGCTCAGCGGGTGTCCTGCTTACTCCCGCTGGTTTAGAAGCTTAACATTAATTTTATCATGTTTCTGCACTTATTGGTAACCAATTGCTCATACGTTTCTTCCTTTGAGTTCTAGGGCTCACAGAGCCTGAAATCATTGTAATTATCATTTTTATACTAATAAAGAGGTGATGATCATTAAGATACTAATAAAGAGGATAATGTAATCCCTACCTTAAATTCTTGCACATCCACAGCACATCACTGGGAGATTAATTTCCCAATGAACCTACCAGTATGTGATCAATGTGATCAAATATGATCAATCTATGTGTGATTGCTTCACATCCTTCTTCATTTTCTATGATTAATTTGTGTTCCCTTCAATTTCTTCTCTTTCTCTTCCACCTTTACATTCTGTCTTTTTTCCTATTAATATTTTCATTTTATCTTGCTAATTCTCTCTCGTTTTCTATTTGTTTTCCACCTTCCTTCATTACGGCTTATAAACAAGGAGGGGGGTATTTACATGCTCTGTCTCAACTAGTCAATGCAGCTTAATTGGTAAATTAATCAGTGCACAAAAATGTAGAAACTATAATACAGAGATACCACAGTTGCATGTAAACTTACCGTGCGTACAAGCCCTTCGTTGCCAATATTCTAGGCACATTACCCTCGTTCCATCTTTCTCTTCCATTTTCTTGTTCCGTTTGTTTATTTGTTTGTTTTTGCCCAATCTGCCTGCCAATATGAGACACTTTCACTTAAAGCAGCAATCCCATGAAAGAAATGATGCTTTTTTTTTTTACATAAATCATTGCAGCAGGCTATAAAAAGCTTTGTTGTTACCATGACATATGACATGACACATGTCATAGGGGACAGAGAGGCTTTGGAATGCCCCCCTGACCTCTGTCTGCACTATAAATTGCTCCCCCTCTGCCATAACATGTTATGTCATGTGCTAAAAGCTGTGAGCCTGTGGGTGACTGGTATGGTCGCCATACTTGTCTACCATCCAAAGAAATTTTAAAAAGGAGATAATTATTTGTATGACATATCCGCCGTGCCTTTTGTCTTTTTTAAGTCATTTTGCATTCTCTGGGTTGCCAGTGTTGACTCTTGTCAGTGCAAGTGCACCTACTCCTTGCAGATGTCTTGTCAGCTAGGTAAGATAAATGACAGATGCATGCTTAAAAGAAACTTAACTTGCTATTTAAAGAAAAAAAAGCTATGTGGGATTGCTGCTTTAACTCTTTGTACCATGTTTCTTCATTCCTTCATAACATTTGATAGAACACTTTTTTTCCAATGAGACTCTAACTATTATCATTTTACATTGCTCTTCAATACAACAGACTTTTTTTGTTGTTGTTAGGCTAGGGAACAGTTTTGAGTTTTAAGGTTGCTCAAGTACCTCCAGAAAGTGTTTCTCTCATACTATGGGTGGTTGGGTGTTCCAATGTGTAGGACCAGTATGAGAAAATGCCAGAGATACTATGGATTTTTGGTGCACTATTAGGCAGACATCTATTATTGATTCTGAAAAAAAATCCAGACCTCTGTAAAGGAGGAGAATGTTTACATTATAAAGAGTTGCATCCTCAATATTCCAGAAATGGCATTGGGTTTGATTCACATATTCAATCCCTGTTTAACAGCAAAGACATGCATGCATGGAGATCAATGATCCCAATGTCTGCAGGACAGCCAGAGAAGTTTTCCCTAGTGGCATTTCATTTGGAGCTCCATGTGAGCAAATGTAGAATACCAACACACCAGTTGTCTAAACCAGCCTTTACACTTTAATTAAGTAACCCTTTCATATAAGTGACTTAAAAATACATGTGACTTCATATCATGTGTACCACTTCCAGAAGAGCAGTGGAAAAAAAATATTGAAAACACAATTAAGGGTTTCATCTTCATTCCTGATACCTCTCTCTCTGATAGTCTCTCTGCCAATATGATCCATTTAGCATATACAGCTACCAGGAAGTGAGTCAAGAGGTTATGGGTAATTTTTCCACATTTGATGGCATTGCAACAAAGTTAAAAATTGTTAAATGTAGTAATATAAAAGTATGCTTGCGTTACTCATGAGAATGTTTAACTAGGAATTTTAAAAAAAGCTGAGAATAAACTTGTTAAATGTATTGTTGCTTGTACACTCTTACATATTACATATATGGCCCCATTTGGAGTCGGACACAAAGTCCGTCTAAGACGTGGAGGAGTGGGAGTGTGCCGCAGTTTGGTAGGATATTATGAGTGGCAAGCAACCCCAGTTGCATCCCACTCGTAATACCCTACCGAGCTGCCAGCAGTTCGTGCAGCTAGCTAACTACTTGCGCCACCTAATTCCTGACGCACATCTTTAGCCCTTTTTTGACGTGTGTTGCATCTGCACCTTACTGCGTCTAGGATTTACTTACGGGTCAAACCTTCACAATTCCGCGTTCCACCCTTTCCCTCGTAGTAAGCCGCAAGCTGTCGCAAGTGTAAATTGCTTCCAAGATGCAGGCAGATATGGGTGATAGTGTTTTTCTTGGTCGATGCGCCTAAAACCGACTTTGCGTCCGACTCTAAATGAGGCCCATAATTGCTTAAATGATCATCCAAACCTAGAGGTCATTGGCTTAATTAACAGATTACATGATTGGGAGCTCAGCGTCCAGTATCACCTAGCTAAAGATGAAATAAATATTTTAGCATGGGTAGCATATAAAAATAAGATTTTACCATCAATCAAATGCAGGATATTGAGGAAAGAAAGAAATAAAAACCTAAGCACTCAAGGCACAGTAATATATTTTCATTGCTATAAATTGGCAATCAAAATAACTTCCTTGTTACAACCCAGGCTATGTCATCAGAACAGCCTCGATTACTGCCAGGAGCCGATAATACTGTGATTTGCAATGAGCCAGTTCAACTTCATGTTTTTCAAAAACATTCTTAAAATGCACCAATTATGTTTATCAAGAACATGTAGAATTAAGTAGTGCACTTGTATCCCACAACTGATCTACTGAACACATTAACTTTTCAATGTTGTTTTATGAGACTCACTATTTATATAACACAGCACCTCTTGACTCACTTCCTGGTAGCTGTACCATATTCTATCTTCTTGCTGTTATCCCGCCCTAGGTGCAGGTGAAATGTCAAATGCATTTCCTTCTTCTAAAACATTATTCAATTTCAAGTTGTCATATTCCCTCTGCAATTCTCCAGTTCAGATATTGAGTGTAAGCTTCGGTATATCAGAGAAACAGCTGAGGTAAAACTTACTTTATTTTATGTGCAATTTTATATTCTTAATGTTATACATCTTTGTCATATGCATTAATCATAAAAATTTTAAACACCTTGTCCTAGGGACAGATAATTACCTCACTTTCCAACTGTGTGTAGAAATCCAGTCAACTTATAATACTGTAGCTTGTATGTATAAGTTTCATTTCATTAAAAAACATATATATATATTTTAAACCTATTGTGCAGAAAATATGATTAGGGTAGGATTTAGGGCAAGGCGTTTATCTGACAACAAAGCTTCCTGAAGGGCCCAAATGGTTCTGATTTGCCCTAGTTTCAGTATAAAATATCTATTATCAATATCTATTATTCTTAAATGGAAAATATTGTGCCCAAATTTCCAGCATAAATGGTGCACCCACCGTACGTCTAATTTCTAACTACATCAATATTTACATCTTCAGTTATGTGCTGTGTGCATTGCTATTTAGGAGGCTATGCAGATACTGCAAGTGCACTGTTGAGGTAGAAATCTGTTAAGTTCAATTATGTGCTTGATGTCACATAAATTAAAATATAGTCACACATTATTCTGTCCTACATCAAACAAAGGCAAGGCTAAATTTAGGACAAGGTGTTTACCTGGAAACAAAGTCAAAGCCGCCCTAGTTCATCTATTATTACATTTGACTGAAATAGGATTCTATGAACACATTCAGCATAAAATTATACAATTAGCCACTATTTAATACTGACAAAATAAATAATTACCAAAATGCTCAACAAAATAATACACATAGAAAATATATGCATAAAACAAACAAACACAATTGGATCTCTCTACAGTAGAAAAGTACAACTAATAGTTTCCATTTAAAAACTGTAGAAAGTTAGAGCTTTTATAAATGCACAAAACCAACTGAAATAGTCTAATTAATACCTTTTCACACAGTATTAGAATAGCGGATCATTACGAAAAGTATTCACTGTCAAATAACTTTATTTAAAATCCTACATACAGATTATGTCAATTTGAGAAAATCATAACAAAAAATAAAGAATGCATCACACTTACACCAAACATTATGCACTAGAAATTAAGTGCATCAAGCCTTCCACACTAATCAATCGATTAATGAATTTTCTACAAGCACAGTAATGCATATGCACATGCAAAGTCTGTATACTGAGAAACACGCAACTTAAGATATGTGCAACCTTAATTCTAGCATATAGATGGGTCAAATATAGGCCAATGATTATCATTAACCTGCACCAGTCTTATGTACGCACCAAATTTGGAATCGATAAATGATTGCATATCAAAGGGGTGTGCTTAACTTGCATCTGCACATCCTAATTGTACTGCACTTGCTTGTGAGCACCCCTGCCTCTCCAAGCTCAAAGTGTTGCAAGTATTATAATGTAAAACTCAGAACTCTTTTGAAAGATGTGGGCATACACTGAGTGAAAAATGTAAATTCAGACACAAAATTATGATGCATAAATTCACTTGCTTTCAACTGTAAATCTCCCTCTGTGTGCACTTTGCATGAACAAGCTCAATCACTTATGCTCGGATAGGAAAACAAACTCTCTCCCAAATAACAAAAGGAACATGCCTTTTGGTTTATAATTAGCAAAAACCTCCATAATCTTAACACATTAGAAATAAAAACTATTTTAAATATAACATAATAAATAATACAGAAATAATATAGAAAATACATTATCAAACATGCTTATCTAAATGGGTTGTACCATTCTTAGCAGATAGCACTATTGAATGGTATCATCCAGAAGACACTGAAGCCACAGCATTCCTGGTAGAAGGGGGTTCATGTAACTAGGTGCGATGTGATCATGAGAAACTCGCATACAATCATATTCTGCCTTTTTTGTCCAGGATCACCAGCTGCTTTAATGACTCTGAGGCGAGCAGAGAACAGCGGTTTAATTCTGGGGAATTCCAACCCGTTTAATGTATAATCCATAAATGTAATAAACACCATTTTAATTATTTTATTACTACAATATCTCTTACTTTTTACTTTTTTAAAATGTATTTCTTTTATTGAATATTGTATATTAACCAGGGTAGATATATCTACAGGCAAGAATATGAACCATAGCTAATCATAAAGCAGACATTATTAACAAAAGCACAACATAAAATTTAGTGATATGTTTGTCAAATTCGATTTTTTATTGTACTGCACAACTCCATGTTACAGTATGAGCCCAATACTTATACAATACGAGAGCTATGAGGCAAGTGAACAACACCGGGTTGTGATCAGGGGTATGAATAGAACCCCCTTTAAAGTTAAAAAGATTCTGCTCATGTATTCATAATTAAGTCATAAGCTAAACTCTAGTGGTCAGAATATACATGTACATGTGTTCTTCTTTAAGTAAATATGTGAACAATAGAAAAAAAGGCCAAAGAAACTCCTCGTGGCCATGACAAACATTTATGCATTGAGTAAATCAGCCTACACGTAACTATGCTCAGCGTGAAATCAGGATTATCTAGATAATTTTTCCATTGTCATATATAGGTCGCTACACCTTCAATAATTATAGTGTTCTAAAGTATGCCTTGCATATTAAATTATATAAACATGTTACTCAAGTTCCTTAAAAAAAGCAGTAAAATCTTTCATTTAGAGAATTTCTGAATGTCTTAAAACAGCAGGCGGAACACCGGGTTGTGATCAGGGGTATGAATAGAACCCCCATTACAATTTTGAATAAACTCCCAAATTCTTTATGGAAATACACATTCATCATCATCATTCATAATTCATACCCCCATCTATCACCAAATGTCATAGTCTTCTTTAAACAATCACCCATATTTCATGCCCTCCATTAATCACCATATCATTATATCCCCTATAAATTCTCCATATCACCATCCCCCCGTCATATCTGACATCAATCGCTTCCATCACTGCCCTTACCTTACCAGGCAGACCGCCGACATTTCCTCTAGGGGAAGTTAAATAGAACTTCAGAAGTCTCATCCCCTCTGAGTGGAATTTATTTTTGAGCCCTGGAATCCCATCTCAAAGTACCCGTTGACAGTAGAATCTACGCCATTCTCAGTGGTGGATTAAGATGGCCTGGGGACCTGGGATGTACATACACCATGGACCCCTACTTCACTTGCAAGTCTCAACATGTACTTGCATTGTCTGGTCCTACAGTATGCACATCTATCCTGGCTCTGAAATACACATTAAGGCCCCAACCATCCCTTTCCTTGTCAGATATGTCCCGCAAATTCTCTTTGTTACATATTCCACTCATTCTTCCCATCACTTATCCAAACACTCTCCCATTGTCACATATGACCCCCACCTTACCTCCCACTATTACATATGACTACCACAATCTCATAGTACATAGAGCATACTTCTGAATAATCCATAAGATACATTAAATCTTTTTTTTCCCACAGTCTCTGTGGCACAAACCATGTCATTACCTATTAAAGAAATAGTTTTAGTTCTAACAATTGTCTCAGACTAAAATCCTAAAAGCAAACGTTAGATGTCTAAATTCTAGACTTTTCATTCGAGATTTTTAGCAGTTGGCACTGATAACTTTTGCAAACCTCTGGATATTCTAATTAGAGATGTGCGCTGATCTCCGTGTCTTGGTTCTGGATGTGGTTTTGGTTCTAAAATGTCTTTGTGTTTTGGTTTTGTTACTGGTTTTGCTCCAAAAACATGAAAGGCTTTGGTTTTGGTTTTGGAACTGGATTTAATTAAAAATTTTGAAAAAAGGGTAAAATTATGCGATTTTGAGCTGTTTTTGTTTCTATGTTACTATTTATAGCATTAACATTCATTTACAGTCATTTTCTAATGATTTCTTCACAACTGTTCAATTTTAATTAATTTTGCCCAAAGTCTGCAGCGAGCTGGCTGGCTAAAATTAGAGACAGATTAGCCACAAAAATACATGACAGTTTAGTAAAAGATACAATCACCATTTCTGCTTTAATTTTCTTTTAATTCAATTCCATATTTCACATTACAAGTGGACGTTTCGGTCCTACATTTGGACCTTTGTCAAGATAACCACATAGAACAACAGAAAAGACAGATATTTAAAAAACACATGTTTCACAAATGTTCTGATATGGTTATTGTTTAGCTATATACTTTAAGGTCATACTTGACAACTTTGCCTCTGGAAGATGCAGGTTGCAGGTGGGCATGTGGGGTCGGGGCTTAGCAAATTGCATTGTTTGGCACCACCCCTTAAACAAACATCTTCAGTTCTAGCCTATTATGACAAGGGGGCTGGCCACAATGACTAGTTATTAGCATCATAAGCCTCGCCCCCGCCATTTAATTAAGTGTGTTCAGGACCTGGGAGGTTGCCCTGCTCTCCCGGGAGTCGGGGAGGACTCCGAGAAATTCGGGAGTCTACCGGACATTTCGGGAGAGTAGGCAAGTATGTTTAAGGTATCATGTCAGATTATATTTTTTTTCATGCTTTCTCTGTAGCTTTGAACCTTGTATCCATTTTGTTGATTTTGGCATTTTTTCTCTCTAAATAAAGAATTTATTAAAAAAAACACATGTAGTTACCTGACTTCTTATGCAATCCAAGATTGTCTTCAGCTCCAGCTCATGATTCATCAAAAGGTGATAGTCTGCATATCATTGAAAAATATATGAGGCAATGGCTCATTTGTATTCTCTATGAGGCACGCCAAACTTTATGCATTCCACCCTGGAGCACTTAAACCAGGAGTGCCAAAACCAGAAGTACACAAACAAGTTTTCGCTAGAACAACCAAACTCAGCGATTCCTAAGTAAGTCACTGGGACCCCTGCCTAGCAGGTGTGTATTCCCCTTGAGTACCTAAGACATGTACCAAGGAGGTGCAATAATGCACCTCCCCTATCAAATACACAGTACAGCAGTATGTGTTCAGCTGAGAACATATTAACCAGAAATGCAAGGATGCACTTACTGTATAACAAACATTTTGGTTCCATATTTTTCTGAAAATTACGTTTGGCCTGTTTCCACATCGGATTTTGGCACACAGAAGTGAGTCGTGTTTTGTATCTACTCGGAACCCCAAATCTCGTATCTGTTGGATTTATCAGAATCCGAACCGCTCATCTCTAATTCTAATGCATTAACTGGCCACAGCTTGGTGTAGCTCTGAGAGTGATGCAATGCTCTGCTTGGCCACTGATTGGCTTGGACATTCACATATTTTAATGAGGGAGCGGTTATTATTTTTACTAATAATGTGAAATATATATAGCTTAATGTGCAGAATACTTTATGTCTACATGCATTACACAACGATAGATATTTTTCTCTTTTTAAAATCATTTTAAATTTGGAGTAGGTTTTGCTGTACTTAAAGTTGTTTCTTAAAGTAAAATAGTTACATCAATTTCCCCAATTAGGTGTATCCCATATTATTGTGAAAGTGTGTATTATAGTGCACTAAACAATTTTAATAAACATGTTTAGATAAAATATTTTATATCTGCTGTATATTGTTTTGTTTTTTTCAAATTCACTGTCTATGATTATCGTACTCCCTGGGTACATGTGTAGTAGGTGCCTGGTGAAGGTTTAGGGTGGTATCACACAAAAGCTTTTTCTGCTGGTTTTTTTTCTTCCAGCTCTTAATTGTTGTTGTTTTTGTTGCTGTTGTTGTTTTTTAAGATGCTGCCCTGTCGTCTAGAGAGTGCCACACAAGCAGTGTTTAGGGCTAACAGCAAAACAGTTCATGCAAAAACCAGTCTAAAAAGTCGGTTATTTCTCCTGCAACTATACATAGGGGATAAAACGGCGAATGAAAACTGAAGAATTGGATATTATTGGATAGATATATGTGGATTATGTGCTATATGTACTATGCTCAGCAGGAAAATACTATATTTCATAATGTCTAACCCATTGTTTACACTTTATATATAATCCTAAACTTTTTCCGCTATATTTTGTTTAAATTTTCTAAAATTGTTTTTAAATAAAATAATGGTCATTCAGCAATAAGTATTTATCCTGTTGTACTGACCAGGAAAAAAGTCTACATTTATTTCAATTTAGCTTAAATATAGCCATGTTTTAACCAAATTTTTAAACAAAAACTATATTTTGGGCAATAAATTCATTTAAAACATGAAGCAAAAGCCACATACATAGCTATTGATAACTCTTGACATTTCTCTTAACAGTATTTAGACTATAGAAAAAGCTATCCTTTGTTCGTAGGCTATTGAAACCTATGATGCAAAAGTTCTCTCAGCCCATAGTTACATTTGTTTTCTGAGCATTCTTTGAATGGAATTTCCATATAACTAACCGGAACAACCTGCTGCTAAAGTTTTTAGAGTTCAATAAACAGGTTGTACAAGACTTTTATAACATACAAGAGTTCTTCACAGCCACATTATATTACCAGTTAAAGAAAGAGGAGCCTGGCTGTAGATCTGCATGGTACGTTATTTGCTTCTGATAATGATTTTACATTTTATCTGCAGTATGATTTATCATATAGCATACAAAACAAATACGTTAATATGCTGGTATACATTGCTTTTAATGAAGAACGGTGTGAAAAAGAGAAACTTGTGATAGTAAAACAGGGAACTGACATTTTCTTCAATTTCTTAAAGGTACAGTACTATTTTATGGAGGTTCTCTCTCAATCAAGGGGTTTTACTTTCTGTAAACATGTTGAGTTGTAAATAGCTATGAAACCTAATACATACCCACGCTGTATCCCACCTACACTACTAGGACCCACTCTCAGTCTGAATTCTAGTTAATATGGTAGTGGAATCTATGCTAAGTTTTACTTGCACCTCTACCTTCTAGCTCTCTCTGTTATTAGAATTTGACAGGTTTAGACAGTGTAGAAACATGTTTTATACATAATTGCTCCTGCAGTATTTTATAGATGTATTGCACAATCATTGCAGGTTTTATTTTAACCGAGACAGCAAAAGTGAAAGCTATGGTAATATACAGTTGCACTGCAATGTACACCTAGATGGACAAAGATAGTAGTTGACATAAGTGGATAATGAAATTGTCATGGTGGTGTTACTATTTGGGCTGTTTATGTGCCTAAAAATCTTTCCCTACCTCGCAAAGTCATGAATGACTTCAAATATGCAAATTCCCTGTTCTCTGAGGTTTATTATCTCAAATAAACAGTCTGGAGGAAAAGATAATACACATTATTTTTATGATCTAGTTCTAGGACTTTAACCCTTAAAATGTGATATGCTTGTTGTAGATTTTCCATATTGTGGTATATGCCATGAAATTGGCTAGCTACTATACCAATACAGTGAGTCCAGGCTAGAGCTGTGAGTGATGTGCTGATTTCTACATTCTTAAGTATTCAATCTCCACCACTATCCTCCTTTTGAAATATCTCCTGTGTACTGTTGCTAAAATAATGGCAGGGCATATTACACTTGGTGCAATTACTATATATTTACTACAAAGCATGGTTGCATCACTAGCTTTTGCTGCAATGCGTATTGTATAACACTGTTCCCTATCATGTGTTGCATACTATACAAACCTTATCAGTGACTGTAAGAAGCCTGGTGATTTTTATTTAATGAATATAATAAAACTGCACAATATTTATCTGACTTTACTCTTCTTGTTTCCTGCAATCAGAGCATCTGCTTCTAATATGGGAGTACTGGGGACAGACTACTCTCTGAGACCTGGTCATTTCCTATTTTTTATGATGACCGCCTGTGCAGTAATACTTGGGTTCAACTACTTGAATGAGATGAATCAAAGGATCCAATTTCAGGTAAGATATTCTGTAAATTTCTCTGGACCTAAGGGGATGCAAGTCTATGATACTGACAAATCTAGATACAGATGCATTTTGGTAAACATGCGTAGTGGGCAGCACGGTGGCGTAGTGGTTAGCACTTCTGCCTTACAGCACAGGGGTCATGAGTTCAATTCCAGACCATGGACTTATCTGTGAGGAGTTTGTATGTTCTCCCCGTGTTTGCGTGGGTTTCCTCCGGGTGCTCCGGTTTCCTCCCACACTCCAGAAACATACTGGTAGGTTAATTGGCTGCTAACAAAATTGACCCTAGTCTGTCTGTGTGTGTGTGTGTTAGGGAATGTAGACTGTAAGCTCCAATGGGGCAGGGACTTATGTGAGAGAGTTCTCTGTAGAGCGCTGCGGAATTAGTGGCGCTATATAAATAAATGGTGGTGATGATGATGATGATATATTCACACCACTCTATATGAGGCACATAGTAACCATAGACCTCATGTAGAGTTGGACACATTTGCTTCCAAAATGAACATTTACAAAAGAGTGCCAAAAAAATGGTGCAGTTACATGTTTATTCTGAGTTGCACATATCTTTAAATATGTGCATCTCAGTATAGTGCATTAAATGCATCTGCATGAAGACACTCTTAAAGCTGATGAGGATAAGCAAAGTTGGATGGACCTGCGTAAATTCAGAAAAGACTCCACAGTGCTTTTTAGGTGTGCAAAATTACCAGAACTCTACATAGTGTTTAGCGTTCCACTACTTCCAAAGGGACACCATTTGCTCAGTCTAAACGCGTTGTACAAAACCTGCACATTTTTATGTGCAAATAAATAAATGTATTTTGGATATAAAAATATGATACTTGATATAAAGACAGTCCTGATGTCACATCAGTTTTGTAAGTAATATAATAGCAAAAGGAATCCTGAATTTCAGATAAGGAAAAAAGAGTCAAATTAATTTAAAGGGATAAATGTAACTCAAAACAAAAAAAGTGTCAGCTTAATTGGAAGAGGAGACTGCAGAATCGGGATATGCACCTATATATGTGGAGTGCAACAAAGTAAGCACAATTATGTCTAAAAAATGTGCCATGCACCCATGCTTTCTCTGTTTCATAAATGACCAAAAATATGTTTGGTGTTGTCTACAAACAAAAAGCTAGACTGTGCTATCATAATGGGGTTGGTGAGGCTATTTCAAGAACACATTCCCACTATTTCTTAAAGCCAATAGACTGGGGAATTGCAATGTTCTAGGTTTCACATAAGATGCAAGAAATATGACAGTTAATTTCATTGATATCTGTTAAATAAGAGCTAAGTAAGACATAATTCTTTAAATATTAGTTGGCCCAGGAACATGTTTTTATAACAAATATATGGTCTTCGTGTAAATACTTGGACATCTCTAAAGCTTGATAAAAGTTACTATTTATAAATTTAAATGCTTGTACTGTAGCGTTTGCATGTACAGTTTGGTTTAAGGCTCCTTATGTGTTTGTTTGATATCCTTTTCTGCTCTACGGCAATATACTTTTCTTGTACTTTTTTCCTTTTCTTTTTCTTTTACTTTCGCGCGGCCGCGTGATGTGGCGTCATGACGTCACACGTCATGCGCCACCGCCTAGGATCCTTCGTTCTGTTGAGGGCGCAGAGTGTTGAGGTAAGTTGGTGTGCTCTTTTTCTTTACATTCTGTTCGGTGGATATGGAAAATGGCGCAAGGGGGGATAGTGACAGGTACTGCAGGGGGGTGGATAGTGACAGGTACTGCAGGGGGGAAGGAGAATAATTAAAAATAATTTGGGGAATGGGGGAGTGAGTGAAAATGTGTGCAGGGGAGGGGGAGTGAGTGAAAATATCTGCAGGGGAAAAGGGGGAGTAAGAGTGATTGAAAATGTCTGCAGGGGGAATGGGAGGGTGTAAGAGTGAGTGAAAATGTCTTCAGGGGGGGAAATGAAAATGACTGTGGGGGAGTGAAAATGACTGCAGAGGGAAGGGGGGCTTGTACGAGTGAGTAAAAATGTCTGCAGGGGGGGTTGTACGAGTGAGTAATAATGTCTGCGGAAGGGCAATGACTGTAGGAGGGGGGAAATAAAAATGCCCAATGTGTGTGGGGGACAGTATATGACTATAATGTGTGTGGGGTACAGTATTTGACTATAATGTGTGCTATTAAGTGAACGTGAGGCTGTTTGGGAAAAATTAGGTCTATTTATTAAATGTGATTATGAGTTATTTAATGCCTGGGATGGTTGTGGGAAATGGTTATTTTTATTAAACGTAAATGCTATTTAATTTCTTGCTGGGGTTGTTGGGACGGAGGGAAATATGTTTATTTATTAAATGGGAATACAATTAATTTAATGTTGGGGCTGGTTGTAGGGAAATAGGTCTATTTATGAAATCTATATACTATTTAATGGCAGGGCTAGTTGGAGGACAATAGATGTATTTATCAAATGTGAATACTATTATTTTAATGTTGGGGCTGGAATGAGGCCTAATTTTAAAACGTGGGTGCTATATTGATTTAACACTGGTGCAGGTTGGGGTTTTCTAAATTTCATGTACCCGTTTTTTCCCCCAAATAGGGCCCCCAACATTCCAGGATCCAGACAAGCAGCAACTGATCTAAAGACATCAGCAGCTACAAGTGGTGAAAATGACAAGACAGGTAGGAGAGATCAGGACAGGCTGCCAACTGTCCTAAATTTGGTGGGTGACTGTCCCGCTTAGCCAGGATTTTGTCTGACTGCAAGGACAGTTGGGATGTATGTCCTGCTTCACATTGTACTGCTTGTGAAGGTAGAACTGTGTGCACCTAGCAATAGTACTCACAGTATTACCTGTGTATTTGTTGAAAATGTGTCTAATAACCATATTACATCGAAGGTGTCACACGCCGGACTCCCGCTGTCTCCCCGGGAGCCGGCGTGTGTGTCCGCTGACCCCGGAGGCCTTCCCCACCAGGATCCCTCCTTTTAAGTTAAAATCCACTTACCTGGGTCCACGCTGCTGCAGCCATCCAGCGCTGTCTCTCCCCTTCTTCCGTTCGGCGCTCAGTGGTTCTGCGCATGCGCAGAGCTGTCTGACTGTTTTCTGTGCTCTCACTGCCCTCTATTGGCTGCCTAATAGGAACTGCACTATATCTACCCCCTCTGACCAGAACTCAATGCTGGTTCTTTCAGTCAGTCCTTGACTTTAGGATTGGAAACAGCTCCTGTGTTTTTGCTATTCTCCAAGCTCCCAAGCTGCATCTCTCCAGGGAATTCACCTCTAGGTGACTACGCTACTGAGATTCCAGTAAAAGCACTTCCAAGTGGCAACACTACTCGTTTCTGCAAACCAGCTCCCAAGTGACTTCGTCGCTGAACATTCCTGCTAAATTCCCTCTCCCAAGTGGCAACGCTGCCAAACTTCCCGGCTAATCGCCACTATCAAGTGACAGGACTACTCCTATCTGATTCTACGCTCCTTCTGTTGTGGTTCACTGAGAACTTCCCTAGGGGACCACGACCTGCAAGTGGAAGCCGCAAAAGCCTATATTCCCTTGCGGGAATCCCTGGTGAACACCTTTCACTTGTTACACTCCGCGCCCCTAGCTGAAGTAACGTCAATCTCGGCTGAACAATCAGGATCCAGTTGAAGTCTCTCGGGTAATGTGACAATAGGAGCCCCCCTGTCTTAAGTGCCTATGGTCCCCAGAGCCTTAATCCAGCTCTGATGGATGTCAGCAGCATCAGAAGCATAGATAAGTACAGTGGACTGGGGATGTTGAAATGTGTTTCTGGGGTGGGGGTGGCATGATGGGGAGGGTCTGATAAATGTAATGTTTTATTATAATGTATGCATCAATGCCCCATGTTGACCATGCCCCAACATAATGTGGCCACGCCCTTGGCGCCGCCGCTGTGCAGTAGCATACAGTTTTTTCCTGCTCATCAACAGAGGTGGACCTGTATGCTTCAAATGCCAGGGCTGATTTTTAGTCCCAGTCTAGCCCTGTATTCGGCTATGAAATCAGCAGAACATTGGCAACTTTTATGCACCATGCATCTTAGCAGTCGTCAGGGGTGGATTGGTCATTGAACCTACCGGGAATTTGGCCACAGGAGGCCGCTGAATGTTTTTTATAGGTGGTAAAAAAAAAAAAAAAATTATGCTTAGCCCAATTAAGGACCTAATGCCAGCTGGGGGCAGTGTGGTGGCCGCGGATCCCTCTCTCCAGTGTGGCTGCTGGATGTCACATGGGACGTGCATCAAGTGACAGGTGCAGTCCCATGTGTGTGCGTGGTGCGATGCAGGGGAGAGGAGTCTCCAGTGTTACAAGGTAAGTGTGAGGGAAGGGGGGGGGCACGCGCTGCCTGCCTGCTGTCATTGAGGGAGGTGGGGCTGCCTGCTATCATTGAAGGAGATGGGGCTGTCTGCTGTCATTGAGGGAGAAGATGGGGGTTGCTGTCTGCTGTCATTTGGGAGGGAGAAGATAAGGGGCAGCTATAGTGTGTGTGAGGAGAAAGGAGGGCGCTGCTATAGTGTGTGTGAGAAGAAAGGAGGGGGACTGCTATAGTGTGTATGAGGAGAAAGGAGGGGGGCTGTTATAGTGTCTGATACTCCCTTAATAGTACTTGGGTGGGAGGTTGGCTATTAATTTAATGGTGGAATTTAGGTGGGACTAATTATTTAATAGGTGTTATTTTATTTGTGTGGTGATGATGGGGCAATTTATTTTTTTGATGGGCTATTTAATTTAATAGTGAAGCCTATTAAATTAAGATGAGGTAATGGGACCTATAATTTAACGCTCGAGTGGTTTGGGGATATTAATTGAATGTAGGGCTGAATTTGGGAAGGAGGGCTATTATTAAATCTGAATCTGAATTATTTAATGCTGGGGATGGCTGTGGGAAATGGTAATATTAAGCGTAAATGCTATTAATTTGTTGCTGTGGTTGGTTGGAGGGAAATAGAACTGTTTATTAAATGTGTATACTATACTATTAATTTAAAGTCAGAACTGGAAATAGATCTATTTATCATATATGAGTGCTATTATTTTAATCTTGGGGCTGGAAGGAGGCCTAATTATTAAAAGTGGGCGCTATTGATTTAATGCCGTGGCTAGTTAGCGATTTCTAAATTTCATGTACCCATTATTGTTTTCCAAATATGACCTCCAGCATTCCAGAATCCAGACAAGCAGCAACAGGTCTAAAGACACCAGCAGCCACATGAAAGTGACAAGAGCAGGTAGGAGAAAGCAGGACAATCTGCCAACTGTCCTAAATCTGTTGGAGCAGTCTCGAATTTGGGTGACTGTCTTGCTTAGTCAGGATTTGGTCTGACTACAAGGACAGTTGGGAGGTATGTCCCACTTCACACCGTACTACTTGTGAAGGCAGAGCTGTGTGCACCTAACAATAGTGCATACAGTATTGCCTGTGTCTGAGTATTTGTCTAAAACGTGTTTAAATGATAACCCCTCTGTTTTAAGTGCCCCAGCCCCCCGGAACCTTATTCCAGCTCTAGTGATACTTTAGTGGTTCTTGCATTGATTTCATTGCCTGCCTTCTATCTTGCACTGGTCCCATTCTCAGATCACTTTGTTGAACAAATTTCCAGCCCCCATTGCACTGATAATATCAATAATCCTGGCTCCTTTGAAGTCAGGATTGGTATATCACCAGCAAACCCTTGGAATAGATATCCCTTCACTTATGCCATTGTCTGCCAACCCTCACTGCACTGTTATTAATCCAAACCACCACCAATCACTGGGCACATTTAGGGCTCATACACAGTTGTTAAATAAAGAAGTGTTTTCTTGCGGATGCTTGAAGCATTTCAGTGATTGCACTGGATAGCCATTTATTATAAGGATTATTTTTAATGCATTTTTTTGAAACACACATAGTACACATATTTATATATTATATATATATATATATATATATATATATATATATATATATATATATATATATATATAAAGAGAGAGAGAGAGAGAGAGAGAGAGATTTGACTGGTAGTTTTCATTTCATGACGTAAGGGAAAGATACAACAGTGCATGAGTTGCTCTTATGCTGCTCTGGCAGACTGTTCAAATACAATTGTGCCAACATGTTTCGCAATAGTTAAATTTATTAAACAAAGTCAGATAGGTTTCTATGAAGGTAGTATTGGAAGGATATGTTTGTATGCAAAAGTTTTTTCACTGCATTGCTTTAGAGATGACCCACTGTTTCTTAAGTTATCACATCTAGGGATTCCTAAATGTTACTACAACCAAAATCCAGTAATTCTAAATCCTCCCTGTTAGCCCCACCTACAGTTTTGGTCCCGCCCACATGAGGCCACTTCAGTCATTTTTTCCAGGGCCACATTAAGTTCCCAATCCGCCCCTGGCAGTCGTTAAACCCGTTCTGTGATTTTACGTGGTCTTCCACTATGTGGCTGAGTTGTTGTTACTCCTAAACGCTTCTACTTTCTAATAATATCACTTACAGTTGATTGTGAAATATCCAACAGGAATGAAATTTCATGAAACATTCTATTACAAAGGTGGCATCCTATCACAGTACCACGCTTGAACTCACTGAGCTATTCAGAACGACCCATTTTGTATAACAAATGTTTGCAAATGGAGACTGCATGGCTTTGTTGTTGATTTTATACACCTCTGGGAACGGGTGTGGTTGAAACACCTCAATTCAATAATTAATAGGGATGAGCGCACTCGGATTTCTGAAATCCGAGCCCACCCGAACGTTGCGGATCCGAGTCGGATCCGAGACAGATCCGGGTATTGGCGCCAAATTCAAAAGTGAAACTGAGGCTCTGACTCATAATCCCGTTGTCGGATCTCGCGATACTCGGATCCTATAAATTCCCCGCTAGTCGCCGCCATCTTCACTCGGGCATTGATCAGGGTAGAGGGAGGGTGTGTTAGGTGGTCCTCTGTGCTGTTTAGTTCTGTGCTGTTTAGTTCTGTGCTGTTTAGTTCTGTGCTGTTTAGTTCTGTGCTGTTTAGTTCTGTGCTGTGCTGTGCTGTGCTGTGCTGTGCTGTGCTGTGCTGTGCTGTGCTGTGTTCTGCAGTATCAGTCCAGTGGTGCTGTGTGCTGTGCTCTGTCCTTCTGAGGTCAGTGGTGCTGCTGGGTCCTGTGCTGTGTCCTGTTCAGTCCAGTGGTGCTGTGTCCTGTGCTGTGTGCTTCTAAGGGCATAGTTATTTCCCCAATATTCCCCTGTGTTTAAAAAAATAAAAAAAAGTTTTTTTAAAAAATACCAAAAACTACTTTAATATTTTTTAATTACCACAAAATTTTCACAACCAATCCTGCAGTATAAGCCCATTGGTACTGCAATATTACCAAGTTCACACATTCAGCAGTAAAAGTCCAGTGGTACTGCAATATTACAAAGTTTACACATTCTGCAGTATCAGTCCAGTGGTGCTGTGTCCTGTGCTCTGTGCTTCTAAGGGCATAGTTATTTCCCCACTATTCCCAAGTTTTTTAAAAATAAAAAAAAAGTAAAAAAAAATAAAAAATTAAAAAATAAAAATAAATATAATAATTATAACCAAATTTGCAAAACCAATCCAGCATTATAAGTCCATTGGTACTGCAATATTACCAAGTTCACACATTCTGCAGTATCAGTCCAGTGGTGCTGTGTCCTGTGCTCTGTCCTGCTGAGTTCCGTAGTGCTGCTGGGTCCTGTGCCGTGTCCTGTTCAGTCCAGTGGTGCTGTGTCCTGTGCTCTGTGCTTCTAAGGGCATAGTTATTTCCCCACTATTCCCAAGTTTTTTAAAAATAAAAAAAAAGTAAAAAAAAATAAAAAATTAAAAAAAAAAAAAATATATAATAATTATAACCAAATTTGCAAAACCAATTCAGCAGTATAAGTCCATTGGTACTGCAATATTACCAAGTTCACACATTCTGCAGTATCTTGTGCTACATATAATGGAGACCAAAAATTTGGAGGATAAAGTAGGGAAAGATCAAGACCCACTTCCTCCTAATGCTGAAGCTGCTGCCACTAGTCATGACATAGACGATGAAATGCCATCAACGTCGTCTTCCAAGCCCGATGCCCAATCTCGTAGTACCGGGCATGTAAAATCCAAAAAGCCCAAGTTAAGAAAAAGTAGCAAAAAGAGAAACTTAAAATCATCTGAGGAGAAACGTAAAGTTGCCAATATGCCATTTACGACACGGAGTGGCAAGGAACGGCTTAGGCCCTGGCCCGTGTTCATGACTAGTGGTTCAGCTTCACCCACGGATCTTAGCCCTCCTCCTCCTCCCCCCCCCTACAAAAAATTGAAGAGAGTTATGCTGTGTCACGGGCACTAGGAGTCTTTACCCAGGGATCACCAGATGGTAGGCTTACCAGAGCAATGTAGATGGTAATCGAGTACTCTGGTAGCTGGGTGATCACGGAACATGAAATGATGGCCGATGAGATGCTCAGAAAAGTCTATGACTAGCAACACTTGTAATAATGAGGTAATAATACACAAGGAACTGTATGGACAAGGACACGTGAAGGTAGTCAGTGGTCTGCGATAGCAAGTTGTACCACTGCTATAGAGAGGAGGAATGTCCAACAGAAACAAGGAGGTGATGAGAGTCAGCGGTCTGCGGGTAGCAAGTTGTACCGCTGTCTGAGTGAAGGAATGGAATCCAAGTGGAGGTATCCGGGTAGTCAGTGGTCTGCGGTAGCAAGTTGTACCACTGCTATGTGAGAGGATGATGGAACAGGTGATACCGGAAACAGGGATCAGTGGTCTGACATCAGCAAGTTGTACCACTGAATATATATGTGAGGAGGTGCACAGGGGAAGACTGCAACACAGGATATACACAGGCACCTTATACACGATCCACAGTAATATGCACAATATAGATATATATATGGATATAAATGACTGAGCAGGTCTGCAATCTAGAAAGTCTCTTGAAGTAGTCCAGCACAATTATAACACAGTCAATGATGGCAATAGACTCAGCGGATAGCAGACTCCAGAGAGAACCAAACACAGTCCAGCAAGATATGCAATACACAGCACAGTCAATGAGAAGTATGCATACCGTGGTTCAGCAGTAGCAGTCAGATGGGATTGCAGCGGTACCTGAGCGGCGGGAGGCCGACTGGATAGGAAGTCCCTGGATAGGTGAGGCAGCGGTCTAGCAGGTGCAGCGCACAGGTGAGTAGACCAACAGGGACACGAATTCACAGGAGTCAGCAACACGTGGAACTGGACTCATAGGAGACCCAGGAGAATGGAGATGATCCAGCAGAGGGTAGTAGATGAGATACAAATCCAATGCTGACAGGAGGGTAGAGACCAGTGGAACACGTGAAGGCGTGGAGAGTGGATCAGCAGGAGATGGACGATAGCGCTGACCACAGCAGCAGGACTCAGCGGCACACGGAGGTAACCAGTAGCAACCACAGGAACCAACAGCGATGGGAAACAGGAGTGCAGCGCAGGGCAGGAGCTGTTGATCACGAAGTGTAGCAGATGGTAATGAAAGCGGCAGGCTCGAGAAGTCACAGCAAAGATGAAATGAGACTGTAGTGCACGGAGGCAGCGGATAGTAATCAGCTGGCAGTCACGATGTTGAACACAGGCGAGTTGAAAGCAGGAGACTGTAGTGCACGGAGGCAGCGGATAGTATTCAGCTGGCAGTCACGATGATGAACACAGGCGAGTTGCAAGCAGGAGACTGTAGTGCACGGAGGCAGCGGATAGTAATCAGCTGGCAGTCACGATGATGAACACAGGCGAGTTGCAAGCAGGAGACTGTAGTGCACGGAGGCAGCGGATAGTAATCAGCTGGCAGTCACGATGTTGAACACAGGCGAGTTGCCAGCAGGAGACTGTAGTGCACGGAGGCAGCGGATAGGAATCAGCAAACAGACTTGATGAGAAGCAGGTGAGTGAAGTAAAAGCTGGAGTGCACGGAGGCAGCGGATAGCAATGAGCAAACAGTCACATTGATATAAAATAACGTTGAAGTGGTTTAGAAGACTGTAGTGCACGGAGGCAGCGGATAGGAATCAGCAAACAGTCATGATGATACAGTTGATGGTAGAAGTGGTATGGGAACCACAGTAGAAGAAGTGGTTTGGAAACCACAGGAATAGAAGTGTTTAATACACGAGTAATACAGGAACACCTTCAGAGACTCATGAGGAATGAGACTCCAAGATCAGGCAACGTGGTGTTGACCACAGGTGCTTAATATAGGGAGTGTTGCCTGATCTGCCAATTGAGTTAAAGGGGTATACACTGAAGTATAGAAAAGGGCTGCGCATGCGCAGACCCTCAGGATGGTGGACGGCCACGGTTCCTAAATGTCCGGGAAGAGGCACTCACGGTCCGGTGAGTGACATGCTGTCAGCAACAAAACAGCAAACAACTCTGCCTTCTAAAGAGAAATTATCACAAATCCACAAGGCGAGTCCAAGGGTGTTGGTGGTTGTCAAGCCTGACCTTCCCATCACTGTACGGGAAGAGGTGGCTCGGGAGGAGGCTATTGATGATGTAGCTGGCGCTGTGGAGGAACTTGATGATGAGGATGGTGATGTGGTTATTGTAAATGAGGCACCAGGGGGGGAAACAGCTGATGTCCATGGGATGAAAAAGCCCATCGTCATGCCTGGTCAGAAGACCAAAAAATGCACCTCTTCGGTCTGGAGTTATTTTTATCCAAATCCAGACAACCAATGTATGGCAATATGTAGCTTATGTAAAGCTCAAATAAGCAGGGGTAAGGATCTTGCCCACCTAGGAACATCCTCCCTTATACGTCACCTGAATAACCTTCATAGTTCAGTGGTTAGTTCAGGAATTGGGGCTAGGACCCTCATCGGTACAGGGACACCTAAATCCCGTGGTCCAGTTGGATACACACCAGCAACACCCTCCTCGTCAACTTCCTCCACAATCTCCATCAGATTCAGTCCTGCAGCCCAAGTCAGCAGCCAGACTGAGTCCTCCTCAATACGGGATTCATCCGAGGAATCCTGCAGCGGTACGCCTACTACTGCCACTGCTGCTGTTGCTGCTGTTAGTCGGTCATCTTCCCAGAGGGGAAGTCGTAAGACCGCTAAGTCTTTCACCAAACAATTGACCGTCCAACAGTCGTTTGCCATGACCACCAAATACGATAGTAGTCACCCTATTGCAAAGCGTATAACTGCGGCTGTAACTGCAATGTTGGTGTTAGACGTGCGCCCGGTGTCCGCCATCAGTGGAGTGGGATTTAGAGGGTTGATGGAGGTATTGTGTCCCCGGTACCAAATCCCCTCGAGATTCCACTTCACTAGGCAGGCGATACCAAAAATGTACAGAGAAGTACAATCAAGTGTCCTCAGTGCTCTTAAAAATGCGGTTGTACCCACTGTCCACTTAACCACGGACATGTGGACAAGTGGTTCTGGGCAAACGAAGGACTATATGACTGTGACAGCCCACTGGGTAGATGCATCCCCTTCCGCAGCAACAGCAACAGCTGCATCAGTAGCAGCATCTACAAAATGGCTGCTCATGCAAAGGCAGGCAACATTGTGCATTACAGGCTTTAATAAGAGGCACAACGCTGACAACATATTAGAGAAAATGAGGGAAATTATCTCCCAGTGGCTTACCCCACTTAGACTCTCATGGGGATTTGTGGTGTCAGACAATGCCAGTAACATTGTGCGGGCATTAAATATGGGCAATTTCCAGCACGTCCCATGTTTTGCCCACACCATTAATTTGGTGGTGCAGCATTACCTCAAGAGTGACAGGGGTGTGCAGGAGATGCTTGCGGTGGCCCGCAAAATTGCTGGACACTTTCGGCATTCAGCCAGTGCCTACCGCAGACTAGAGGCACATCAAAAAAGCTTGAACCTGCCCTGCCATCACCTCAAACAAGAGGTTGTGACGCGCTGGAACTCCACCCTCTATATGCTGCAGAGGATGGAGGAGCAGCAAAAGGCCATTCAGGCCTACACAGCCACCTACGACATAGGCAAAGGAGTGGGGATGCGCCTGAGTCAAGCGCAGTGGAGACTGATTTCCGTGTTGTGCAAGGTTCTGCAGCCATTTGAACTTGCCACACGAGAAGTCAGTTCCGACACTGCCAGCTTGAGTCAGGTCATTCCCCTGATCAGGCTGTTGCAGAAGCAGCTGGAGAAAGTGAGGGAGGAGCTGGTAAGCCATTGCGATTACAGCAAGCATGTAGCTCTTGTGGATGTAGCCCTTCGTACGCTTTGCCAGGATCCGAGGGTGGTCACTCTTTTAAAGTCAGAGGAATACATTCTGGCCACCGTGCTCGATCCTCGGTTTAAAGCGTATGTTGTGTCTCTGTTTCCGGCGGACACAAATCTACAGCGGTGCAAAGACCTGCTGGTCAGGAGATTGTCCTCTGAAGAGGACCGTGACATGCCAACAGCTCCACCCTCATTTTCTTCCACATCTATGGCTGTGAGGAAAAAGCTCAGTTTTCCCAAAAGAGGCACTGGCGGGGATGCTGATAACATCTGGTCCGGACTGAAGGACCTGCCAACCATTGCAGACATGTCTACTCTCGCTGCATTGGATGCTGTGACAATAGAAAAAATTGTGGATGATTACTTTGCTGACACCATCCAAGTAGACATGTCAGACAGTCCATATTGTTACTGGCAGGAAAAAAAGGCAGTTTGGAAGCCCCTGTACAAACTGGCTCTATTTTACCTGAGTTGTCCCCCCTCCAGTGTGTACTCGGAAAGAGTTTTTAGTGCAGCGGGGAACCTGGTCAGTGAGCGGCGAAGGAGGTTGCTTCCTCACAACGTTGAAAAAATGATGTTTATAAAAATGAATAATCAATTCCTCAATGAAGTACAGCACTGCCCTCCAGATACTACAGAGGGACCTGTGGTTGTGGAGTCCAGCGGGGACGAATTGATAATGTGTGATGAGGAGGAAGTACACACTGTAGGGGGAGAGGAATCAGAGGTTGAGGATGAGGACGACATCTTGCCTCAGTAGAGCCTGTTTAGTCTGTACAGGGAGAGATGAATAGCTTTTTTGGTGTGGGGGCCCAAACAAACCAATCATTTCAGTCAAAGTTGTTTGGTAGGCCCTGTCGCTGAAATGATTGGTTTGTTAAAGTGTGCATGTCCTATTTCAACAACAGATCTCTCAACTGCAGCTCATCCCTCCTCTGCGGGGATAATGTCTCCTGTGCTCTGACACGTCACTCTGTGTACTCTCAGCCTCAGGATCTGACACTACAGCTACCATGCCTCTTGTAGCAGCCCTCACTCCAGGGCCTCTTCCATGTGCAGTGTCCCCCTCTCTCTTGGGTTCACTATAGTGGCATGGAGTTCTCCCCCTCATCCAGGGCACACATTCCTTGCCCTGGCTCAGTCACCACGCTCAGACTTCCAGGCAATGCTGGGGGAGCCTGGGAGCTTCCACCCCAGGTCCCCAGCTACAACTCTCCTCTCCTGTGTCTTCTCTCTCTTTCTGACACTTTAAAGATCGTGCCTTTAAATGAAAAAGTCAGTCTTCATTGCACGACTATGTGCAAGTGCAACAGGGACATTTTTTTGGGTTTACAAAGTCAAACAATAACACTACGACCCTGTCTGTCTGGGGTCTGTCAATGACGAATTGTCTGGAGCATGTTTGGAGGAGGTATTGTGGCCCCGGTATCAAATTGGGTACCGGGGCCACCCCACTATGCAGTCCAGATACTTGTTTGGTGGAATTCCGACACGTGGAGGGTTTTTAAATTATATTGTGGCCTCGGTACCAAATTGTGTACCGGGGCCACCACACTACGCAGTCAAGATACTTGTTTGGTGGAATTCAGACCAGTTGAGGGTTTTATTATTATATTGTGTGGACCACTCTATCTATACCACACTACAACTCTATACCACTCTATTTCCTACTTTAATTCTATTTAATTCTATTTCCTACTTTAATTCTATTACTAATTAATTACCATAAAGAGGAACAAAAAAAAACAATTTTACCAAAAGTATAATATGACTTAGACTTACAAACACTACACTTTAAAGATCGTGCCTTTAAATGAAAAAGTCAGTCTTCATTGCACGACTATGTGCAACAGGGACATTTTTTTGGGTTTACAAAGTCAAACAATAACACTACGACCCTGTCTGTCTGGGGTCTGTCAATGACGAATTGTCTGGAGCATGTTTGGAGGAGGTATTGTGGCCCCGGTATCAAATTGGGTACCGGGGCCACCCCACTATGCAGTCCAGATACTTGTTTGGTGGAATTCCGACACGTGGAGGGTTTTTAAATTATATTGTGGCCTCGGTACCAAATTGTGTACCGGGGCCACCACACTACGCAGTCAAGATAGATAGATGCGTATTGCGTATCATAGATAAAGTACATTCAGTGGTGTGGGGCAAATTGAAAAATATTCCAAATGCACTGACATTATCAAAAACAAGAGGTTGTCACACGCTAAAACTCCAACATGTATATGATGGAGAGGATGGAGGAGCAGCCGTATGTGTAGTGTAATGCAGATCTGTTGAAGGTTTTTTATATATTTTATTGTGGTGCCCAGTGCCCACTCCTCTACGCAGTCCAGATACATTTATTGGTGCGAATCATAAAAGTTCAGGGTTTTTAATATATATTGTGGTGACCCACTCCTCTACGCAGTCCAGGTACATTTATTGGTGCGAATCATAAAAGTTCAGGGTTTTTAATATATATTGTGGTGACCCACTCCTCTACGCAGTCCAGGTACATTTATTGGTGCGAATCATAAAAGTTCAGGGTTTTTAATAGATATTGTGGTGACCCACTCCTCTACGCAGTCCAGATACATTTATTGGTGCGAATCATAAAAGTTCAGGGTTTTTAATATATATTGTGGTGACCCACTCCTCTACGCAGTCCAGGTACATTTATTGGTGCGAATCATAAAAGTTCAGGGTTTTTAATATATATTGTGGTGACCCACTCCTCTACGCAGTCCAGGTACATTTATTGGTGCGAATCATAAAAGTTCAGGGTTTTTAATAGATATTGTGGTGACCCACTCCTCTACGCAGTCCAGGTACATTTATTGGTGCGAATCATAAAAGTTCAGGGTTTTTAATATATATTGTGGTGACCCACTCCTCTACGCAGTCCAGGTACATTTATTGGTGCGATTCATAAAAGTTCAGGGTTTTTAATATATATTGTGGTGACCCACTCCTCTACGCAGTCCAGGTACATTTATTGGTGCGAATCATAAAAGTTCAGGGTTTTTAATATATATTGTGGTGACCCACTCCTCTACGCAGTCCAGGTACATTTATTGGTGCGAATCATAAAAGTTCAGGGTTTTTAATATATATTGTGGTGACCCACTCCTCTACGCAGTCCAGGTACATTTATTGGTGCGAATCATAAAAGTTCAGGGTTTTTAATATATATTGTGGTGACCCACTCCTCTACGCAGTCCAGGTACATTTATTGGTGCGATTCATAAAAGTTCAGGGTTTTTAATATATATTGTGGTGACCCACTCCTCTACGCAGTCCAGGTACATTTATTGGTGCGAATCATAAAAGTTCAGGGTTTTTAATAGATATTGTGGTGACCCACTCCTCTACGCAGTCCAGGTACAATTATTGGTGCGAATCATAAAAGTTCAGGGTTTTTAAGATATTGTGGTGACCCACTCCTCTACGCAGTCCAGGTACAATTATTGGTGCGAATCATAAAAGTTCAGGGTTTTTAAGATATTGTGGTGACCCACTCCTCTACGCAGTCCAGGTACAATTATTGGTGCGAATCATAAAAGTTCAGGGTTTTTAAGATATTGTGGTGACCCACTCCTCTACGCAGTCCAGGTACAATTATTGGTGCGAATCATAAAAGTTCAGGGTTTTTAAGATATTGTGGTGACCCACTCCTCTACGCAGTCCAGGTACAATTATTGGTGCGAATCATAAAAGTTCAGGGTTTTTAATATATATTGTGGTGACCCACTCCTCTACGCAGTCCAGAAAGATACCTTGTTGCAACGTTTTGGACTAATAACTATATTGTGAGGTGTTCACAATACACTGTAAATTAGTGGAAATGCTTGTTATTGAATGTTATTGAGGTTAATAATAGCCTAGGAGTGAAAATAAGCCCAAAAACTTGATTTTTAAACTTTTTATGTTTTTTTCAAAAAAAATCCGAATCCAATACCTTAAATCCGAACCGAGACCTTTCGTCAAGTGTTTTGCGAGACAAATCCGAACCTCAAAAATAACGAAAATCCGGATCCAAAACACAAAACACGAGACCTCAAAAGTCGCCGGTGCACATCCCTAATAATTAACGGGTGTGGTCAAATACTTTTGTCCATATAGTGTATATGGTCAGCACTGAGGTGCACATACACTCCCAAATACCAAGAGTTGTCTCTGCAAATTAGAAGGTGTTGAATCATAAAGAGGCACACAAGTGCAAAGATTTAAAAGTGTAAATGTTACATCAAAGTCAAACGCAATTTGCAAATGTTGCCATTTTTCTCCATAAGCCTGTGTGCTTTGATGGAATGTGAGGCGCACAGTACTGCTAAAAAGCATTTTCCATTGCGCCTCAGTCGTTTATAAATTAGGCCTACTGTTTGGGTGTCAACGTACAGTTAAAGTACCTTAACCAGGTTTAGGCAACATGTATCTCCTGAGCTGGTGTAAAGAAAAATGTCATCAGATTGCCAGGTTATGTCGGAGCCTGTTTAAAGGCCAGAGACTATGCAAAAGATACTATACAAAAGATAAAATAATAAAACAGTTTCTTCAGGATTGCAAACATTTTTTTATAACTGCATGTTCACACGCAATGAAAAATAATGTAATAAAATGGAAATTTCAGAGATGTCAACAAAAAATGAAAGTTTTGCAGTGACCTTGGGCGTGGTTAAAACAACATGTAGGCATAGCTTCACATAGCCAATTTTATCTGTAATCAAATGAAATGTAGCCCCATGTGGCCAGGATTCAGCGAACACATATTCTAATAAACAATACAAAACCTCCCAACATTTGGGAATCTGGCATTGGGACAGGGGGCGTGGCCATATCACAATTGAAGAGTGGCCACACCCCTTAGTGCATGTCTAATGCTTTTAAAGCGCTATATGTCTCCTATTCTCCCCCCCTCCCCTGCAAACATCTCCATTGTCGTAAGCACCAGTCCGCATGTCACCCGTTCACCGCTACTCTACCATGCAAAGCAGCAGTGAATATACAATACTTCCCAAATTTCCCACCTGTGGGACATAGCTGTCCTGATCAGGATGGTGGAACAGAGCCCTCAAATTAGAACGGTCCTGCCTAAATTGGGGCGGTTGGCAGGTATGAATACACATTAGAGATAATTCTAGTGACATATATACAATATAGAGAATGTTCTAATTACCTTTATATAATAAAGAAAGCATCATATTGACCAGTCTCTTCACTATGAGAAATGCTTGAAAGCCAAAATAACAACAACACTGGTCCTGGCTCTTTGTATGGTAAATAGCACTGGCCATCCACTGATCAGAAAGCCAGATCCCTGATTGGTGAATGACCAGTGGCCAATTCCTGACAGAGCCGCTGCTTTTGCAAAGTCATCAGAGTGTGTGTATGAAGAGGGGCAGACTGGGTGGGGGGCGGGGGGGGGGGGGGATTTGTCCCCCGCCTCATAAAATCTAGGAGATTCTTGAGAAAGGTGTGAGACAAGGAGACAGGAGCTCAGATGCAGGAGACTCCCAAAAAATCTGGTAGAATCCACAGGTTTAAATTTAACAGTGAGGCTTATTATTGATTGTAAAGCTATGTGAAAGCAAGGTTTCGTACTTCAAATCAAATATGCTTGAAAACTATAATTTTTTTCTTATTGTTTCAGGAAGACATGGTGTTTATGGAAAGACAAGGCCAGCATATTGTAGCGGAGAGATCAAATATACAACGTAAAGCAAGTGACTTACAGAGACAATTAGAAATTACGAATAAAGAGATGAAGAGATTTAAAGACATGCAGAAATTTCAAATACAGCAGCAGAGTGAAGACTTTGAAAGAGAAAAGGTAAATAAGTCAAAAATGTATTTTTTAATTAAATTAATTTCTGGCAAATTATGAATTACAATTAGAACTTTTTTCAGAAAAAACAGATGTCAATAGTATTACTTGTGACTTTCTGTAATGGATCCATTTACCAATCTAAGTGGCTATATTACAGCTTTCACTGTATTGGCTTTGTTAACTCATCGAACAGGTATAGGTTTTTTTATTTGCATTTCATTGAGGTGAGCATGCCTTTCACAATACTTTTTAGCCTAAATATTATGAGGCTCATTGAATTGGATATAGGTGTTTTTTTTTTAAGATATACACTCCTGTACCGCACATGCACACTAAAAACACGTACCCATAAGCCTGTACATATATTTTTGTGTTCCGTTAACTTGCATCTCCTTATGCCAGGAGGAGGTTGAATGGGTGCAGGCAAGCATAGGGTGAGTGCAGCAAGGGGGTGTTCATGTAATTGCAACACAATACATGTACATACATCTGTAGATACACCTTTTGGGAGGTGTATCTCTTGCGGGTGCTAGAAGTCAGGTGCAGCGGTACACAATGATAATGATGACTATCAGCAGCAGTGATTGGCTGATTGCATACTGACCCCGCCAGCCGACAGTATTTTTGATGCACACAAGCAGATCTGTTTCTTACACCAGTGGTTCCCAAAATGTGCGCCACGGCTCCCTGGGCTGCCCTGGTGCTGTCACAGGGGTGCTGCGGTCAGGGCACAAAAAAAACCAAAAAACAACTTACCAATCCGGCGGCACCCGAGACCCAGCATCCTCCTCCCTCCATATATTCAGTGAGAAGCAGCAGGACAGAAGAGGATGCTGGGTCCCGGGGTGCCGCCGCATTGGTAAGAAGATAGAAGAGAAGACAGAAGAAATAGAAGAAGGCCAAGTATGGTAAGTAAAGAAACGGAGGGGAAGGTGAAAGGAAACAGCAATAGAGGGGCAAAAGAATGAATGAGGGGGCAGAGTGAAAATGAAGAGGGGCAGACAGTGAGAATGAAGAGGGGCAGACAGTGTGTGGATGAAGAGGGGCCGACAGTGTGTGGATGAAGAGGGGCAGACAGTGTTTGGATGAAGATGAGCAGACAGTGTGTGAATGAAGAGGGGCAGACAGTGAGGATGAAGAGGGGCAGACAGTGTGTGGATAAAGAGGGGCAGAGTGTGTGGATAAAGAGGGACAGACAATGTGTGGATGAAGGGGGCACAGAGTGTGTGTGGATGAAGAGGGGCACAATGTGTGGATGAAGAGGGGCAGACAGTGTGTGGATGAAGAGGGGCAGACAGTGTTGGATGAAGAGGTGCAGAGTGTGTGGATGAAGAGGGGTAGACAGTGTGTGGATGAAGAGGGGCAGACAGTGTGTGGATGAAGAGGGACAGACAGTGTTTGGATGAAGGGGGCACAGAGTGTGTGTGGATGAAGATGGGCACAGAGTGTGTGGATGAAGGGGCACAGAGTGTGTGGATGAAGGGGCACAAAGTGTGTGGATGAAGGGGCACAGTGTGTGGATGAAGATGGGCAGACAGTGTGTGGATGAAGAGGGGCAGACAGTGTGTGGATGAAGAGGGGCAGACAGTGTGTGGATGAAGAGGGGCAGAGTGTGTGGATGAAGAGGGGCAGACAGTGTGTGGATGAAGAGGGGCAGACAGTGTGTGGATGAAGAGGGACAGACAGTGTTTGGATGAAGGGGGCACAGAGTGTGTGTGGATGAAGGGGCACAGAGTGTGTGGATAAAGGGGCACAAAGTGTGTGGATGAAGGGGCACAGTGTGTGGATGAAGATGGGCAGACAGTGTGTGGATGAAGAGGGGCAGACAGTGTGTGGATGAAGAGGGGCAGAGTGTGTGTATGAAAAGGGGCAGACAGTGTGTGGATGAAGAGGAGCAGACAGTGTGTGAATGAAGAGGGGCAGACAGTGAGGATGAAGAGGGGCAGACAGTGTGTGGATAAAGAGGGGCAGAGTGTGTGGATAAAGAGGGACAGACAATGTGTGGATGAAGGGGGCACAGAGTGTGTGTGGATGAAGAGGGGCACAGAGTGTGTGGATGAAGGGGCACAGAGTGTGTGGATGAAGGGGCACAAAGTGTGTGGATGAAGGGGCACAGTGAGTGGATGAAGATGGGCAGACAGTGTGTGGATGAAGAGGGGCAGACAGTGTGTGGATGAAGAGGGGCAGACAGTGTGTGGATGAAGAGGGGCAGAGTGTGTGGATGAAGAGGGGCAGACAGTGTGTGGATGAAGAGGGGCAGACAGTGTGTTGATGAAGAGGGACAGACAGTGTTTGGATGAAGGGGGCACAGAGTGTGTGTGGATGAAGAGGGGCACAGAGTGTGTGGATGAAGGGGCACAGAGTGTGTGGATGAAGGGGCACAAAGTGTGTGAATGAAGGGGCACAGTGTGTGGATGAAGATGGGCAGACAGTGTGTGGATGAAGAGGGGCAGACAGTGTGTGGATGAAGAGGGGCAGAGTGTGTGTATGAAGAGAGTGTGAGGATGAAGCGGGGCAGACAGTGTGTGGATGAAGAGGGACAGTGTGTGGATGAAGGGGGCACAGAGTGTGTGTGGTTGAAGAGGGGCACAGAGTGTGTGGATGAAGGGGCACAGAGTGTGTGGATGAAGGGACACAGTGTAAAGGTGAAGGGGCACAGTGTGATGATTTTTTGTACATGTTGTTGTTTTATTTTATTTGATCTTATTCCTCTTAATATTAGCTGTAAATTATTCTTTGACAGAAATATAATTGAAAACAATATATGAAAATATTATTTTCCCTTGGATTTATGTATATTATTTTTGCAAACAACTTACTAAGTATTTATGTCCTGACCTAAATACTTATTACGTTATATTGACTCAAATACTTTAAATACGGGACTGCTCGGTAATTATTTTGGATGGGTGCCTTGAAAGAATTATGGAGACTCTAAGGGTGCCGCAAACTGAAAAGATTTGGGAACCACTGTCTTACACAAAAAAAGTCCAACACTAAATGAACCCTCAAAGTGTATCATGAGCACCATGGTTGATTAGGTTCCAATTTCAATACAGTGTGGGCTCAAACATAAGGTGTATTTTGATTGTTTCTATCTGCAATTGTTTTTGTTTTGCCAAAATCATCAATCAATCCAGGCTGGATAGCACAAGGGATGTTATAAGTAGAACTTTAAAGAGGGGAAAACTCCATGCAGGATTGTTTTAATTAAAAGAAACCTATATACACAGGACCAGCAATGTTGTACTTTCCACTTATTCCATAGGCTCCCACAGATCAGTAATTACAGGTGAAACAGACAGTAATAGAAGTCTATAATACTATTACAATGACAAAAATTTTCTTTGCGGTTATTAATCAGATATTTTTACAATTGCAGGCAGTTGTAATTCTTAAGAAGCATTTGCACAGCTCGATACATTATCCTTAGATTCATATACATTAACTGAAAGTGACATCTGCTGGCTTTAAGAAAGCAATACACTGTGTAATAATACATTAACATGTGTAACAACACTATTTGAATACTGCAGATAAATATACCTTTATCATTTCAATAAGAGAGACTGGCAACATTCATTATTATCTTCATTTATAACTGTTTGAATATATTTTCTTACAGAAAGAGCTACTTGAGACTATTTCATTAAAGGATGATGCAATCATAGAAGCTAAAAGTAAGAATTTTGTGAGTTTTAAACATTTTACTTTTAAAGGACTCTACAGAATTTTTTTTAAAAACAATATCTTTCCAATGCACACATACAAATGTTCACTAAGGGCCTAATATATGTCACATTGTGTCTACACTTGTTGTATAAACTATTGCTACCAATATATAGTATTTTATACATTAAGAAGAAATAATCACAGAAAATGATGAGAGAGGAGCGTGGACATATGAAGTGAGAGGAGTTTGGAGTACAGAAACAAACTTGGAGTGTTGGGGGAGAAATTAACTGAGTGAAAGAGTGGTGGAGGAAAATGTATTGAGGGTGCTCAGAGAAAAACATTTGAGGTGCAGGGTGCTGCATGAGACTCAAATTGATGGTGCTTGGGTAGAAATTAATTGTGTACCAGGGTTATGGGGGTGAAATCTTTTGAGGGTTTACAGAGAAATAAACTGAAGCGGAGGTTGCTGGCCAGAAATTAATTCAAGGGCAGTATACTCAGGGATAAGAGAATTGAAGGGAGAGAATTTAATTAAAGGTGTTTGAGAATGAATTGAAGTTGCTGGAGGAGGAATGAATTGAAGGCAGTGTGGTGGGGGAGAAACTGATGTGGAGGGTGCTGCGGAGGGGGGGGTAATCAAATTTAAAGGGTGACGAGACATGATGTGACCTGGGAAGCATGAATAGACCTGAGTGCATTAATTGCTCAGAGGAGGTGGGCATGAATTGACCTTAGGACACTGATTGGCAGGAGGGCATAAATTGATCTGGGCAGGGTAGTGAGAGCATTCAATGATTTAGAGGGGGGGCATGAATTGACTTGAGAGCATTATTTGATCTGGGGGAGACAATAAACTGATCTGGTTTCAGGGCCATGAATTGACCTTGGGGAGTGTGAACTGATCTGGGCAGCATAAATTAACCCTGTACAGAGGGTTTTTGACTAGCTGAGGCAGTGACTTACTCTGTGATCACAGGGGTGTGCCACTGTCTGTGCAAGTCAGAAGGACCTCTTGAAAGTAATAGGTATCCTTTGATGATCATTTAGAATTTGGTGAGTTGCGGTGCTGCTAGGTTGTGTCACCTAACACCACATACTGTATATTCAGGATAGCTGTCCGCCCCCTGTTACCTAAATGGCTGAGTAAAGAAAAAGGAAACATATCCGCACTAGGTAAATCCAAAACCATATATCCTATAATGAGTTCATCGATATATAACTCATTGCCCAGGGTATCTAAAATATAGATGAATCCCTGAGTCGTGCACCCTTGCACCAGAAATGCATCAATACTAAAAGAGAAAAAGAAGGTGACTAAATGAGGCACTCAGCGGTATATGGCTTGATAGATATAAGCTAAATAAAACTTAAATTTTATTGAATATCATTAAAAATAAAAAATCATCTTAGTAACCAAAAAGCTAGCAAAATATTAAAAACAAGACAAACACAGTGAAATAAAATTGCAGATCAACTGCAAAAATGCTCTGTGGTCAGGTTCTTAGTAAATAATTTATGTCTGAATATAGCATTCACACTAATATAGGATTAGTGATATAAAGAGACTTATATCATTGTCTCTAAATAGGAAAAATGAAGGAGAATATATAGAGTTAATATCCCAAAATGAATAAAGTCTTACAGCAATGGCATGTATCTCGCTGTAGTTATAATTTATTCCTTATCCACTGTTCCTGTGATGGATAGTAAGCTGTCTAAAATCTCACAATAGTGATATAGCAATTAAAGTCTAATATAGAGACAATATATGGACAATTGGGGTGGCATGCAAGAAAAAAAAACAATGCAGAGGTGTGGGCCGATGATTATCAGCAGCAGTACCACAGGTCTTTGCAGCAGCCCTCAGTCACCAGAATATGATAAGCCTACTGACGGATGTATCTGCAGATCTGCATGAGACGTATTTGCGTTAACATGCCCTTACTGTACTCAGACTCTGTTTCCCTACTCCTTCCCTCCCCCATTTTGCCTCTTCAGGTGTAAGGAGGATTTATACTACCAAGCTGGCTTGCTGCTATTAATCTATGTGATTAGCGGCTAACGAGTATAATAGAGTACACTCAATTGGTATGAATCTATGACTAGGAGTTCCTATAGTGGGTCTCTGCTGCTAAATATCAGCAGGGATCCGTAATTAAGGCTGATAAATAAGGCACTGTTGAATGGGATAGATCTATGGTTCAGATAAACTATTTGGTACGAATAAACCCTTTAATCCCTTAATTGGTGTCTATAAACCAAAATTCCTAGTTATCACTTCGATAGGTATAACTTAATAATGAATAGAAGCTAAAGACTTATAATGCCTTTCTATTATTTGGTTGTAATAGGCTGGTTTCTAAATGCTCCTGGTAGAATCAACCTAAGATCTAGCTACTAACAGGCCTCTCTAGATGTGGAATCATTGTACACTAATATCCCTCACCATCTAGGCATCAAGGCTGTACGTTACTTTCTCAATATGGAGAAACAGAACAACATCAATGAGTTTCTTGTACAACTATTACAATTTGTTTTAACCAAAAATTACTTTATATTCGAAGATAAATTCTTCTTGCAGATACAGGGGACAGCCATGGGTACAGCCTGTGCTCCCACCTATGCCAATTTATTTCTGGGCTGGTGGGAAAGGGAATATGTATTTTGTGCTCAGAATGAAGAATATACAAATCATGTAATACTATGGCTATGCTACATTGATGACGTTTTAATACTATGGGACGGTCAGGATTCTCTTTTTCAAGATTTTGTTAAGATTCTGAATATTAACGAGTATAACTATTATACTCGTTAGCCGCTAATCACATAGATTAATAGCAGCAAGCCAGCTTAGTAGTATTCTACCTTTTTAACTGAATTATTACAGGTTTCAATATCACATTCATCATTTTTAATATTTCGCTGTGACAATTTTTAATATAATCAACAATAAAGTTTATTTGTTTTTATAATACCAATATATCACAACCATTTGTATAAAAGAGTGCCCACAAAATACTATTCCTTTCTTTCTTTCTCTCTTTTTCTAATATTAATAGCTGATACATAGTATTGGAGCACCTCCCCTATATGATTAAACATTATTTACGTAATTGACCTTCAAGGGGTTTAAAGCTTGGTGCGGTGTAAAATCGATTGTGTTCTGTAAGGAGGATTTACACAGTTTTATGACTGTATGTACATGTTCAATGAATAGACCTTGACAGAACTCAGAAGTATACTCTTTTGCAGCTGTGATCAGCAAGTGGCAAAAGTATAACACTATTTGCCACGGCACCTCCTTATCAGAGCAGCTGTCCCAGGATGACTTAATTTGATAAATAGATCAACTATTACTCTCTTATCGCTGCGAGTGGCATTGTGTGCCAAACAAGAAAACACATAAACAATTAAAGTATACTGGTCCCTGACTTTCAAAACCCCCCACAGTATTCACTTGACCCTGTTAGCTGTGTAGAATCACTCTATCAATTGATGTGGCAATGCATAATCACTCTGCATAATAGCCAGCTTCATGTAGAATGCACCATGCCATCAGATAACAATGTTAAGTTTATTGTGATAACAAAATGTATCGCAACTAATATCAATTTAGTGGAACACTTTCAAAGGTCTTCACGTCCATGCCTCCACTAGGTCACCAACTGGCTGAAACATTGGCACACTCTGCTTGACACTTTTGTAGGTTAAACTTCACTTTTGATTGAAGACCTGTGAGTGTATATAAATACATATTTTAGATTACACAAACAAATTACCTTCCTTCTCTCCCCAACAGCTTACTCGTCTTGTCCTTTTCTATTCCCCTCCACTTTCTAGCTCTTCCCTCCTCTTTCACTGACTTTACTGTGGTATTATTATAATACCAGTATATCGTCCACCCCTATAACACAGGTGACAAGCAGCAACCAAATCACCACAGCGCCTTGGGCTATGGCCCTGCTCACCCTGCCCCCTAGCCCACCCTTGTTCTTGTGTTTGACTGTAATAATAAGCCGTGCTGGGCCATGCCCCTCTAATGAAATAAAACACATAAGTAGGCAATTGCACATCTATTTTATCTAATCTTGAAAATGTAGCCTGCCAATCCAGTCATTTTCAACTTACCAGCAATGTCACATTTCTGGTACCAATATATGTATAAGACTTATAAATAGGGCTCCCATTATTTTTAAATGCAAAATTAGGGACATCCATTTGACCTAATATTTGCTCAGGCTATAATGCAAGCCGTACTTCTTTTTATACGACAGATAACTGTAAAATAACAGTTATAGGAGCCTATTGCTACATGTCCTGATAACTGTATGAATCAGGACTCTGATTTATGGAGAAAGCATTTCTGGTTGAAAAGCAGGACTGTCCTGGGAAAAACCAGGGCACATGAGAGCCCTACTTATCGAAGAAATACAAACATGGAAAATTACATTTTGCATACTGTAAATGGCAATGTATTGCAAGAGCAGCATGATTGTAGATCCAATTAAATTGTCTAATCCGAGCAGACAGTTTTTCATGATAGATAACATTTGATTCTATTTTGGTTACTATAAATGTGCTTGGGAGCAAATTATGTCTCTCTCAGACTAAAAGCCTGTCCCTGACCTGATTGTATATTTACACAGCTGCTACATTTCTGCTTGTTAGCCCATAAATGGATCTGATCTACTGTATGTCATAGTACGTTAACACTTTGCTGGCTCTGTTTGTCTGCATCATTTGTTGATCTAATGGTGCCAATCTATTTCCATGCATTTATTGTTCACAGTCAAAGGGGAAATCTGATCCTAATATTTCAATAACTATGAAAATCCGTATATAAAAAAAGACATTAAAGGACATTGACAGACAATGATGCGACTGAATTTACAATACAGACAAGGACATTTAGTACTGTATGAGAGAAACTATTCCAAACAACATTGAGATCAAACATTTTCTCACAGTTATCTGCACCAACAGTGCATTTTATATTTATATGAATGATCAGTACAATTTAAGAGATAAGTATATAGAACCTTATTTTCTGCATAATTGTATTTGACAACAGTGAACATTGCAATAATACTATTCAAATGAAAGAATTTCAGCTAAACGTATTTAAAGAATGTCATGTATAAAAAAACTCCAAAATAAACAGATCTTTGAACAGATAACAAATAACTAAAGTTATGTTTACATTTACTGTGCATTACAGCTGTATAGTTTCTTCTATATTCACACTTTTACACGCCAGCATTTAGTTAGCCGTTTTCTGGACACCTATGAATATTCATGAAAATGAGTGTGAGTGGACAGCCAATGTTCTGACAGTAGCAGAACATGCTGTGACATCATCAGGAGCCAGCTTAATTACATTGACTCTGATCACATGAAAACAGTGTCACAGGAACTTCTGCCTACACCTACTTCTGCAGCTAATTTAAATAATGCATATGGGCATTTGTGACTCATAGAGGGAGGAGCACAAATGTATAGATGATATTTCTTCTTCAATAAGTAATAACTGTTGTAATAATTGTGTTAGCTTTTTTAAAACTGCATGAAAATAACACAAGTCGCAAAGTTGGGGGTTGATTGCAGTGTTGATAACATTGACTGAATGGCAACCGTCAAATTATCTGCTACTCATATCTTCAGCACTAATATATTCAATGCAAATGTGGGACCACCCAATCCTGCTTTATGCTGCTTTTGAAGGTGGATTGATGACATAGCAAGAACCCCAAAGTATCTGTTGGTGGTGTTTACAAAAATATACACATTTGTTTTTAGTTCATTTTCTTGCAATTTCAATTTAAAAAATACTCACTTTTCTGCCATTTTTGGGTAGTTTTCTAGGAAAACTACACAAAAAATCAGTCTTCTGGAAGAAAAAAAAAGGTATAATTTATTTGGTTACTGCATAAACAAAATATTGATGCTGGAATGGGACCAGCCCACAAAGTAACAAAACAGGCTGAGCACAGGAGGGAGAAAGGCCTCAGTGCCGAATGGGGTTAATGAATATGGCTATGACAGATTATGAGTAATTTTCCATGTGCGAGTATAAGTGAGATTTGGCAGTAGTAAAGTTCTTTGGAGAAACGAAAAATCTCTCTTGTTTGGATTTTGAAAACTATATTATAATAAAATATTTTTCTTAATAGGAACTTTGTGTACAATGTGTATTACATCTAAGATAATTCAATATATTACAAAAGTAGATAAACATGTCTTTTTAATAAAAATAATGTTATGATTTATATATCTACAGATCAGTATGAAAGTTTGCAGCAACGTTTTCAGCATCTTGTCTCACTTATGGAGCAGTTTCAAAAAAATCAGTCAAAGCTTCTGGAAAAATTTTCTACCCAATCGTAAGTTGAAAATGAAGAAATAAAAAATTGTTATAGTGCTTGGTTTTTATGGACTTTGCACAGCTTTCTGTGTTCTGATTTTATTAATGAGCACTGAGTGCACCTTGATGTGTATATATATATATATATATATATATATATATATATATATATATATATGTTCATATGATCATATTTAATTTTTTTCTGCATTCCCTGCTTCACCATTACATTAAAGTATTTAGTGTCGTTTTACTTTTTAGCTTATCTAAAGTCTATACTTTTTTTTTTTTTCTTTAAAGGACTCAGTGCATGAATGTTATCAATATGATGAGTGAACTATGTAACAAAAGGATCAAGTTTCAAACAAAACCAGAGTTCACCAAGAAAAATGATTTAATTAATGGAGTTACAGTGCAGTCGGTTACTAAAATAACTGAAACTAAAGATTCTTCTCTAGTTCCACATCCTGAAGATACTTCTAATACAAATAAGAAATCTGAGATGGAAAGATTCCTTACTCTGCCGACTACAGATAGCCCTAGATTTCAGACAGGTAAGAGATACATTTTTGCAAATATATTTGAATCAAATATAATTATGAAGCAGAGAAAAAATATCTATCAATTACTGTCAACTTCAATCAGATGCACAGTGGTTGCCCAGAACAGCCATGATGGCTTCATAAGTTCACTGGTGTTTTGCAGACCCGCAATGTAATAGGGCACTAAACTTAAGCTGATATGATATAAAAGCATGTTTTTCAACATTCACAAATATACATGTTGCTAAGTTAGGGAAACTTAGTGACAGTGACCAAATGAAAGTATTCACATTTCATCTGAGGGCAAGCTAGAATCATGGTATTTTGCTTTGGGGCCTGGCGATTGAGTCTTAACAACCGCTAGTTCTCTACAATGGTTTTCATTTGGTTTAATAAACAGGAAGTCTTGAGTACAAAGGGTCACATACAAAGGAAAAATATAACTGTAATTTATTAACATTGTTCAAATCTGCACCAAACCCACATCAATAAATCAGATATTTGCTTTAATTGTCTACCTTGGACAATGCAGATAATACTAAAGTCTTATTGGCTGTTATACTATTAATGAAGATTTGCACCTTTTAGCAATTTTAGTAAATAATAAAGTGTTTTACAGTGTCCATATTTGCCAAAGGTACTCACAGGCAAGGGGACACAGGCACACACGGGCAAGGGGACAAAAGCACACACACAGGCAAGGGGACAAGGGGGCTGAGGCACACACGGGCAAGGGGACAGAGGCACACACGGGCAGGGGTACAGAGGTACACATGGGCAAGGAGACAGAGACATACACGGGCAAGGGAACAGAGGCACACATGGGTAAGGGGACAGGGGCATACATGGGCAAGGACACACATGCCCACACATGTGGCAGGGTGACAGAGGCACACATGGGCAGGGTGGCAGGAAAACAGAGGCACACATGGGCAGGGTGGAAGGGGGACACATGTGCAAGGGGACAGGTGGACAGAGGCACTGATGGGCAAGATACACATGGCAAGGGTACAGGGGGGCAAAAGCACACATGGGCAAAGGGACATTGGCACACATGGGCAGGGTGGCAGGAGGACAGAGGCACACATGGGCAAGTGGACAGAGGCACACTTGGGCAAGGTGGCAGGGGCACACATGGGCAGGTTGGCAGGGAGACAGTGGCACACATGGGCAAGGGGACAGAGGAACACATGGGCAGGGTGACAGGGGGACAGAGGCACACATGGGCAAGGGGACAGAGGCACACATGGGCAAGGAGACAGAGGCACACATGGGCAAGGTGGCAGGGGGACACATGGGCAGGGTGGCAGGGGGACAGAGGTACCCGTGATAGTGCTGTCATGTTGCATTGCTTTTGATGTAACACATACACAACTCTACTTACCTTACACTCCAAGTGTCTTCAATTTCTAAGTCCAGTAAGCTGAACAGAGCTGACCCTTTTGTCACTTTAATTGCTACCACAGCACCTCCCCTGCTGGACTTTCAGCTCTCTGGGTTTCCTTCAGGCTGCAGCTGAGTGTAGCAAGGACAAATATTAATTGGGTGCACTGGCTGCACACACAATTGAGCTTCTGCTGAAGTCCCGCTTCTGAAGCTGTCTCCAACATTGCAGAATCTCCCATCCTTTCCCTGGTTCACAGATCCCTCGATGAGCCAGTAGCGGTACTCCCGCAACTGCTGACACCTGGAGCGCCTGCATTTACTCAGCGCCTATGTCGCCCTGATTGGACACCATTGCTCCTTCATAAGTTCCTCTGTGGGAGGAGAATAGCTAGGCAGCAGTGAGGAGAGGGTTCATTGCTGCGCTGCTGTGGAATGACTCAATTACAGATTCTGGGTCTTGAGATGTGCGGCGGCTAGTAGCATTGGAGGTCACTTAATTATGCCTGAGGCTGCCGCTAACATTACGTGGACTGATAATGTCTCATTCAGAGACATTATTAACATTTATATCTGGCCCCAGTGGCGCCCCCAGAGCAAGGCACCCTAGACAGCTGCCTAACGCTGCCTAATGGAAGCGTCGGCCCTGAGTGGTTGACTGCAGGACTCATCTAGCCTGAAGCCAGCTGAAATTTCAGTCAGTGCCTTTAATCCCCCTCTTTTTTGCCTCTCCAGCAGTACTTACACCAGAACTTCATCAGGAATCATTAGTACAAATGAGAACTGAAAAGAGCTACAATGTCAAAATGGTAGGGGTTCCAGGGAGGGGAGCTGCACTGATGGGTTACAGAGAGTGTTGTGTGATTTCCCCTGGAAAAAAAACCCCCTATAACTGTGCTCACATTAGATTAAGCAATTTAACTATACACATAGAATAGCTTTTGCACTCTTAGCATAGATGAATATTACTAACTATATCTGAAATCAGGTACACTAACAATGATTTTTGCAGTCAGCAAAAACTAGTAATGATTGTATATAATTTTAGATGACAAACAAAGCAGCCTGAATGTCAAACAGGAATTGCAAGCATCAGAATATGAAGACAAAAGCACAACGGGCACTGGGGATGACCAAGAGGATGTTAGAGCACAGGAGGAAATATACAGAACAGGAGAGGAAAAAGTAATGAAATCACAAAAGAAAAAGTCTCAAGAAGGTGGAAATGATGATGAAATTACTGGTATAAATGAAACTGAAGATATTTTTCTAGCTCCACATCCTGGAGATGTTTTTGTTACACTTTTACAGTCAGGTAAGAATTGAATTCTTAAAAAATTTTGTAACACATAATAATGATACAAAGAAAATATATTCTATGAATTACTGTTATAGCAATTTAGATGCACAATCAGGGGTTACTGGTGATATCCATACCAGAGATGTAATAGGATGCTAAACCTAAATTGATCATATATGAAAATATGACTTGCAACGTTCACAATTGTATATGTCATATTTGCTCAACACTGACCCAAAAAAATAAATAAAATAAATATATATATTCCTGGAATACAAAGTAAAACATAAGGTCACATTCATAAAATATTAGAGAGAGTTATTTATTAACATTGTTCAAAGGTGCAAATCTGCACTAAACCCACAGAAACCAATAAGATTTTTTATTTCATTATTTAACTTGCACAATACAGATAATACTGATGTCTGATTGGCTGCTATGATATTAATGATAATTTGCACATATGGTTATTTACTAAAATTGTTCAAAAGTGTCTTACAGTATTACATTTATCCTTCATTCCAAGAAGTCAATGAAAGATGTGCAAATATATTTGTGAATACTACTGATAACCTACAGACAACATGCAGTTTAGGCTTGTGTTACATCAAAATGGCTAATGCTACTAAATACAAGGGCTACATTTAAGGTGATTGATTTGTGAAAACCGATAAGCTAAAAATTCAATAATATATAAAGAAGGTTTTCTGAAATTAAAAAAGAGTGGGGGGAGCTGACACAGTGGCTGAAATGACAGCCAGCTCCTGACCGTATGACTGCCGAATACCAGTATCGGACCTGCTATAATTGCAATCATACTTGCTTACTCTCCTGGAATGTTGCAGATGCAACATTTCATTGCAGAAACAGGGCCAAAATTATGTGATTTGTGGCACCACTCCCTATTGCATTTGCCACTTGAACTCCCCTTCAGGACAGTGCTGTGTAGACTTCCCTCCAAAACTGTAAAACCCATTTAAATGTGCTCATTTTGGAATAATCATTTTGACTATACACAGAGAATAGATTTTGCACTAGTAAGATATGTACATATTACCAGGGGCGGGCTGGGCTGGGGGGCAGGGCACATGCCACCTGGACCGGATAGAAAAAGTCTATTTTGGGCCGGTGGAGCGACCGGCCCAAGTCTGTTGCTTGGTGGCTGGCCCCTCCTCCGGGACCAGCCACCTTCTTTATTGGCCACAAATCCTCCTGATCCAGCCCCCCTGAGAGCTCAGCTGTCACATGGGATGTGCAACACGGGACAGGTGCAAACAGCGCGCTCGGTGGGAATAAGCTAAGTGTGTGTGTGTGATGTTAGTATAAGTGTTATGTTAATATTGTGTGCGCGCCGCTATTTTAATAGTGTGTGTGTGTGTGTTTGGGCTAATATGTTAATACAGTGTGTGTGTGTGTGTGTGTGGGAGCCACTATGTTAATACAGTGTGCGTGTGTGTGTCTGTGTGAGTGGGACCACTATATTAATACATTGTGTGTTTGTGAGTGGGGGCCACTATGTTAATAAATTGTGTGAGAGTGGGGGCCACTATGTTAATATTGTGTGTGTGGGTGGGGGCCACTATGTTAATACAGTGTGTGTGTGTGTGTGTGTGTGTGTCTGTGTGTCTGTGTGTGTGTCTGTGTGAGTGGGGCCACTATATTAATACATTGTGTGTGTGTGTGTGTGTGGGAGCCACTATGTTAATACAGTGTGTGTGAGTGTGTGTGTGAGGGCCACTATGTTAATACAGTGTGTGTGTGTGTGTGTGTATGTGGGGGGGGGCACTATGTTAATACAGTGCATGTGTGTGGGGGGCACTATGTTAATAATACATTGTGTGTGTGTATGCGTGGGGGCCACTATGGTAATATAGTGTATGAGGTGTAGGAGGTAGGCTATTTAATGGTGGAGTGCATATGGGGAGGTAATTATTTAATGAATTGTATTTTATTTGTCAGGCAATTTAATTTATTTGTGGGGATATTTCATTTAATAGTGGGACCAATTAATTTAAGGTTAGGTGACAGGACCTTTAATTTAATGCAGGGGTGGTTTGGGGATATTAATTGAATATGGGACTGATTATGGGAAGGAGGGCTATTTATTAAATATGAATATGAATTATTTAATCCCGGGGATGGTTGTGGGAAATGGTTATATTTCTTAAACGTAAGTGCTATTTAATTTATTGCTGGGGCTGTTTGGAGGGAGAGAAATTGGTTTATTTATTAAATGGGCATACTATTAATTTAATGTTGGGGCTGATTGGATGGAAATAGCTATATTTATTATATTTGTTTGATATTTAATGTCACAGTTGGTTTGAGGGAAATAGATCTATTTAGCAAATGTGAATATTATCATTTTAATGTTGGGGCTGGAGGGAGGCCTAATTATAAAAAGTGGGTGCTATTGATTTAACTAAGGAGCTGGTTGGAGTTTTTTTAATTTTTATGTACCCATTTTTTTTCCAAATAGGGCATCCAACAATCCAGAATTCAGACAAGCAGCAAATGAGCTAAAGAAACCAGCAGCCACAAGTGGTGAAAGTGACAAGAACAGGTAGGAGAGAGCAGGACAGACTTTCAACTGTCCTGAATATGGTGGGCCAGTACCGAATTTGGGTGACTGTTTCGCTTAGGACAGTTGGGAGGTATGTCCCACTTCACAGTGTACTGTTCGTGAAGGCAGAACTGTGGGCACCTAACAGAAATGCACACAGTATTGCCTGTGTATTTGTTTAAAATGATACCAAAGTTACATCATAGGGATTACTCTGTCTAAAGTGCCCTGTGCCCCCCAGAGCCTTAATCCAGTTCTGGGCCAGGGTGTCAGATTGACACCTAGTTCTCCACTGCTCCTCCCAGTACCACCCCTAATATTATTTGGTTTAGGTTAACTCTGAAACAATTAATAACCCTGTTGGTATATAGGGCAAAGGAAAAACAAGCCCTTTGCTGGCATTTGATAAATTCCATTATAATCAGCCAGCTATGTAAAAAATTAAAAGGTGCTGTAGGAAGAAGAAACATATAAAATAAAATACAATATAAAGTGAGGTTTGCTTTTTGTTGCATTATTTATTTTTATTATTTAAGATTTTTCATTTATAAATATATATTGTACCAAAAAACACCCTTTAAGAATGGGCCGCTACTTATGGGCTAGTGCACTGTGCTTGCCCCCCAGGCTAAAGTCTGCCAGTCCCAGCATATTATTAACTATATATGAAAAAAGTAACACTAACACTCATTTTTGAAGCAAGCACCAAATAGTAATGATTCCTTAATGTATTTAATTTTAGATGACAGACAAAGCAGCCAAAAGGGGAAACAGGCATTCCAAGCATTGGGGTCTGAAGCCAAGAATATTGCAAGCACTGGGAATGATCAAGAGGTTGTTACAACACAGGAGAAAATATACAGCCCAGACGAGAAGAAGGTGCTTAGATCACAAAAGAAAGAGCCTCAAGAAGGTGAAAATGATAATGATATGGCCAGTGAAAAATCAGTATTAAAAGAAATATTACACATTACAAATAATACTGCGGAAGGTCAAAAACAGACCCTACAGCAACTAAGGAAAAATAATGAAAAGATTCCAGATTCAGTTCAGACCTTGGAATCAAGCAAAAGTAACCAAACTCAGGTTGGAAAAGCCAACTACTCTGTAGACAACAGTGAAGGTGAAGTAACTGCTTTCAAAAATCAAAGTCTACAGCAAACTAATAAAATCAACAAAGCAACTAACAGAAATATCTTTGTAAATAAGGATGTTGCTGATGAAACAAAAGTAAACACTACATTGCCAGAAGATCAGTACCCAAATGAAGAGATCAGAGGAAAAACTTTGAAAGTTAATGTAAAATCCCAGAAATCGACCCCAGGGAAAATAGAGACATCAGTTGAAGATTTTAAAATAGAAGAAACTGAAACTGTTTGGGAAGAAAATGACAAACAAGATGTATAACATATTTTGGAACTGCCTTAAAAGGATGAAGCCCAGAATGGTAAAAGAAATTCGGACTAGTCGGCAAGACATATAAAAAAAAAATCAGCCCAAATATAAGCCAATAAGATTGACTGTTAAATTGTGTTTGTTTTTATTCTCAAGATAAGTGGTCAAAGTGGGATGGTCTGCAGTGATATGCCATACTGCCACTTCTCCTACTGCCTTCATTGTAAAAATATCAAATTCCACTCACTTACATTTTTCACTTCCACCACTGCTTAAGATGTCTGTAATGGTCAGTTCAAAACATTTTATATGTCCAAAAATAATGCAATAAATATTTATGTATAAATCCCAATGACATGCAGGTGTTTAAAGTTAGCGACCAGGTAGTCAGCATCTAAATGTTACATCTTGTTACTGAAGAAGCTGCACCGTGTGTCCAGACCTCTCATTGGAGGGTATTTGGCATACTAAGCCAAGCCTGTAATTATACATCTAAATGTAAGGAGAATGCTGTTTAGGTGAAGTTTATCCCTTCATAAGTCAGTAGGCCTGTTCTGTTTGTCCTTGTCCCTAGGCCTCAATCTTTTAGGTTGGTAGATGTTGTGTCTACTCTGGTGAAAAAGAAAGCAGAAAAAATTGAGAGAATAGTATAAACTGTTAATTACCTCCAGGCTCCCAGTGTTATTCTGGTTTTCAGAGAGTAATGTGAAACATTTTCTTACCCTCATCACACACATTGATTGTACAGTAAAGCACTAGAAAAATGTATAAAATGGGGCACCCATTCATGTTATAACACCATAGAAGGATCCTGTAACGATTTTACCTTTCCTCATTCCAGTGCTCTCTCCTCCGTGCTGCGATCAGCACATGACTCGGCTATCGGAACGGGTTTTTTGAAATCTGCTTCTATAAAATCTCGGCACTGACACTTGCTCAGTGTCAGTGCAACTTGGTTGCTGTGGGTCTGACTCTCTTATGCTGCTTCTTGTGTGGTGCTTTCTGCTGGATCTTCTGTGTACCATTTCTGTCTGTCTGAGTACGTGCTGCTCTATCTTCCTGTGTACCGAACTTGGTCTGTCTGACTACGTGCTGCTGGATCTTCCTGTGTACCGAACTTGGCTTGTCTGAGTATTCTGCCTGATATCCTGTGTACCAGACCCTATTTTGTCTGACTATTCTGCCTTATAAACCGTGTACCAGATCCTAGCCTGTCTGACTATTCGTTGCCTGATATTCTGTGTACCAGGTCCTAGTCTGTCTAACTACTCTCTGCCAGACCACCCTTTGTACCAGTTCCTATTTTGCCTGACCTTCTGTGCTGAATACTTTGTGTTCCTGATTTCACTCCTTAGGTTAGGCACACATAGCATTTTCGCCCAATAATCGGGCAAATCAGCCGACATACAACCGTTTGGTCAGAAGTCGGGTTAGTGTGTATAGTGACACGATGTTCAAAAGTCGTTCCAAAGTGTTGATTGTCGGCTCATTTGGTTGGTCATACTGTTTAATATTTTCCGACCAATCACTGACCGATCATGTAGTATGTATGTATTCATGCTCACAATCTCCATAGAGTTTACAGAGTCGTGCTCTTTTCAGCCGATGCTAGCAATGAATGTCCTGTGAATAAATGTTGAGACTGCTGTAGAAGGAATAATTCATTTGTTTTTTCTGAGACAGAATGTTTCATTTCAGAGTCACAGAAGCTAATGAAATTCATAGGAGATGTTGCTAGCTTTAACAAGGTGGTTTTAATCAATGTGAAAAGAATGAATGAATGAATGAATATTGTGCTGTCATTCTCTGAAGACTAGAGGAACAGATGAAGCACCAGATAAAAAGCTCAGATCTGAAGGTAAATCGTGTCAGTGTGTATACATGAATCGCCAAACTGATCGGACCTTCAATCGTAGGTATAATCATTTGAGATAAAACGTTAGTCAAAAAATTCTTAAGTGTGTACCTAGCATTATAGTATTCTCACCTTCCAGGAATTCTCCATCTTTCTCTTTGGGCCTTGAGCTACATCCTGTATCAGTCTAGAGGACTGCGATCTGCGGGTTCCTGGCAGCAAAGTCAATCCTGCCTTGCAGCAGTTCTTGGTGAATACTGGGGAATCCATCAGACTCCGCGCCTTTGGTCTGCTAGTGCTAAATGGGATTGACACAGGTACCTTGCAGAGTTGTAACTGTTTGCACTGACCATGGACCGAGCAGGAGATCTTTCTCCAAAGGATTTATTACAGCATCTGGTGGGGAGAGTAGAGAAGCAAGAGACCAATCAGGAACACATCATGCAGTTCCTGCAGGGATTATTGGTTCGGCTGGATTGTTTACAGAATACCCTAGTACCTCCACGTTCCTCAGCTACGTCTACTCTATGTCTGTTTCTGTTCCAGCCACTACCTCTACCTCACAGTTGCGCATTCATAATCCTCCATTGTATGATGAAAACCCCAAATTATATAGAGGTTTTTTAAAAAAATGTGCAATTGAATTTGAACTACTGCCTGGAAATTTCCCTACCAAGAAGGCTAAAGTCGCCTATATTGTTTCTCTTCTTTCAGGACAGGCACTTGCCTGGACTTCACCTTTAAGGGAGAGGAATGATCCGGTATTACAAGACTATGCTGAATTCTTGAAAGCTTTCAAAAGAATTTTTGATGAACCTGGTCGTGTTTCCAATGCTACCACAGGGATTCTTTGCCTATGACAAGGCTCGCAATCAGTTGGCCAATATGCCAGTCAGTTTAGGACCTTAGAATCTGAGTGCACTGGAACAATAAGGCGCTTGTGGCTACCTTTTGGCAGAGCTTGTCTGACAAGATAAAAGATGAGGTGGCTTCCGCAATCTTCTGTCTTTTCTAGATGACCTTATATCCTTATGTGTCAAAGTGGCTTTAAGGCTCAAAGAGAGATCTCAGGAAAGGGAACAGACCAGGCGCACTAAATTCCGCCTTGCTCCCTAGTTCTATGCTGTTAGGTAGGGCCTGTCTTTCTCCGGAGGAGAGGGAAAGAAGATTTAAAAACAAATTATGCCTCTATTGTGGTGGTAGTGGTACCTGTCCTATTCGCCCGGGAAACGACAAGGCCTAGCAGGACAAGGAGAGCTCATTAGGTATGCCAGGTCACTCTCTCCTAAACTCTTTCCAAAAAGAGAACTTCCTCTTCCCTGTACTCCTTTTTTCTGGGAAGCATACAATTTCTCTATCTAAACTTTTGGACTCTGGAGCAGCAGGGAACTTCATTTCTGCTTATGTAATTTCGGATTATGGTATCCCCTCTTTCCCCCTGGACCGTTCAGTATGTCTCACAGCCATTGACAGCAGCAAGATCTCTGGGGGACTGATTCAGTTTCAGATGTTTCCACTTACACTTCAGATAGGAGCCTTGCACAAGGAGAAGATTTCCTTACTAGTGATTCCTAGGGCAATAAATTCCCTAGTCTTGTGCCTTCCATGGCTTCGCCTCCACTCTCCTACATTGGATTGGCAATCTGCTCAAATCAGGGACCACAATGCCACTCCTGTTGTTTAAACAAAGTGGTACCTTTCTGCTTCTCCTCTGCTTCGTCTCTACCAACCCAGTACCAGGAGTTCTCGGACGTCTTTTGCGAACAGAAAGCTACCAAACTTCCTCCTCATCGCGTCTGAGATTGTGGTTATCAAGTTTCTACCTGGAAAACCTATTCCACGAGGCCGTGACTACCCGCTCTTTATTCTGGAGACCCAGACCATGTCTGACTACATCCAGGAAAACCAGAAGAGAGGTTTTATTAGAAAGTCTACTTCACCAGCCGATGCTGGATTCTTTTTTGTAAAGAAAAAGGACAATGGTCGTTCCTGCATATATTTTCATGGCTTAAACGCCATTACTGTAAAAAATAGATATCCTTTACCTTTGATAGCCGATCTCTTCAATCGTATCAAAAGGGCTGTTGTTTCCTCCAAATTAGATCTATGAGGTGCATACAACCTCACCCGCATCAAAGAAGGGGACAAATGGAAGACAGCATTCAATGATGGCCACTTTGAATATTTGGTTATGCCTTTTGGGCTATGTAATGCCGCAGCTATGTTCCAAAATTTCATCAATTAAATCTTTCAAGATCTAGTCTATCAGTTTGTTATCATCTACTTGGATGATATTCTTATTTTTTTCTCGAGATCTCCTATCTCATAAGAAACATGTAAGTGCTCAGAGAGAGAACACCATCTTTTCTGCAAACTGGAAAATGCCTCTATGAGCAAAAGCAATTGCCTTTTTTGGGTTATATCCTCTCGGGAACTGGACTCCAAATGGACTGGATAAATTGAAAGCTATCTTGGATTGGCCTGTAATTATTTTAGGCAATTCATCAAGTGGTATTCTACCATCATTGCTCCTATTTCAGCTCTAAGAAGACGGCTAATCCTAAGGTCTTGCCTCCTGAGGCTCTCAAGGCCTTCGACCTACTGAAGACTGCCTTTTTCTTCAGCCTTTTTTTTTCGTCAACCAGATTCTCAACCACTTCCTTTTTCTCTTGAGGTTGATGCCTCTTCCTATGGCATGGGTGCTCTCTTATCCCAACAAGGTCCCTCTGGAAAATTACATCCTTGTGGTTTCTTTCTCCCGTAAATTTCTTCTGGCTGAAAGAAACTATGGAATCGGTGACCAAGAATTATTAGCTATCAAGTTAGCTCTTTCAGAATGGCGACATCATCTAGAAGGTGCTCTATTTCCAGTAACAATTTATACAGATCACAAGAGCATTCTCTATCTTCGTTCTGCTAAGTGCTTGAATCCTCGTCAGGCCTGATGGTCATTGTTTTTTTCAAGATTTGATATTAATTAGAATTTTTGGCCTGGATCTAAAAATAAGAAAGCTGATGCCCTTTCCAGGTCTTTCAACTCGGATGACCAGGATTCTCCCGAAGAGATCAAGCCCATCCTGAATCCCAATTTTATTCTAGCTTCTACTCCTCTTGAAAGCCTTAGTGCCTGCCTGACAAAACCTTTATCCTACCACATCTTGGTCTCAAATTATTACGATGTGCTCATGTCTCTCGTTTTTCGGGTCATGCTGGAATAAAGAAGACTGGAGAACTTTTCACCTGATATTATTGGTGGCCGAGTTTTGTCTCTGCATGTTCTGTATGTGCCCAACATAAGGTGCCTCGGGATAAACCTTTTGGTCCGCTTATTCCCTTGCCCATTCCTGAAGTTTCTTGGTTTCAGTTTTCCATTGATTTTATTACCGACTTGCCTTTGTCCAGGTCCAGGTCTTATACCGCCATGGATCATTTTGGATGGTTTTTCAAGAGCAGCCAATTTTGTAGTGCTCAAATTACTTCCTTCCTCTTCACTTTTAGCAGATCTCTTTATAAAAGAAGTATTTTGTGTGCATGGTTGTCCCCTGCACATTGTATCCAACCGGAGTCACAGTTTATTTAAAGGTTCTGGGTGGCCTTGTGCGTTAAATTGGGAAATAAACTTGATTTTTCTTCAGCGTATCACCCCCAGTCCAATGGGTTCACTGAAGGAACTAACCAAGAACTGGAAAAGTTCCTTCAAATGTATGTATCTACTCACCAGTCGGATTGGGATGAACTCCATCCCTGGGCAGAATTTGCCTATAATAATCACTTTCACGAGGCAGTCGCTAATTCTCCATTTTTTGCCATGTATGTTTGTCATCCAAGATCACCAACCTTCACCAAGCCCCTATTTTTTCTGTTCCGGCAGTGGATTCCCCTACACTCATTCGAGCACAGACGAAGACAACCTAAAAAACGCCTCTGCCCGTCCCAAGGAGATTTACGATTGGTGCTTTTCCACATTTGGTGGACCTATCCTCATATAGCGCCCTTTTGGAACATGGTCCTTTCTGTTCTTAACTCTGTTTCAGAATGGACATTGTTTAAGGACTTCTGGACCTTCCTCCTCTCCTGCCCCCTGTCTAATGAGAAAGCTTCTTATAACAAGTTCATCTCCCATATCCTCGCTACGGACAAATCCTTAATAGCTAACCATTGGAAGAATCCTGACCCTCCTACTCTGTTGGCTCTTAGGAAATATGTCTGGCACATCGCAAACATAGAATGTATCACTTACTATCAGCATGACAAGCCATACAAATTTGCCCTTGTCTAGGTTCCCTGGTATCTTAGGGAAAGCCGTAGTTGTTTGCCTGTCTCTGTCCCGTCCCACGCTTTGTGAGTTCTCGTTCCCTTCCTGGTTCAGGTTCCAAGCTTCCGCAGGGTCCCCCGGACTGTGCACCATGTTCTCCAGGACTGTGTTGTGAGTTTGGTTGTTATGGTTTCTATTATGGGCTGCTGCACATTTGTCTACCTATGTCTAACATTTGATTTCACGTGAGCTATGTACCTGTTTCTTTCCCCCTCCCCCAACTCCCTCACTACCCTGTCCCTCTTTCCTCCGGTTCATCTTTTTCCGCTACATAATACAATAACTGGAGGAAACAATTTTTATGATGGTGTTATGCAGTGTCGGACTGGGGCATGAAGGGCCCACAGGGGAAACACAATGGTAGAGGACTACCAGAGGGGGTGTGGCCAGCCACTACAGAGGCGTAACCAAACCACTAGAGAGGGTGTGGCAAGCCCACGAAGGACAGCTAGCACCATTGTGTAGTATATATAGAATGCAGTGTGTATATAAAGCCCCTTAGATCGGGCAGAACAGTCACCAAAAATTGGGATTGTCCCACTAGAATCAGAACATTTGACAGATTATCCTGCTCTCTCCTACCTGTTCTTGTCACTTTCACCACCTGTGGCTGTTGGTTTCTTTAGTAGCGGCTTGTCTGGATCCTGGAATGTTGGGAGCCCTATTTAGGAAAAAAAATGGGTACATTTAGAAAATTCCAATCAGCCCTGGTGTTAAATCAATAGGACCCACGATTAACACTTAAGCCTTCCTCCAGCCCCAACATTAAAATAATAGCATTCCCATTGAATAAATAGATCTATATCCCTTCAACCAACCCCAACATTAAAGTAATAGTATTCCCATTTAATAAATAGACCAATTTCCCTCCCTCCAAACAGCCCCAGCAATAAATTAATAGAATTTACGTATAATAAATATACCTATTTCCTGCAACCGTCACTGCCATTAAATAATTCATATTCACATTTAATAAATAGATCTCATTCTCCCCAACCTCAGCCCCACATTCAATTAATAGGCCCCAAACCACCCTTCATTAAATTAATAGTTCCCACTATAAAATTAAATTGCCCCACCATCACCCCACAAACAAAATAGCACCCATTAATTAGCCCTACCTACCTCTCTCTCACACACACATACACACACACACACACACACATACACACACTACATTGCCACAAGCCCCCTGTGCCATCACACATACACACTACATTGCCACAAGCCCCCTGTGCCATCACACAAATTAATAGAATTTACGTATAATAAATATACCGATTTCCTGCAACCGTCACTGCCATTAAATAATTCATATTTAATAAATAGACCTCATTCTCCCCAACCTCAGCCCCACATTCAATTAATAGGCCCCAAACCACCCTATCTTAAATTAATAGTTCTCACTATAAAATTAAATTGCCCCACCATCACCCCACAAACAAAATAGCACCCATTAATTAGCCCTGCCTACCTCTCTCTCACACACACACACACACACACTACATTGCCACAAGCCCCCTGTGCCATCACACATACACACTACATTGCCACAAGCCCCCTGTGCCATCACACATACACACTACGTTGCCACAAGCGCCCTGTGCCATCACACACACACTACATTGCCACAAGCCCCCTGTGCCATCACACACATACACACTACATTTCCACAATCCCCCTGTGCTACCACACACACATACTACATTGCCACAAGTCCTCTGTGCCAGCACACACACATACTACATTTCCACAAGCCCCCTGAGCCATCACACACACATTACTGTGCCCCCTTATGATCACACTGCGCCCTCCCTGCTGCTTTTGCTCCCCCTTCATCACACAGTGCCATGCTGCTTTTGCTCCCCTTCTCCTGGCCCCCCTTCATCACCCTGTGCCATGCTGCTTTTGCTCCCCCTTCTCCTGGCCCCCGCTTCATCACCCTGTGTCATGCTGCTTTTGTTCACCCCTTCATCACTCTGTGCCATCTTGGTCCCCCCCATTCATCACTCTGTGCCATCCTGCTTCCCCCCTTCATCACTCTGTGCCATCCTACTTTCCCTCCCCCGCCTCATCACTCTGTGCCATCCTGCTTCCTCCCGCCTCCCTTCATCACTCTGTGCCATCCTGCGCCCCCTCCCTTTCATCACTCTATGCCATCCTGCACCCCCTTCATCACACTGTGCCATCCTGCTCCCCCCTTCATCACACTTTTGCCTTACAGCCCTGGGGTCATGAGTTTGTTTACCAAACGTGGCCTTAGCTGCGTGGACTTTGTGGGCCATTAAGATAAGTAAAGTCCAAATTAGTGGAACTTTGAACCTTGTGAAAGTGTTGACTAAAAGTTTTTGTTTTTGCACCAAAGTAAAATAATGACTCTTTTTTCAGGTACCACACATATACATAGAAAGTTGATGTAGAACATGCCTTACCCAAATTATTATTATATACCAACTTTTTCAATATACCTGCCATCAAACATGCTTTGACCAAGTTACTCCTTTTATTCACAAACTTTTCTTAACAAACCTTGCCCTGTATGTTCTCCCCGTGTTTTGTTTTTTCCTCCCTGAACCCCATTTGACTTCATCAATCAAAAGTAATTTCTGTTGGGACAGGGACTGTGTTCTCTGTACTGTGCCTCAGATTAGCTGGTGCCATCATAAATAAATAAATGATGAAAGAAATTATGATGTACTCTAAAGGGACCAATATAAAATAAATATTAAGGTATGTTCTAAATGTCCATCCATTATTGGCTAAAATAACCTTGACACATTTCATGAAATTAAATTACAAAAGACACACACCACAATTTTTTAGTTTTTTTTATAACAATTTTTAAAACATTAATATTACCACAAAAAAAGTAAATAATATGAAAAACTAATAATATTGTTGCAACATATTGATTTTTATCATCAATTTTGAATATTTTTCATTTTTCACCTGTATTTTAAAATATCATGAGTGATTGCATGTATTGTTGGTGAGACTTCACCCCCAGCCTAAGTGTCTTCTTGAGCTACTGAAAAATATAAAAAAAACATGCTTATTGTTCAAACATATATTACTTCAAAAGGGTGTACTTTGTTTAGCAAAGGCATGAAGTTTTACATAACTTTACATTGTCGGAAAAGGTTAATGTTATGCTAAACACAGTACTAGGCAGAGGATTAATACTTTGGGGTGGCAGATGTATTTATATATACACATTTGTGTGGTGTCCAGGGGATAAGGTTTACTTGAATCACCATAAATTATTCTTATTGCCATCATGGTTGAAAACTGTGGAATGGATAACTAGCTATTGGTAAAATTGCATGTGGTTGATCATGATTTTTGCTCATCTACAATGTGCCTCAAAAGGAATACAATTATGAAAAAGTTTTTTTTTACAATACTTACATTCACCCATAGCCACCTCCTCCTCCAGGGCCACCTCCTCCACAACCCTGTCCGGCTCCTTCTTCATCTCCTCCTAAACGGCCTCAACCCTGGCTGGCTTCTCCTTCTCCTCCTCTACCACCTCAACCCTGGCTGGCTCCTCCACCTCCTCCTCCTCATCCCTGGCCAGCTCCTGCTCCTCCTCCTCCTCAACCCTGGCCTCTTGTTCGACACGTCTCTGACGGCCTGTTGGAATAAGTATAACACATTAGTTTCTTTATAAATTTTCTCCCTGTTTCACAGTTAACTACATGTAGTCATATAATAATGTGATCTGACATTGTGAAACATGCATTTAGCAACAGAAATAATTAAGTGTCTTTAAACAAAAACCTCAACAATTAGAGACACAACACTTTCAGATGGCCTGTAACAAATCTTGAATTTGGCTTAGGTGACATTTTAAAATGTAAAAACAAGTACTACATTAATATTGTATTTTTTTCTGTGAAATAATTATAGAATCTAAATAGTGACAGATTATGGAGACATTTTACAGGAGGTATTTGGGTAAGGACTTGTAATATGCTTTAATCAGCTTAGGACAACTGTGAGCCTTGTCCCCAAAAATCATCTGCAAAAATATTTGCAATATACCTTATCTGCCACAGTTAGATTACAAATGTCTGGTAGTGAATATCACCATGTTGCCTTAGTGGTTAGCACTTCTACCTCACAGCACTTGTGTCATGAGTTTGAATCCCAAACATGCTTTATTGGTCTGGAGATTGGGCCTCCATCAATAATGAAAGTAAATTAAATGTTAACCCAAAATAAATTTTTTAAAAAAGGCCCAAAATCATGTTGCATTGGAGGGGGAGTTACATTTTTAATCTGGAGACAGATTTATATTTGGGGTAGGGCATGTCCACAATCAACTTTGAAAGTTATTCCAAGGGAAAGCAATCTACATTTGGGTGTCCACGTCACAGAGGTGGTATTGGAGGCCAAATTACCAAATTAGTAGCCTAAGACAAGAGATGTACAACATTAAAAAAAAAAAAAGGAGCCTTGTTAGACCTCAATAGAGATTGAGAGTGGAAGGGAGAATGTGCCAGAGGTGGATACTCTACAGGAGCGGTTAGAGAGGTAGGAAGTGATCTAGGAGAGAACTGTGTCTAGATGGACAATTGAGTCAAGGATGTGTAGGAGGAGATGGTGTTTAACAATGTCCAAAGCAGCAGAGAATTACAGGAGAATGAGTACTGCAACAAAAAAATATATATTTATAAACAAAATTTCAGTAATTAAATGAAACAAAATAAAATCAAACTGAAAATATAAACTGCTTTGTAAACAAAAAAAATAAAATAAAACACATGCATGTTGGTTTTATCCCATTGGTTAGAGGTGTTGCAAGGCAGGTCATGCTGGAACCCATAATGGCTGTCTTCTTTACCTGTTTAAAATATTATAGAAAAAGAGATCAACCTTAGGCCATTTTGAATCAATTAAAGTATTGTGTGTACTTTGTACACACCTGTACTTTCATGCTGTAAAATCTACAATTTGTTGCCTTAATGGTAACGCCGATCCCACAATAACCTAAAAGGAATAACATTGTTAACTATAGATACTTACATGCTGCAAAAGGCAACTCCTTCATGTCTTTTTCTTACTCCATTAAATGATCCTTGTCACACCTTCTTTGTGCTCCAGCTGAAAGGTGGGTCATAAGGTCTGTTGGAATAAATTACAAACATTTAGCTATTTACTAAAATGGTGGCTGTTTCTCACTTATCTTCAAAATGAAAGATAATGTAAGTATCTCCATTAGAAAACATTGAAAAATCAGGGTCTTAAAATCAATACACACAAAACACTTAGTTTATGCACTTTACCTGGACAGAAAAGAAAATTCACATAGTGAGTCAGATATATTATTAACAAACTATGCCTAATTACAGAATATTTTTCAGGTGAGGCAGATATGTCCCAGCTAAGGCCTGTTAGTACATCAATGAAAGCCTTTAGTTTGGTCTATTTTAAACAAAACGCTAATAATCGAGCTTCAACATTATTTTTCTAAGTGCAATGGCTATAAAAGTCACATCTGATAATCCCAGCAGGGGCAGAGGCAGCCCTTTCAACACGATTTCAAAGGTAAACATTTGTTTAAGTCCAAACTATCTGATGCATTTGTATATATTTAGAAACTTGAAACAGTACTTTGCTTTCATCACCAAAACAATTGTATTTTTAGGATGTCAGAGAATTTTAAAAGTGTGATACAAACCATATTAGAAAAAGATTTTACCTTGCAAATCAGTGCTGAACCTGAAGCGGCCTGCTTCCACAGTTTCAGGAGGGCTGGGGATCTGTTGATAAACATACAACATGGGAAAGTACAAAAACATATAAGAATTATCTTAATAGATATTAAATTAAAAACTTCACAACCCCCCCCCCCCCCACAAAAAGAAAAGTTGGGTTAAAATTTATAAGACAAACAACACACACATTAAAATGCACATTACATATGAAAATAGAGATGCACTGTTATTGTGTAACATACAATATCTTACAAACACAAATATTTAAAGTGTCTATAAAAGAGTAAACTAAAATATAACTCTCAATACAAATAAAAGACAATATACAGGCCACACCAGAAAAACACACTATAGCGTCCTAACCAACTTCAAGTGTGCATGAAGCAGTCTTTTATAGTGGATTGTAATGAGATAAGTATATGAAGGTGTATGGCCTACTGTGGTATCAGATGACGAGATGCAGATGACCGATGCTGGGTCTATGCAACGCTAGTTATGAAAATCTGTTGTTTAATTTTATACTAATTAAAAAATGTTTGCGTTTATTTCTGATTGCGAATTATTCTGATATGCATTAGCATAGACTTTCTTATTTTAATTTGTATAAAACAAAACATGATCCTTTAAGTCTGTTACTAAGAAGGTGTGTGCAATTGTTCATTTAATTATGCTCATTAACACTTTAGGTTGCCACTAGTGCCTGTGCTGTGTTGTATGTGTGTTTCAATCTGAAGTATGCCTTACTGGTTAGACAAATGAACTGCCAACAGTAGGGTCATGAGTTTGAATCCAGAATCATGCCTCTATCTGTGTGGACTTTGTATATCCCCATGTTTCTGTGGATTTACTCTAATGTGGCACTTATAGAAGAGAACGCTAGAATATGTTTTGGTGTTTGCTCTGTCTATAGAGTATCGTGCATATTTATAATTGTGAATTATTAGCCGTTACATCCGCATCCAGGATTATTTACAATTCAAAATTACAGATGACACATTTTTCATGTTGGCAAACAAGAGAATGTGTGTGTATAATTCTGTATTGTTTATCCTTAAACCTTCATGTTGGCAGTAATGCATGTGTTGTGTTGTATGTTTTTAAGGAGCACTCTAAGCTTGGTTTGTGGTTTATGTACTCACATTATTTATTTTTACCAAATAGAACTTTCAAACATAGTGTTGTCATTCAAGTCTATATAATGTATGTAATGCTCAAACAGCACGTTGCCTTAGTGGTTAGACAATCCACTTTTCATCAGTGGGGTCATGAGTTCGATTCCTGACCCATTTTGTGGAATATGCCTATATTGCATGCTTGTCACGGAAATCTAGGATTCACGGATCCTGATCTTGCCAAATAACTGTTATTCACCAAAGGCGCGGAGTCTAACGCAGCGGCTGGTCTGCTCCAGGGACCCCCGCAAGAGGGTATGGTTTTAGCGGCTTCCGCTATGCAAGCCCTCTGGAGACTATGGCAGGATCAGCAGAATTCAGCAACACCGGAATGGTGGAGTGATGATCTGCAGACAGCACGCTACTACCACTGGAATGGTGGAGAGATGATCTGCGGACAGCAGGATACAACACTAGGAGGATGAAGTGATGGTCTGCGGACTGCAGGCCATTACCACTGGAATGGTGGAGTGGTGATCTGCGGATAGCAGAACAGATAAATAAATAAAATGAAGTGAATCCAAACAAAATAGCAAAAAAACACAGATTAAATTAAATAAACCTAAGTGCCCAAAAAAACCAGAAGGCAAAAAATGACAAACAATTTTAAGTCCAATTATTATTATTATTATTATTATATAATACAAAAATTAATTTTCATAGCAAACTATTTAAACTTTGCATCTACCAAAGATTTATGGGTATAATATATTATTGTATAATTATTGACATATATAAAAATTATAAAAGTAAAAATGTTTGTTATGCGAGAAGTTTTTCCCACAGCTTTTCATTCTAGTCAATATCATGCACAATTTGTTGCCACCTGCACGTTGACTTAGTGGTTAGACAATCCACCTTTCAACAGTGGAGACCTGAGTTCGAAACCTCACCCATGCCCTTATCTCTCTGGAGTTTGTATATCCTCCCCATGTTTGTGTAGATTTTCTATGTGTCCCTTATGCAAGAGTACGCTTGGTTTAAGCACACACTATTTATCCGATGCTTTTTGAACAGTTTAGTGTTGTTTTTCAGCGCTGCTGCTCTAGCTGCTTTGTACTTAAACATGACCCGAGCTTCCTTAAGTTTAAGCATGAAGTTAAGATAAATATCTGACCATTTCTTCATAACTATCCGACGAATCTGTAGGTAAACGCCTACTCTTCTTAAGTCAGTACAAATAACGCCTACTCTTCTTAAGTCAGTACAATCTCCGCCATCCCCTCCCATTCCCAACCATTTTTCTTAAGTGTTTGGAGAACTTCTTAAGTGCAGTTAAGAAGGATTTTCTTCTTAAGTTAAGAAATTCTTAGCTTACGCAACAGATTTTCCTTCTTATCTCCCTTTTCTGGGCATGCGCAGAGAAGGTTTTCATAAGATCTGCAAAAAAACGGCATATAAGATCAGTAAAGAATCAGGCCCATCATCTTCAGCCTCATCCTCAACCTCATCAGTGTGTACATCAACCTAACACAATATTAATTCAACCCCGCAGGGAACCACCATTACATAAGTCTCTTAACGCAAATGTCAAAAACAAAAATGTAAAAAAAAAAAGATTTACATTTTTAAAGATAAAAACACATCTTTAATAAAGGTGAAACTTTACTGTAGAAAAACATAAAATTGCCAACATGTAATTTTACCCAAATATTAACAAGCATACCAGCATCAGCTAGCTTCCTTCTCTCAGCTAGATCCCAGCACCTGCAATCTACATTGTCATCATCCTCACCCTCATCAGTGTGTACATCATCATCACTCAATACTAATTAATCCCTGCTGGACTCCACCATTACAGAAGTCTCTTTACTTTGATCTAAATGCCAGTATAGGCCTGCCTCGTGGAATTTGTAGTTCATTTTACAACAGAGCTGTAACGATTTTTGGGCAATTCTTTTAGACCAGACCAAATGTCAAAATGTTCTGCTGAATCATCTGCATCATTTTTGGGTCTCTTAGAAAAGCTTAGTTTTTTCCTAGCAGCAGTAGCCTGAGAAACTGAAAGAGGGGACTCCGTCGTGTCAGGTACCACTTCAGTTGTCAACTTGCTCACCAGGAGCTCATTGCATCTCTTGTGATCTGGGACAGTGGAAAAAAGAGAAGACATAGCTCTTAAACCTAGAATCAAGCATAGTCGCCAAAATGTAGTGATACGATTTCCAGAAGTTGATAACTCTTCGATCCTGGCGAAGCGATTAAAGTACTTCATCTACAAGTTCGACATACTTAGCGTAATATCTTTGTTTTATCTCCTCCTTCAATTTTTCAAGGTGCTTTTCCAAAAGTTTAATTAAGAGAATCACTTTGCTCAAGCTATCAGTGTCTGAACTCAGTTCATAGGTGACTACTTCGAATCGTTTCAGCACCTTGCACAACACGGAAAGTATTCTCTACTGCGCGGGACTAAAATACATTCCCTCTCCTTTCCCAATGTCATGGCTTGTGGAGTAAGCGTGAATGTCTTTTCGCTGTTCCTCCATCCTCACAAGCATATAAAGTGTGGAATTCCACCTTGTTACCACCTCTTGCTTCAGTTGGTGGCAGGGCAAATAAATTGTTCTTGCAGCTGCTGCAATTTCCAACATGCTGTGGCAGAATGCCAAAAATGTCCCGAAATTTTTCGGGCCACAGACAGCATCTCCTGCACGTCCCTGTCATTTTTCAAAAAGCACTGTACCACCAAGTAGACTGTGTTAACAAAACAGGGAATGTGATGGATTTCACCCAGCTATAATGCTCTCACAATATTGGTGCTGTTATCATAAATGACATATCCTCAGTAGAGTCCAAACGGGATAAGCCATGTTGCAATAACATCCCTTAGTTTTTCAGGTTGTCATCGCTATACGTCTGTTACGTCTCACAGGAGATGTCTATTAGTCAGTGTTGACTCAGGCATTCCCAGGGCGCGGAGTCTAACAGACCCCCCCGTTATTCACCAAGAACCGCCGCAAGGCGGGATGGGTTTTGCTGCTGGAGGCCCGCAGGTCGCGACCCCTAGGTTAGCCCCCTGACGTAATAGATGGCAAACCAGTAGATGGGAGATCCAGCGGACAAACTCTGTGGTGGTAAAGCTGGGCAGGATAATTACTTGAGAAATAACAGCACAGAATGAGGAGGTCTGACGTGTCTCAGTGAGGTTCTGGATCGGATACGCTGAAGCTAACCATAGATAGGAGAGTTGCAGGGTTGGATACCCAGAAGCACAGTCGGGTTAGATACAAGGGAACACGGGCTGCTGAGATGAGTATAGGAATATCCGGGTCGGATACACAGTAATTCAGCCGGGTCGGATACACCAGGGAGTGAGCAGCAGAAAGTCAAAATGGATATCCGGGTCGGATACACAGTAATTCAGCTGGGTCGGATACACCAGGGAGCGGGCCGTAGAATGATCAAAAGGATAGCCGGGTCGAATACACAAATGTCAGCTGGGTCGGATACTCAGTGGACACAGGAGCAGAATGGTCAAATAAGCAGAGGTCATACACAGGGAAATCAGCAGGATCAGCACAGGTACACAGAGGGGAGCCAGATGCCAAGTAGTAACTGGTTGCTCTGACACAGGCAGTGTGTCAGAGCGAGCCAGAAATAAGAGAGGAGATTTCAAATTCCCCGCCTCTCGAGTCACATGTGCACCACTCTGAAGCACGGGGCATCGGCTGCGATCGCGAGCAGGAACGAGGAGAGGTAAGTTCCTAACACACTCTTAGTGAAGCCGCTGATACACAGAGTAGCCTGCCTCGGAATAATCTAGCGTTGTTGGGTACATGCTGTTGCTGTTCCTGCTGCTGAAGGCATTTCACCAACCCAGCGGGCTGTCCCAGTCATATAATCTTTAGTTTGCCCAGATTTGCTTGTCCATATATCTGTGGGCAGAATGGCATTTGTAGAGCAATAATTACATTTTATGGAACCTTCCAGTAGAGCTGAGGAATTGCTTTTCTAGTAAAATGGTGTTGTGATGGAATTTGGTAACAGGGACACGGGATCTCAATTAACTGTCTAAAACCAGCTGCATTAATTATGGATATTGGACGCAAATCTAATACTAGCATAGTTGCCATAGCGTCTGTGATCTGCTTTGCAACTGGGTGACAGCTTTCATACTTGCTTTCTCTTGCAAAGGTTTGCTTAACAGTCAATTGTTCTAAACTACTAGTAGTCTTCATCTTGGTCTACTTCTGGGTTGAAGATCCACCCCCAGCAGCAGCAGCAGCAGCAGGACTAACGCTCAAAAATTCTTCAGAGCAATCCTGGATAGGGTAGAAGTCATATAGCCTTAGCAACTTGGATGCAGGACTAACTCCAATCACTAGTTAGGATATTGATGAGGAAGGTGTTGTCGGTGTGGCTTTACAAATGCTACAAATGGCTAGACAACTGTTGTCAGGATTGGGTAAAAATAATTGCACACATAAGAGGTGGATTGTTTGGTCTTATGCCCAGGCATGACAATGGCCTTCTTCTTATTACTGGCAAGAACTGCTTCCACTGGTGCAGGACTTACACAAACAACATCATCTTCATCATCATCCTCATCAACATCCTCATTAGCGCCTTCATCAGCTACACAAATATCCCCCTCATCCTATTGCAAATACAAAGTGGTATCCTACATTTGTTTATCACTGGCTGCACTAAGAGGCATACCGCTGACAATCTGTTTGAAAAACTAAGGGAGGTCATTGCAACATGGCTTATCCCACTTGGACTCTCCTGAGGATATGTCATTTGTAATAACGCCACCAATATTGTGAGAGGATTACAACAAGGAGAATTCCATCCCATTCCCTGCTTTGCTCACACAATCAACTTGGTGGTACCGAGCTTTTTAAAAAATGACAGTGACTTGTAGGAGATGCTGTCTGTGTCCAGAAATAATTTGGGTCATTTTTGGCATGCTGCAACAGCATGTAGGAGATTGCAGCTGCTGCAAGAAGAATCAAATTTGAGGGGAAATGTACTTTAGTCCAGCGCAGTGAGAATACTTTCCGTGTTGTGCAAGGTGCTGAAACCACTCTAAGTATTCACCTGTGAAGTGAGTTCAGACACTGTTAGCTTGAGTCAAGTGACTCCCCTAATTAGACTTTTGGAAAAGCAGCTAGAGAATTGAAGGAGGAGATGAAACTAAGCAATTCCACTAACTATGTAGGACTTGTAGATCAAGTATTTTATTCACTTTGCCAGGATCCGAGAGTTATCTACATCTTGAAATCAGATAACTACATTTTGGCAATTGTGATTCTAGGTTTAAGAGCTATGTCTTCTCTTTCTTTCCAGCTGACCCAGATCTCAAGAGATGCAATGAGCTCCTGGTCAGCAAGCTGACAGCTCAAGTGGTACATGACACAACGACTCATCCTCCCTCAGTTTCTTTGGCAACTGCTGCTAGGAAAAAACTTAGCTTTCCCAAGACACCCAGTGGTGATACAGATGAGTCAGCACATCATTTTGACATTTGATCTGGTGTAAAAGAATTGCCCAAAAATCGCGACAGCTCAGTCATAAAATGAACTACAAATTCCATGGGGAAGGCCATTACCGACAATTACATCAAAGTAATAGCTTCTGTAATGGTGGATTCCAGCGGGGATGAATTAGTATTGTTTGAGGATAATGTACACACTGATGAGGGTGAGGATGATGACAGTGTAGATTGCAGGTGCTGGGATCTAGCTGAGAGAAGGGTGCTAGCTGATGCTGGTATGCTTGACAATATTTTGGGTAGAATGGCATGTTTGCAATTTTATGTTTTTCTACAGTAAACTTTCACCTTTATTAGAGAGGTGTTTTTTTCTTTAAAAAGGTAAAAGCTTTTTTTAACATTTTTGTTTCCCTGACTTAAAACCACTATGCACTTGAACATAGGCTTTAGCACATGACGTAGAGGGATTAGTATCATCATAACTGAGACTAGAGAGTGACAAGAACAATGTGACTGAAGACTGGAGAGTGACAAGAACACTGCTACCCCTATTTCTGTGCGACCAATAACACCGAGACTGGAGAGTGACAAGAACAATGTGACCGGAGACTGGATATTGACAAGGACACTGCCACCCCTCCTGTTTCTATATGAGCTATGGCAGAGTAGAATGTCAATGGAGATTTTTAAAAACACTGCCAGCCCTAAAATTTGAATTTCTGTTTCAGCACTAAACACTGCCACCTCTTCTATTTATGGATGAGCTATGGCACAGTACAATGTGACTGGAGACTTTAAAAAACACTGTTAGCCATATTATTTGAATTTCTGTTTCAGCACTAAACACTGACACCACTCCTATTTCTGGGTGAGCTATGGTACAGTACAATGTGACTGGAGATTTTCAAGAACACTGAAAGCCCTATTATTTCTATTTCAGCAATGACAATTAGCAATGGAGCAATGCCACGTAGACTGTAGACTGGCAACAACACTGGGACCTCTCCTGTTTCTGTTAAAGCTATAATAACACAGTACAATGTGACTGCAGATTTTGAAGAACACTGACAGCCCTATTATTTCTATTTCAGCAATGACAATTAGCAATGGAGCAATGGACCTCTCTAATTTCTGTGTGAGCTATAACAGTAGAATGTCACTGGAGACTTTTAAGAAAACTGGCACCCTTCTGTGTTTCTCTGTGAAATGGCGCTTGACCGTCATGGAGGGCAGTACTTATAGAATCCAAAAACTCGCAAGATCCGATGACGCAACGATGATGTTTTGCCTCGTTTTCACTTCCGATGGCGCGTGAAAGTACCGAGCTGGATCGGCGAAGTTCGGGTGGGCTCGGTTCTCGGTACTGCTAGTTTACAAACCTCAACATTTACGGGTGTGCAGCCCCTTTAAGTTTGTGCAAATGTATGAAATGAATTATGTCCACATTCTGGTCTTTGGAACTGCTTCTGTAATAACGCTTTTGCAACTCCGGAGGAAAAGACACTTTAAAGTCCAGTCTACTTCCATGTTTAGGAGCACCCTTTCATTAACTTCAACTTCACTTTTTCTCCTAAATTCTGCTTAATTTAGCATCACTTTTTTAAACTAAGTATGAGTGAGAGGACATCAGGACGGTCTGTACTACAGTTCATTTTAGTGTTTGAATATATTTGTTACATTCACTGAAATGATTGCTATCCAAATAGTCTAAAAAGTTCAACAGGCACCCCACTGAAATTATGGGTCAAGACCTGGTTTCCACCACCTCCAAGGGTGTGTCTCTTTTTAATATTTTTCGGGGGAATAAAATGCTCTGCAGCTAACCAGGGAACACCTCCTTTCCTCCCATGGACATATCAATTATGTTGTTTTTGCTTGTGGGTGCATAACTGGGGTACAATCATGCACCTAGCCTGCAATTAGCAATGAACTCCATAGTCCATCCATCTCTTACCATAAAAAGATGCAAAATTTTGTGAGATGCAGCTATCTTGGCCTACAAATCCATACACTTCCTGTGTGTGAGGACAATAGGTGCATCACATAAGAAAACAACATTTGCATTGTGGACCCACAGTTTGCACTTACATAAATGAACATTTTTGTATATATCTCACTCCATATTTATGTGTATGTTTCAGGAGCTTATCAGAACTAGTAATATTCCAGCTTTGATCAACTTCATATTGAATAATACTAGGGATGTGCACCGGCGACTTTTGAGGTCTCGTGTTTTGTGTTTTGGATCCGGATTTTCGTTATTTTTGAGGTTCGGATTTGTCTCGCAAAACACTTGACGAAAGGTCTCGGTTCGGATTTAAGGTATTGGATTCGGATTTTTTTTGAAAAAAACATAAAAAGTTTAAAAATCAAGTTTTTGGGCTTATTTTCACTCCTAGGCTACTATTAACCTCAATAACATTCAATAACAAGCATTTCCACTAATTTACAGTGTATTCTGAACACCTCACAATATAGTTATTAGTCCAAAACGTTGCAAAAAGGTATCTTTCTGGACTGCGTAGAGGAGTGGGTCACCACAATATCTTAAAAACCCTGAACTTTTATGATTCGCACCAATAATTGTACCTGGACTGCGTAGAGGAGTGGGTCACCACAATATATTAAAAACCCTGAACTTTTATGAATCGCACCAATAAATGTACCTGGACTGCGTAGAGGAGTGGGTCACCACAATATATATAATAAGAAAACCATCAACTAGTTTGATTCGCACCAATAAATGTACCTGGACTGCGTAGAGGAGTGGGTCACCACAATATATTAAAAACCCTGAACTTTTATGAATCGCACCAATAAATGTACCTGGACTGCGTAGAGGAGTGGGTCACCACAATATATATAATAAGAAAACCACCAACTTGTTTGATTCGCACCAATAAATGTACCTGGACTGCGTAGAGGAGTGGGTCACCACAATATATTAAAAACCCTGAACTTTTATGAATCGCACCAATAAATGTACCTGGACTGCGTAGAGGAGTGGGTCACCACAATATATATAATAAGAAAACCATCAACTTGTTTGATTCGCACCAATAAATGTACCTGGACTGCGTAGAGGAGTGGGTCACCACAATATATTAAAAACCCTGAACTTTTATGATTCGCACCAATAATTGTACCTGGACTGCGTAGAGGAGTGGGTCACCACAATATCTTAAAAACCCTGAACTTTTATGAATCGCACCAATAAATGTACCTGGACTGCGTAGAGGAGTGGGTCACCACAATATATATAATAAGAAAACCATCAACTTGTTTGATTCGCACCAATAAATGTACCTGGACTGCGTAGAGGAGTGGGTCACCACAATATATTAAAAACCCTGAACTTTTATGAATCGCACCAATAAATGTACCTGGACTGCGTAGAGGAGTGGGTCACCACAATATATTAAAAACCCTGAACTTTTATGAATCGCACCAATAAATGTACCTGGACTGCGTAGAGGAGTGGGTCACCACAATATATTAAAAACCCTGAACTTTTATGAATCGCACCAATAAATGTACCTGGACTGCGTAGAGGAGTGGGTCACCACAAGATATATTAAAAACCCTGAACTTTTATGAATCGCACCAATAAATGTACCTGGACTGCCTAGAGGAGTGGGCACTGGGCACCACAATAAAATATATAAAAAACCTTCAACAGGTCTGCATTACACTACACATACGGCTGCTCCTCCATCCTCTCCATCATATACATGTTGGAGTTTTAGCGTGTGACAACCTCTTGTTTTTGATAATGTCAGTGCATTTTCAATATTTTTCAATTTGCCCCACACCACTGAATGTACTTTATCTATGATACGCATCTATCTATCTTGACTGCGTAGTGTGGTGGCCCCGGTACACAATTTGGTACCGAGGCCACAATATAATTAAAAAACCCTCCACGTGTCAGAATTCCACCAAACAAGTATCTGGACTGCGTAGTGGGGTGGCCCCGGTACCCAACTTGATACCGGGGCCACAATAAAATAAATACACCCTCCACGTGTCAGAATTCCACCAAACAAGTATCTGGACTGCGTAGTGGGGTGGCCCCGGTACCCAATTTGATACCGGGGCCACAATAAAATAAATACACCCTCCACGTGTCAGAATTCCACCAAACAAGTATCTGGACTGCGTAGTGGGGTGGCCCCGGTACCCAACTTGATACCGGGGCCACAATACCTCCTCCAAACATGCTACAGACAATTCGTCATTGAGATCCCATCAAGTATGTTAAAGACAGACAGGGTCCAAGTGTTATTAGTTGACTTTGTAAAGAAAAAAACTGTCCCTGTTGCACATAGTCGTGCAATGAAGACTTACTTTTTCATTTAAAGGCACGATCTTTCAAGTGTAGTGTTTGTAAGTCTAAGTCATATTATACTTTTGGTAAAATTGGTTTTTTTTGTTCCTCTTTATGTTAATTAATTAGTAATAGAATTAAAGTAGGAAATAGAATTAAATAGAATTAAAGTAGGAAATAGAGTGGTATAGAGTTGTAGTGTGGTATAGATAGAGTGGTCCACACAATATAATAATAAAACCCTCAACTGGTCTGAATTCCACCAAACAAGTATCTTGACTGCGTAGTGTGGTGGCCCCGGTACACAATTTGGTACCGAGGCCACAATATAATTAAAAAACCCTCCACGTGTCGGAATTCCACCAAACAAGTATCTGGACTGCATAGTGGGGTGGCCCCAGTACCCAATTTGATACCGGGGCCACAATACCTCCTCAAAACATGCTCCAGACAATTCGTCATTGACAGACCCCAGACAGACAGGGTCGTAGTGTTATTGTTTGACTTTGTAAACCCAAAAAAATGTCCCTGTTGCACTTGCACATAGTCGTGCAATGAAGACTGACTTTTTCATTTAAAGGCACGATCTTTAAAGTGTCAGAAAGAGAGAGAAGACACAGGAGAGGAGAGTTGTAGCTGGGGACCTGGGGTGGAAGCTCCCAGGCTCCCCCAGCATTGCCTGGAAGTCTGAGCGTGGTGACTGAGCCAGGGCAAGGAATGTGTGCCCTGGATGAGGGGGAGAACTCCATGCCACTATAGTGAACCCAAGAGAGAGGGGGACACTGCACATGGAAGAGGCCCTGGAGTGAGGGCTGCTACAAGAGGCATGGTAGCTGTAGTGTCAGATCCTGAGGCTGAGAGTACACAGAGTGACGTGTCAGAGCACAGGAGACATTATCCCCGCAGAGGAGGGATGAGCTGCAGTTGAGAGGTCTGTTGTTGAAATAGGACATGCACACTTTAACAAACCAATCATTTCAGCGACAGGGCCTACCAAACAACTTTGACTGAAATGATTGGTTTGTTTGGGCCCCCACACCAAAAAAGCTATTCATCTCTCCCTGTACAGACTAAACAGGCTCTACTGAGGCAAGATGTCGTCCTCATCCTCAACCTCTGATTCCTCTCCCCCTACAGTGTGTACTTCCTCCTCATCACACATTATCAATTCGTCCCCGCTGGACTCCACAACCACAGGTCCCTCTGTAGTATCTGGAGGGCAGTGCTGTACTTCATTGAGGAATTGATTATTCATTTTTATAAACATCATTTTTTCAACGTTGTGAGGAAGCAACCTCCTTCGCCGCTCACTGACCAGGTTCCCCGCTGCACTAAAAACTCTTTCCGAGTACACACTGGAGGGGGGACAACTCAGGTAAAATAGAGCCAGTTTGTACAGGGGCTTCCAAACTGCCTTTTTTTCCTGCCAGTAACAATATGGACTGTCTGACATGTCTACTTGGATGGTGTCAGCAAAGTAATCATCCACAATTTTTTCTATTGTGACAGCATCCAATGCAGCGAGAGTAGACATGTCTGCAATGGTTGGCAGGTCCTTCAGTCCGGACCAGATGTTATCAGCATCCCCGCCAGTGCCTCTTTTGGGAAAACTGAGCTTTTTCCTCGCAGCCATAGATGTGGAAGAAAATGAGGGTGGAGCTGTTGGCATGTCACGGTCCTCTTCAGAGGACAATCTCCTGACCAGCAGGTCTTTGCACCGCTGTAGATTTGTGTCCGCCGGAAACAGAGACACAACATACGCTTTAAACCGAGGATCGAGCACGGTGGCCAGAATGTATTCCTCTGACTTTAAAAGAGTGACCACCCTCGGATCCTGGCAAAGCGTACGAAGGGCTACATCCACAAGAGCTACATGCTTGCTGTAATCGCAATGGCTTACCAGCTCCTCCCTCACTTTCTCCAGCTGCTTCTGCAACAGCCTGATCAGGGGAATGACCTGACTCAAGCTGGCAGTGTCGGAACTGACTTCTCGTGTGGCAAGTTCAAATGGCTGCAGAACCTTGCACAACACGGAAATCAGTCTCCACTGCGCTTGACTCAGGCGCATCCCCACTCCTTTGCCTATGTCGTAGGTGGCTGTGTAGGCCTGAATGGCCTTTTGCTGCTCCTCCATCCTCTGCAGCATATAGAGGGTGGAGTTCCAGCGCGTCACAACCTCTTGTTTGAGGTGATGGCAGGGCAGGTTCAAGCTTTTTTGATGTGCCTCTAGTCTGCGGTAGGCACTGGCTGAATGCCGAAAGTGTCCAGCAATTTTGCGGGCCACCGCAAGCATCTCCTGCACACCCCTGTCACTCTTGAGGTAATGCTGCACCACCAAATTAATGGTGTGGGCAAAACATGGGACGTGCTGGAAATTGCCCATATTTAATGCCCGCACAATGTTACTGGCATTGTCTGACACCACAAATCCCCATGAGAGTCTAAGTGGGGTAAGCCACTGGGAGATAATTTCCCTCATTTTCTCTAATATGTTGTCAGCGTTGTGCCTCTTATTAAAGCCTGTAATGCACAATGTTGCCTGCCTTTGCATGAGCAGCCATTTTGTAGATGCTGCTACTGATGCAGCTGTTGCTGTTGCTGCGGAAGGGGATGCATCTACCCAGTGGGCTGTCACAGTCATATAGTCCTTCGTTTGCCCAGAACCACTTGTCCACATGTCCGTGGTTAAGTGGACAGTGGGTACAACCGCATTTTTAAGAGCACTGCGGACACTTGATCGTACTTCTCTGTACATTTTTGGTATCGCCTGCCTAGTGAAGTGGAATCTCGAGGGGATTTGGTACCGGGGACACAATACCTCCATCAACCCTCTAAATCCCACTCCACTGATGGCGGACACCGGGCGCACGTCTAACACCAACATTGCAGTTACAGCCGCAGTTATACGCTTTGCAATAGGGTGACTACTATCGTACTTGGTGGTCATGGCAAACGACTGTTGGACGGTCAATTGTTTGGTGAAAGACTTAGCGGTCTTACGACTTCCCCTCTGGGAAGATGACCGACTAACAGCAGCAACAGCAGCAGTGGCAGTAGTAGGCGTACCGCTGCAGGATTCCTCGGATGAATCCCGTATTGAGGAGGACTCAGTCTGGCTGGTGACTTGGGCTGCAGGACTGAATCTGATGGAGATTGTGGAGGAAGTTGACGAGGAGGGTGTTGCTGGTGTGTATCCAACTGGACCACGGGATTTAGGTGTCCCTGTACCGATGAGGGTCCTAGCCCCAGTTCCTGAACTAACCACTGAACTATGAAGGTTATTCAGGTGACGTATAAGGGAGGATGTTCCTAGGTGGGCAAGATCCTTACCCCTGCTTATTTGAGCTTTACATAAGCTACATATTGCCATACATTGGTTGTCTGGATTTGGATAAAAATAACTCCAGACCGAAGAGGTGCATTTTTTGGTCTTCTGACCAGGCATGACGATGGGCTTTTTCATCCCATGGACATCAGCTGTTTCCCCCCCTGGTGCCTCATTTACAATAACCACATCACCATCCTCATCATCAAGTTCCTCCACAGCGCCAGCTACATCATCAATAGCCTCCTCCCGAGCCACCTCTTCCCGTACAGTGATGGGAAGGTCAGGCTTGACAACCACCAACACCCTTGGACTCGCCTTGGGGATTTGTGATAATTTCTCTTTAGAAGGCAGAGTTGTTTGCTGTTTTGTTGCTGACAGCATAACTCTCTTCAATTTTTTGTAGGGGGGGGAGGAGGAGGAGGGCTAAGATCCGTGGGTGAAGCTGAACCACTAGTCATGAACACGGGCCAGGGCCTAAGCCGTTCCTTGCCACTCCGTGTCGTAAATGGCATATTGGCAACTTTACGTTTCTCCTCAGATGATTTTAAGTTTCTCTTTTTGCTACTTTTTCTTAACTTGGGCTTTTTGGATTTTACATGCCCGGTACTACGAGATTGGGCATCGGGCTTGGAAGACGACGTTGATGGCATTTCATCGTCTATGTCATGACTAGTGGCAGCAGCTTCAGCATTAGGAGGAAGTGGGTCTTGATCTTTCCCTACTTTATTCTCCAAATTTTTGGTCTCCATTATATGTAGCACAAGATACTGCAGAATGTGTGAACTTGGTAATATTGCAGTACCAATGGACTTATACTGCTGGATTGGTTTTGCAAATTTGGTTATAATTATTATATATTTTTTTTATTTTTTATTTTTTTTTACTTTTTTTTTATTTTTAAAAAACTTGGGAATAGTGGGGAAATAACTATGCCCTTAGAAGCACAGAGCACAGGACACAGCACCACTGGACTGAACAGGACACGGCACAGGACCCAGCAGCACTACGGAACTCAGCAGGACAGAGCACAGGACACAGCACCACTGGACTGATACTGCAGAATGTGTGAACTTGGTAATATTGCAGTACCAATGGACTTATACTGCTGGATTGGTTTTGCAAATTTGGTTATAATTATTATATATATTTTTTTTTTTAAATTTTTTATTATTTTTTACTTTTTTTTTATTTTTTAAAAACTTGGGAATAATGGGGAAATAACTATGCCCTTAGAAGCACAGAGCACAGGACACAGCACCACTGGACTGAACAGGACACGGCACAGGACCCAGCAGCACTACGGAACTCAGCAGGACAGAGCACAGGACACAGCACCACTGGACTGATACTGCAGAATGTGTGAACTTGGTAATATTGCAGTACCAATGGACTTATACTGCTGGATTGGTTTTGCAAATTTGGTTATAATTATTATATATTTTTTTTTTTTTACATTTTTTATTATTTTTTACTTTTTTTTTATTTTTTAAAAACTTGGGAATAATGGGGAAATAACTATGCCCTTAGAAGCACAGAGCACAGGACACAGCACCACTGGACTGAACAGGACACGGCACAGGACCCAGCAGCACTACGGAACTCAGCAGGACAGAGCACAGGACACAGCACCACTGGACTGATACTGCAGAATGTGTGAACTTGGTAATATTGCAGTACCAATGGACTTATAATGCTGGATTGGTTTTGCAAATTTGGTTATAATTATTATATATATTTTTTTTTTTTTAATTTTTTATTTTTTTTTACTTTTTTTTTATTTTTTACAAACTTGGGAATAATGGGGAAATAACTATGCCCTTAGAAGCACAGAGCACAGGACACAGCACCACTGGACTGAACAGGACACGGCACAGGACCCAGCAGCACTACGGAACTCAGCAGGACAGAGCACAGGACACAGCACCACTGGACTGATACTGCAGAATGTGTAAACTTTGTAATATTGCAGTACCACTGGACTTTTACTGCTGAATGTGTGAACTTGGTAATATTGCAGTACCAATGGGCTTATACTGCAGGATTGGTTGTGAAAATTTTGTGGTAATTAAAAAATATTAAAGTAGTTTTTGGTATTTTTTAAAAAAAACTTTTTTTTATTTTTTTAAACACAGGGGAATATTGGGGAAATAACTATGCCCTTAGAAGCACAGAGCACAGGACACAGCACCACTGGACTGAACAGGACACAGCACAGGACCCAGCAGCACCACTGACCTCAGAAGGACAGAGCACAGCACACAGCACCACTGGACTGATACTGCAGAACACAGCACAGCACAGCACAGCACAGCACAGCACAGCACAGCACAGCACAGCACTAAACAGCACAGCACAGCACAGCACAGCACAGCACAGCACAGCACAGCACTAAACAGCACAGCACAGCACAGCACTAAACAGCACAGAACTAAACAGCACAGAACTAAACAGCACAGAACTAAACAGCACAGAGGACCACCTAACACACCCTCCCTCTACCCTGATCAATGCCCGAGTGAAGATGGCGGCGACTAGCGGGGAATTTATAGGATCCGAGTATCGCGAGATCCGACAACGGGATTATGAGTCAGAGCCTCAGTTTCACTTTTGAATTTGGCGCCAATACCCGGATCTGTCTCGGATCCAACTCGGATCCGCAACGTTCGGGTGGGCTTGGATTTCAGAAATCCGAGCGCGCTCATCCCTAAATAATACTGAAGGATGTCCCTCTGCATTTGAAATAGATGATAACAGAGGACAATATAGATGGAGTAACAATTAATTTAAACCAAGAGTGTGACCCAAAGCATGCTGCACATTATACTCACATACACACTGTATTTCAGTAGTCACAGCCTAAGTGGCACCATCTGGCACATATTCTCCATATTCTTAGGAGTATCTTTGGTTTCAAGTGCTTCATCTGTTGCTTGCAGCAAGGTAGATAAAAGCATCAAACATTCTAATTCCTATTATGGCAAGGGAACTTTTACAGAATACATTTGTGGATTTCAAGATGCCTTTCCATACTAAATCAACTTATTCTAGGTTTAATGGATCTTTAACCTGCATACACTACAACCTAATTAAATTGAAATAAAGACTAATTGTTCTATTTTTCCATTTCTGAGAACTTGTCTGGTTCAGAGAGTGCATGGCATTCATCATGATAATGAAATACAGTAACATTGTAATACGCCACTGAATATCAGTTTATACAGTGCAGACAGAGTAAACATTATAGACTGCATTCTTTTTGGGGTCTCATCCTCAGATTTGTTTGTGGAGACATAAAACCCAAACATATTTCACTACTTCACCACCACCAACAAATTTACTACTCAGAGGCTAAGTCCACTTTTGGGAATCTTTGTTTTTGGGGGTCAATGGGAAAAATAGACAAAATGGGGCTCCTGTAGAGTTGGACACATTTGCGCTTTGAATGTAAGCAGGAAAAGACACACACAGGAAAAAGCGCAGTTATTTGCATATGTTCAGTTAACTCATCTCATCGCTTTCAAACAGCAATAATAGCCAAGTCCCTAGATGACAGACATCATAATAGATATATTGAGATAAAATTAAAAAAAACTCTCTGATAAATCTATAGACTCACTAAGAAAGTAAGCTATGGAAGAATAAAATTACTGAGGAATAATAAATAAGTAAAATTAATTAAGAACAGAATTCAGAGACAGTAACCCTGATAGCCATCCTATTAGTAAGCAGGTGGATGTACATAGACAAAATATACGGGCAATGCTACCAATCTGGGAATTTACACATTTAGGGCCTGATTCATGTTCGGACGCGACTTGCATTTTATTAAAGAGCATGGAACTTGAGTGTAGTTCGGACCCTATTTAAATACAACTGGATCTCAAGACAGGACAGACTGCAGTATATGCACAAGCCTCTGTTCATTAAAAGGTCACATCAGAACACATAAAAAATGTAATTATAAAATACATAAACAACTCAACAGTCCAACCATTAATAAAACAATACTTCCACCTGCCCTGTAGCTGATGCACATGATACGGCTAAAATGAAAAAGTACTTTAAAGAACATAGGACTTGATTTGGCCTGCCATTTACTCATTTTAGTATTCAAAATAACCTTACCAGCTTTTCAAATACATCATACCTTCCAACCTCTTAAGTAAAGGAACCTAAACAACATCACAGGGCATTCCTAAGTGCTGGGCCAACCTTAGCCAGTATTCTAAAATGACCCCTTCAATGATGCATACAGCAGTGGCAGTTGCGCTCACTGCCCAGTCACAGCTGCTCTGCATAGTAGTGAACGGATAATACCTGTCCTGATCGGGAAGGTGGGGCAGAGACCTCAAATCGGTTCTGTCACAATAGTTGGAAGTTATGCATATCCCAGTGTATAACTAACAGACTTTATTGAAGACTTGGTGAAAAACTAAACTGCCGGAACACCAGAATGAGTCGGCTTCCTCCTGCGCTCTCTGTTGCTTGGTGTCTTGAGTGAAGATTGCTTTGTTTTCTCTGCCTGTGTAGAGCACTATGATCTGCTGCATAGATATGTTCAATGTAATGTGTGTAGTGTTTATACAATAAACATATCTCCTGGCACAACTATTCCACATTTTATATTCCTCACGTATGTATATGTGAGTGATATATATATATATATATATATATATATATATGTATATATATGTATATATATATTATATATTGTAGCAAAGAGGCCTATTTGCCTCAGCTTACGGACAGGTGGGGTCCCGGGAAGTTTGCAGGGAAAATCTGCAAACAGAGTTAATTCCCACACAGTCTTTCTCATAGCACACAAGCACACAGATGTACCATTTGCAGTGTTTGGGTGGGGGTAAAAAGACTGGGTTGCTCATTTTATGTTGGCGACTGATGTTGAACTAGTTGGCCAGTTATGAGAGAGCTGTAGTAGTTTAGTTAGCATTAGGGTCACCAGGAGGTGTTAGTAAAGGGTATTGCTTGCTGGTGTCATCCTGACAAGAAGTGTTGCCGTTTACTGTGATGGAAACAATAAATGTACATTTGATTCACAACAAGAAGTTGTTGTGGTACTGATGTCTGCAGGGTGCCCGTGTCGCAAGTAGGGTACTCTTGCTACAAATGGTGTCAACGTGGGATTGCCAAGGACAGCCAATGCACAGCTGTCCACCCAACCTCCAAAAGCAAGGAAGATGAGTGGAAAGTATTGAATGCCACTGTCACACACCAAACTGTTTATTAAGCTGTCAGTTGCAGTGTGAGGAGATTTCTGTAATTGTAGAGACAGTTAGGAGCAATATATGTGAAACTGGTTTAAGTCTGCTGTTTACCTGTGTGTGGAGGCTAAAGCATCCGTTTGACCTTCTAATTGCCTATGAAAAGTTTGATGTTTAAAAATTGCAAAAAGAAATCAAGAGTAATTGCTGCCATCATAAATGTACTTACACTAGCCAAGATGGGCTAGAGAAAGAATAAAGTATTCCAGAAAGAAAGTGTACAAACAGGTGTGACTGAAATTGATTCCAAGCAGAGTGAATTGGAAAAATTGCATGATAGTATGTAGGATCGAAAAGAAGTTGAAGAATCTCATGCTTTTTGCGCAAGCCTGGTGTTACCTAGTGGGTCAGACTATGTGGCCAGGAAAGCATATGAATGTTTATAGAAAACTTATATAGAAGACTATGTAGGCATAGCAGAGTATGATCGCATGGAGAGAACTTTTGGAGAAGGAATCTACTGGCTTGAGAAATAGTTGAGGGGCACAAAGCAGCATTGTGCTGAAAAGATAAAAGTCCAAGAAGCTGTTTCTGAGTCCTTGAGAAATGAATTATGAGAGCAGTTTGAAGCAAAAGAGAGAGCAGTGGAAGCTCTTAAAGACATAGCAGCAGAGAATAAAGAAAGAGGAAAAGCAGTAGAAGCTCTTAATGAGATAGTAACAGAGAAAGACCAAGAGATTGCTGCGCTGAAACAAGAGCTTGTAATGGCTCAGTCCGAGGTCACTCCAAGCAATGTTCAGCCTGAGGTCACTGCTAGCACTGTACAGCCGTTGGTACCACATGGCGCTGTCCGGTCCGTGAGATCTTATATCGCTGTATGGTCGGTGGAACCTCATAGCGTTGTCTGGCCAGGGATGTTTTGTGGTGCCGCTATTGGTCATGGTCCAGCTGTGAAGTTATGGAACAGAAGGTGTTTCAAGTGCGGACAGCTGGGTATTACGCTGACGGTCTGTTCACAAACTGACAGAACTAGTTATGCGGAGGTCTTCACCTTTAGCAGCCGCCTTTCCCATAGAGATTTATATGCTCACTGGTACCCAGATGCCCCTAGGACTTATCTCCAGATGTAGTGTAAGTTTGTAATACAAAACCATAGCGGCAGGCCAGGAGGCAGCGTAGATGGCAGCGGATGGTCACCGGTCAGAGGTCACTAGCAAGCAGAATAATCAGGTAACACGCCAAAGGTCAGGGTCACAGGCAATACAGCGGGGTCCAAGGTACAGGCAAACGAATCAGGGTCACAGGCAAGCAGGCAAGGTCCAAGGTACAGGCAGGGGTCATACACAGAAGTTCAATCCAGAAGGTATACACCAAACAGCACAGGAGCAGGTTAGCAGACAGGGAACTGTACGCTATAACTGGCAGTGAGGCTAAGCCCTCCTTGCCTTAAATACTTTGATGGGCCAATCAGAAAAGAGGAGGACAGGGCTGACAATCAGCTTCAGTAGGCTGCTAATTAATTTACTAGCTAGAACTTGCATAGATAATAACATAAACCAGGAACATGTATAAATATATAAATTAACCAATTTAAATCATAGGAGAGCTCCCCCTGGTGTTGGAGGATGTCCCTACACCTTCCTACTCTATGCCACAAAGATAAGCTCAAGAAAAAATAACAGTACATTGTAACCAATGCACGCGCCCGGTTGCTAGATCACGCCAGGATGCGGCGTACCGCCGCGGCTCATGACACTGTGACACATTAAAGTCAAGTGTACAAAATCCCATAAACATGATCAGAATGAGGCCTACTGTGAGTGGAGAAGGCAGAACAAGGGAACATGTTCTGTGCAGATTTTACCAGTCCCAAGTCTTCCTAGCAGTGAAGAGGTTCTGTAGGGCTTGTGCAGTGTGTCAGAAAACCTACCCCAATGTCACAGTACAGCCACAATTTGAAGGGGCTCATAATCATCCTTTTAGAAACGTAATGGGTTGTGAGTGGAAACTTAGAGAGAACAGGCTGTTTAGGAACAGTGTTTTCAGTTTAAAAGAAGATAAGGTCCCCTTTAGGGCACTGATATGCATGGTTGAGAGGACCTTCCAAGTGATAAAAGAATCTCTCTTTCACTTGTGGTATCCGCGTCACCAAGTGTGAAGATACCGGGTTTATCTGACCCAATGCTACACACTTTACGTTGGCAGGCCACCCACAGGTGCTTTTCTATGCCAGGGAAGTCTACCTAGTACCTTCTAGGATTCGTATAGTCACTCAGGCAAATGCAGTTAAAAAGTAAATCAATACATTTATTGTAATAAAAACAATCACTAGACTATGTACACACAGTAGATAAATGCCAGGTAGGTTTACCACATCATCTGTCCCTTACCCCAATAGTTTAAGAACTTACAGTCACCTGGCTGTCCAGAATTTACAAACCATGGATCGCTCTCAGCTGCATATGTAGACGCCGGTAGAGAATGACAACTCAAAACCAGACCTTGCAACTTCCAGCAATCAAATCACAGAATGAACACCCCCCCCCCCCCCTGAAGTGGCTCCTTACATCTACGGTCCAATTTCCACAGAGCTTTCCCCTCTCTGGGCAAACGCCTTGGCCTTTCCTTGTTAAACATTGGTCAGTGCTGGACTAGGGGGGTTTGGAGAGGGAAGTGAAGCTGGGCTGTACTTCCACAGAACCTCCCCTGCTAGATGGCATGTCTGGACTAGTCTTGTGAGAACAATGGTCACTAATTAGCTTTCCCCCTCCAGTATCTTGCAACCTGATCCCTACCCATAACCCCCTGGCTTCACTTTAAGGACAATGAATAACCTCACTGCCACATCACTAATATAAAATAAACAATATACATATTTACAATGAGCTACAATGTCCCCTTATCCACATGCAATTAGACACTGTAGTTGTAGTCTGTTGAGCTGGGGAACAAAAGCAAGGGCTATAAAAAGTACTTGCTATAATCCACATTATGTGAGAAACGAGGAACAGGATGGTTACAGTTTTATCAAACTCGTTACGTCACACCAAGGTTGGCAATGCTAAGGGTATGTAGTAAAGAGTCCTATTTGCCACAGCTCTCCTGCATAGGGACAGGTGAGGTCCAGGGAATTCTGACTGGGAAAGCTGCATACAGAGTTGAGACTTTGAGAAAGTCTTGCTGATACAAGACGAAACGCGTCAGTTGTAAGCTCCAGTTGCTGAGATCCGGCTTCTTTCTACATGCCATTATTACTTAGGTGGACCTGAATGTTGTGATCCGAGTTCTATTACTGGGGCATTCAATAAGGTGCACGCACCTGTTGTCATCACAGGAACACAACAGATACAATGGCCGTGAATTGTATGCATGCATGCATGCTGAAGTTAAATATCTCTCAGGAGTGTTGACCATCAGGTGGACTTGGGTAAGACGTATTTGCACTTTATTATCTATTGGAACCGCTATTAAGAAACGGGACTGAGGGACAAAATCTTCAATATTGGACCCGGATAGTTCTCATATATAGGTCCTGATATCTCTGTTCTGTTTCATCAGTGGGATCTGTGTGAGCACATTATTACTCTGTATGGGACTATTTTTCTCTCTAATGTGAGTGCTTTTGGGATTCCTTAGGAGAATGTTTTTATATCAAGGTCTTTAAGGACTGTTTTGGCTTTATTTGGAATATATTGCTGGAACTTTGCATGGAGCATATTTTTATTTGTTCTCATTTAGCACACTATTACCTATTGGAATGGTTTATTTGTTTATACAGTGATTACATTTTAGTTTCCTAGAGACCCTCTTTTGTCATGCTTTGAAATGTATTAATATCTATTGATATTTAACAAATCAGTGATCAATCTGCACAGCACAGTTCTGTCTTTCTTTTTTTCTGTGCTTATATCTTTAAATAGGGTGAGCAATAGACTCTAAGGGCTAGATTTACTAAGCTGCGGGTTTGAAAAAGTGGGGATGTTGCCTATAGCAACCAATCAGATTCTAGCTTTCATTTATTTAGTACCTTCTACAAAATAACAGCTAGAATCTGATTGGTTGCTATAGGCAACAGCCCCACTTTTTCAAACCCGCAGCTTAGTAAATCTAGCCCTAAGAACTAGCTGCAGTGGGATTAATTGTCCATATATTGTTATTTTGGTTGTGTAATGTTAATCACCTAATCAGGATTCATATGTGTTAATTGGGTATTAATCTTGTTTTATATTCATCACACTTCTAATATTCTCATTAGCCCCGGAAATCTTCTTTGTCTGGGCATAAGAAGCTAAATATCTCAAATAATAGTGATGACTCTCAGCACTGGGGCCTTGGGTTACATTATGGACCAGGGTTATATCTGTTACATGTTGGATGTAACACCTGTGTTTACACAGGTTCCCTTTTGCGGAACAAAAACCTGGTTGGTTCAATTGGCACGTCTGAATGAACACTGGTGTGTGCACATCCATGTGGTATGGAAATTGAATTGTAAGTATCATTGGGACAGGTACTGAAGTATTTGAATAAAATGATATCTCTGTACAGAGCTGCTGCAGTATAAAATCAAGGACAACTTTTTTTTTGTGCAAAAGCTTTGATGTTTCTTTAATATATGACCAAGCTGGCTCTGTGTTGGAGGGATTAAGTTGTTTCCCCTTCCTGAGCTGTGTATACTATGCTGGTCTCCCAACTTGATGATGATGTAAGCAGTGGTGCTGAAAACCAGAATATATCCACCCTCCCTTGAGTACCATCATCAGACCATAATTTGAACACTCTCTTTTTCTTTACTTTTTAAATGCAAAGATGAAATGAAGCAATAAGTTCCACATGTTCCTGATCTGTAAAGACCTTGGCACATGGGTGTTACAAATGTAAGAAGCACTTCACCAATTGAACATTACTTTGGAGAATGCTGGTCCAATCACACACAAGCACTTTCAGTGTGTCTTATTAAGTGGTTTGGTAGCAAAATGCTTTTATGTGCCAGGGGCACTTGTACAACAAGAAAATGTACTAGCTGAAAACCTGTGGTATTCAAATTCTGCTTGTGCCCTAGCCAAGAATTCTTAAAATAAGGCTAGTTGTTAACAACTTTTCTGCAGTGGCTGCAGAATATGCAGAAGCACACCTCCATGTTTTACTAAGATATGTTACTGATCCCACTAACCATTCTTTATCACCGTCCCCCCAGTCATTATCCTGCCTCCAAATAAAAGTTGGCATCTCTAGCCCTCGCTGTAGTTTGTAGTTTTAATTTTATCTTTATAGTTATTTTTACTTATGTTGTTCTCATAACCTTAAGCATTGCTGTTAACATTTCTTGATCATAGTGGCTACATCCTTCTTACTGTTCCAGCTATCTGTTGTGCTCTCAGTGCCTTCAATAAACAAGTTTTAATGTATATGTATATAACCAAACAAATGAAAGACTAAAATTGTTTTGCTTTGTTTTTTTATTTTCACTCGAGTTTAGATGTGCTAAATAGAGCTCTAGTAAAGTATATATAGTACCTTCCTCTCCTGCCATTTTCAGATGAAGTACACACATTGTCTAAGATGGTCCCTCTCCCCCTTGTCATAACTTGATGTCATCAGGTTTGACCTGAGTGGCACAAATTACTTTCTTGATGGTATTATGTTGAGAATATAACGTAATGGAAGGACCAGCCATGCAAGGACTCATGGCGCCCATTCTCCTGAAGATGGCAGGAGTTGCAGGGATATTAGTGTTATGTATACTATACTAGAGCTTTATATAGCAAATACTTACAGAGAGCGGTTACATTTGCAAAATAAACCATAGGGTCTATCCTCATATTCTAAAAAAGTGGTGTTTCTTTCTTTTAATGAAAAAAAGGGAACTCCATTATTTTTAACCGGGATGGTCTAGGGCAGTGTTTCCCAAACCACATCCCCAAGGACCCCTAACAGTGCAGCTTTCCCAGGTCACAAGTGAAATAATTAGTACAACCTGTGGATCTTTCAAAATGTGTCAATCAGTAATGAATACACCAGGGGATAAATGTATCAAGCTGAGGGCTTTCGGGTGGGTTTGAAAAACCAATAAGATGCTAGCTATCATTTATTTAGCACATTCTACAAAATGATAGCTAAAATCTGATTGGTTGCTATAATCAACATTTCCACTTTTCAAACCCGCTGGAAAACTCTCAGCTTGATACATTTACACCCCGTGCTCTAACATGGAGATATGGAAAACAAGCACTGTTATGGGTCCCAGAGGACTGGGTTTGGGGAACACTGGTCTAGTGTTTTCATAAAAAGGTCATATTTAGTTTTGCAGACTCTTAAACATACAATACAGAAGTAGAAGTTGCTCAATCAATTTATAAGCTCAACGCAGGTGATTGCAAGGGTTCAGGATAACCCCACCCTTTCAAGCACCTGCTATGAGCCTATAACTTGATTGAATAACGACACCTTCTGTATTGTTTGTTTGAGAGGCATGTTAGTGCCAGTAGCTGAGGGGGAGTGCTGGCGCTGTATTGCCATTTGGAGGCTTCTGGGGTACCTCTTGGTAAGTTAGCTCTCAATTTAAAAATACATATATGTATGGCCCAAATATATGGGACTCTCACTGTTTAGAGTTAGGACCACCCTATTAGCAAAAGTGCTGTGGAGTGGTGGGTGGCTTAACATACATTTGCAAATGCGTGCAACTGAGACTTTTTCATTTTTTTGTACAAGTAGAAATGGCAGCTCCTTTGCTGGCTATAGCAGTGTGCTGGGCGATTTTTCACAATGTTTGCTCCTTTCAGGCTCTTAAATATGTCATCCAGTGAACAACAGGAAAACCGAGAACACTGTCTGTCTACATCCCCTTGAATGGGGAGGTATTGCATATGATTATCCATTAAGAGCTAACAGGACACAATTTTCTTACTTGTTTTCCGGTTACAAACCACCATGGCTGTTGCCAAAGTAATTTACATTTCTCCAATGTATGAGCGACATTCTTTCTGTGGATAACTAATGTAACTCATCATTGACTGCAATTGATGTATTGACTTTCAGCCCCTTTACATTTGAACCCTCCATTCATACATTTTTAGGGGCATATTCAATTAAGCACAAAGTGCCTCCGGAATGGGCAGTAAGGCACTCCGAGTTACCGCAACATCACTGGTTTCCTTTTACCCCAATAGGGTTGTGAAGGGAAATCTGCAAATTTACGGTACTGTATTACCACAGAAAAGTCACAGCTGCGATGTTCATGGTGGCCTATTGTACATGCCCTCTTAGAATATGAATTTACCCCATAGCAGTTATTTTTCCATAATACATATGTTTTTGCTTTTGGTACCATAAAGAACTATACAAAGGCCTATGTATACTATTTGGTCAGTAAGAAAAACAAGTGGTAGTCACATATGACCATTTTCTAAAAATCCCTCAAAGCTCTCAGAGAGCACTTGTTAAATGTGCCTCACCCCCACCCCCCTAACTTTTAATGTATTGCTTTTGAAGTACTGCAATCTGAAAGCAATATGTAAATTTGCTTCCCTACATCGTTGGGTCAGGACCGACTGTAGAATTCACCATGGGAGTCATAAGAGGACTACAGCAAAGCCAGAGAAAAATTCGGACCGACCACTGTCCATTATTAAGTATATCTCATTTAGTATTAGCACTAAAAAAAGGGTGAAAACCGTAATTGCTGGAATGACGGAACACCAGAATGATTTGGCTCCCTGCAGCGCCCTCTGCTGCTTGGTGTCTTGAGTGAAGCTTGTTGTCTTTTCTCTCCCTATATAGTGCATTCTGTTTTGCTACAGATTTGATCTCTGTAATACGTGGAACTATTCTACATATTATATTGCATATATATTGCATTGTGTGTATGTATGTATACACATAATATATTTATATATATTTCTGTATATCATAGCTATATATTCTAGTTATCCGTTATACATGCCTGAATGTATGTCGGAATGGAGCGCTGAGTGCATTACCCATCCATCCCGGCTGCCGGAATGGAGCTACGAAGACCTTAACCATCCATTTCAGGTGCTAGAATGGGTCTGCCAGTAACTTAGCCATTCATCCCGGCTGCCGGAATGGAGCTACGAGGACCTTACCCATCCATTCCGAGTGCCGGAATGGGTCTGCCAGTACCTTAGCCATCCAGTCCGGCTGCTGAAATTGAGCTCTGAGGACCTTAACCATTCATTCTTGGTGCCGGATTGGGGTTCCAAGGTCCTTTACCATCCAATATAGCTGCCAGAATGAAGCTCTGAGGACCTTGGCTATCCATTCCGGATGCCAGAATGGGTCTGTAAGTACCAGATCTATTCAGTCTGGGTCCCAGAATAGGATTCTGAGTATCTTACCCATCCATTCTTGCTGCCAGAATGGGTCTGCCAGTAAATCGAGATGGAGAACTGCGAGTACTTTAGCCATCCATTACGGTTGCCGGAATGAATGTATGAGTACCTTAGCTATCCATTGCGGCTACCGGAATGGATGTCTCAATATCTTAGCCATCCATTCCGGAATGGGAGTCTGAGTACATTAGGCATCTATTCCGGCACCCGGAATGGATGATTAATATAAACAAAACCTTAGTCTGACACACAAAATGAATCGCAAAGATACTCAGATATCTATTCCGGTACCAGGAATGGATGGCTAGAGTACTAAGATGTCTACTATTTGGCTAAGGTACTCGGACATCCATTACGGCACCCGGAATGAATGGCTAAGATATTGAGCCATTCATTCTGGTAGCTGGAATGGATTGTTAAGGTACTCATACATTCATACCGCAGCTAGAATGGATGGCTAAGGTACTATGAGCCCCATTCCGACTGCAGGAATGGATGAATAATGTACTCAGAGCCCCATTTCGGCACCTGAAATAATTGTCTAAGATACTGAGAGCCCAATTCGGGCAGCCGGAATGGATGGTTAAGGTCCTCTGAGCTCTATTCCAGCAGCCGGAATGGAATGGTAATGCACTCAGCACTCCATTCCGACATACATTCAGGGAGGTAGAATGGATAACTAGAATATATAGCTAATATAGAGAAATATATAAAAATATATTGTGTGTGTGTGTGTATATATATATATATATATATATATATATATATATATATATATATATATATATATATATATATATATATATATATATACACACACAATACAATATGTATGCAATATAATGTGTAACAGTTGTTCCACATATTACAGAGAACATATATGTAGCCGAACAGAATGCACTATACAGGCACAGAAACCACTGCAAGCTTCACTCAAGACACCAAACAGCAGAGGGCGCTGCAGTAAGCTAGTAATCGGGACTGCTGGAATGATAATGATGTGCCTTCACATTCCAGCAGTCCCGGTTTACCTAATCCCCTAAAAAACATAGGACATGCAGTGCAACTTGGGGAATACTTATTCACAATATTGCAATATTCAAATTGCTGACATGTAAACTAGCTGTAACATCTCAATGTGTCCTGTTTTTAGAACTCTTCTCTGGGATTAAATAATGCATGAAAAGCCCCTCACACATGTATAAGCCTGATAGGGACAACGATTTCTCCAACTCAATTCAGTGTAAATACTGCAATGTTTATTGCTGGAAAACTGCTCTACCTGATTCTCCATTACTGTCAGTAGCTACACAGAAACAAGTACATGTGCAGCAGCAACCTCCTCCCCTGTGTACCATGTGACTACAGCGGTCACATGACCTGGTGATGTCAGAAGGTCCTTTCGGTGAAGAGGATCTTGAAAGGACCTTTAATGTAACCATGTACATGCTTAGACGAAGCAGTAACCTTATACTAGGTAAGAGGGGTTATGTTATTAATCATGGATTGCATGTATGTGTGCACAAAATAAAGTGACAGATGCTTCTGCAATAGAAACATTTTTCACATGCACGATTAGTTTACTAGTGTTATAGTGCTGGCTAACACATCACAGTTTATATACACAGAATATATGTACCAATGTATAAATACTTATTTCTCAAGTTAAGCTCATAAGCAGCACCAGTTATTATTTTTTATTTAGCTCTATATTTGTCACCCCATATAATATAGTACAACTGTAGCTTTTGATCTATGGTAAGGCTCCTGGTTTTCAGTCTTAGAAATCATTACATAACAGTTCCTAATACTTGACCTTATGATAGCTCAGGCTGTTTGGAGCCTGGGAAATATCACAAGCAGCTGTGTAATACAGACCTGACAAATCAATCATTTAGTTCACTACTATTGAACCGTGGTGAAGGGTATGTATGTATGTATGTATGTATGTATGTATGTGTGTGCAGGAGAACTCATCACATACAACAATCAGGGCTGTAAGAGTAACATGTGCCTCAGGACAAATGGCTGAATGTAGATACTTAGGCTCTGGGAAGGTTGAAGACCATATTTCCTAGTTTATAGTGCAGCCTAAAGTGATGTTTCACCATTTATTGAAAATATTTATAGGAAGTTATCTGTGGCTTAGTGGTTAGCACATGAATTCGATAACTGACTATGGCCATATCTGTGTGGAGTTTGCGTGGGTTTCCTCCCACACTCCAAAAACATACTAGTAGGTTAATTGGCAGTTACAAAATTGACCCTAGTTTCTCTCTCTCTCTCTCTCTCTCTCTCTCTGTCTCTGTCTCTGTGTGTTTGTTAGGGAATTTATACTGTAAGCTCCAATGGGGCAGGGACTGATGTGAATGAGTTCTCTGTACAGCGCTGCGGAATCAGTGATGCTATATAAATAAAAATGATGATGAAGTATAAATATTTATAGGATGTTATACATATATTATTGTTACCTGTGTTTTATATGCCTGCCACTTTGTGGTTTAAAATCTAAGTGATCATTCAAGTTACATAAGGGCTCATTTACCTAGACATGTGTGTTCTGCTTTGGATCATACTTGAATACACTCCTTGAACATTGGATAGTGCCCACAGAATCCCTGGAAAGTCTACCCCCCCCTCTCGTATGTTATTACAGAAGTGGGCAAATTTGTACATGTGGTCACTGTAACATCACAACAGTGTGTTCAGTGTATCCTTTGGTAAAGGGAGGAGTTTACAATTAATTGCAGTCTAAAAACACAACCTACAGCATGAACATTTATTTAGTTTACTCTAAATGTAGAATTTTGCTAAAAATAAAATATAACTATCACCTTTATATTGTTATTGCAACATATCTAAAACATGATAAGGATTAAGAGTTCTACATTCCTTATAGCAGAATATATGTACCTGTTTAGATTGGTGTCTTGAGTTATTCTTTTAAAGGAAAAAAATAAATAAATATATATATAATATTTTTATTTATACTCATATTAAATCCTAAGAGGTTAAATATGGGTTAAACAATCTTTATACAAGACAGTCTCATTGAGATATGGTAGCGTGCACTATTTGTTAGATGCTACAATCACATATACTCCGTGGCCAGTTTATTAGGTACAGCGTTAATGCAAATATCTAATCAACCAAACATGTAGCAGCAACTCAGTGCATGAAAGCATGTAGACGTGGGTAACAGGTTCAGTTATTGTTCATACTGAACTCCAGGAAGGAGAATAAATATGATTTAAGCGATTTTGACCGTGGAATGCTTGTTTATGCCAGTCAGGTGATTTGAGTATTTCAGAAACTGCTGATCTCCTGGAATTTTCAGACACAACAGTCTCTAGATTTTATAGAGATTGGTGCACAAAATAAAAAATATCCAATGACCGGCAGATCTGTGGGCAAAAATGCCTTGTTTTTTGAGAGAGGTCAGAAGAGAATGGTCAGGCTGGCTAAACCTGACAGAAAGGCAACAGTAACTCAAATAATAATGAGTTAGAACATTAACTATGCATAGTATACAGAATAGAATCTGAATGCACAGCATGTCGAACTTTGAAGTGTATGGGCTACAGCAGCTGAAGACTACATTGGGTTTCATTCTTGTCGCTAAAAATTGTAAATTCAGGCTACAGTTGGCACAGGCTCACCAAAACTGGACAGTTGAAGATTGGAAAAACATCTTCTAATCTCACAAATTTTGATTTTGCTGCGACATGCAGATGGCAGGGTCAGAATTTGGCGTAACACCATGAATCCATTCTGCCTTGAGTGAACAGTGTGGGCAATGTTTTCTTGGCATACATTAGCGCCCTCAATACCAGTTGGGCGTTATTTAAATGTCACAGCCTACGTGCGATGGTAGTCTATATCTCGACTACAAACACACCGACAACATACACCCCTACACAAACACACCAAAGGCAAACTCACCGATAGTGTTGAAATTCTGACAGCTTGAAAAACAGATGTTGTAGAACTGCGACCAATCAACATGCCGTCTGTGAAGAATGACGTCGCTGTCAAGTGCGGCGCTGTGACTCCGCCTATGAAGGTAGTAATTTCAATAGGCGCCGCCTGCACAATGTTTTTTTTACAAACCTTGTACATTATGCAGGCGGCGCACTTGACAGCGACGTCATTCTTCACAGACGGCATGTTGATTGGTCGCAGTTCTACAACATCTGTTTTTCAAGCTGTCAGAATTTTAACAGTTGGTGAGTTTGCCTTCGGTGTGTTTGTCGAGGTGTATGTTGTCGCTCTTCTCAGCATCGTTATAGCGTACAACACGTGAGTATTGTGTACTCCAGTGGCCCCCACATTCACTAGATCTAAATCCAATAGAGCACCTTTGGGATGTGGTGGAATGGGCGATTCATGGCATTAATGTGCAGCTGACAAATCTCAGCGTGAGCTAGAATCTCTATAAACCGTTTACAGCAGCTTGTTGAATTCATAACACAAAGAATTGAGGCTGTTCTGAGGATCTCCGCTTATTTTCTCTTAGCAGCTCTACGGGACATGAGGAAATGTTTTAGTAAAATCGCGGTGATGTGTGTCCGTCTGTCAAGGAGACACATTGTGGCAACTTGTGCCGAATTGAATGTTCCCAGATAATATACCCTTCTGGGGTGCTGCAAGTATTCCTACAAGAGACTGCCAAAAATGTGTGGACAGACACAAGAGTGGATGGAATTCCCAGGATGTGCATGTTGTTTTCCGCATTAACTGTCTTAGGAGTATATTTGCTAAACTGCGGATTTGAAAAAGTGGAGATGTTGCCTATAGCAACCAATCAGATTCTAGCTATTATTTTGTATAATGTACTAAATAAATGTTAACTAGAATCTGGTTGCTATAGGCAACATCTCCACTTTTTCAAACCTGCAGTTTAGTAAATATACCCCTTAGTGTTGAGATAGGGGACTGTCAGCATCTTGGTTTTAGCTAGCAATGTATCTCTACCGTGAAGGTCTTTCTCAAGGTAGTTTATTAATGTATTGTCTCTGAAGTGCTTCACAATAATGTAGGCGTTGTATAAATAAAATGGTAAACATTTTTTACTGTGCAAGACCTCTAAAATACAGTGGCACACTAGAATCAGTAGGTGGCAGCATTGCACAAATTACATACAAAGGTTTGAAGGTCATGTTTTTATTTAATGGTAGCAAGTAAACCTATGTTGGTATGTGTTAAAGCAAAACCAGCAATATATGCACACCCATTCATATGCAAGTATTATTAACTTTATAACACACAGATTGTTATGTTTTAATAGTTTAAAAATGCTTTAACAGATTCATTCTACCATTGAATTCAGGGCTGTAGTTTCATATTTTTGACGAATGTTTTTTCACTGCACAATGAGGGGCAAAAAGGCGTAACATAATGTTAGTAGCAATATGAATATGGAATCCCAACCAGAGCTTGAGAAACTACAGCACGGCCTTTTCCACATGATGGAGAATGCTCTTCTCTCAAATGTCTAATTTATCTTTCTGTTGCAGTACCCTAATCTAAATGAATTTAACTGCTGTTTAAAAATATATATATTATTAATCAATGAATGTGGTTGTCCATGTTTGGATTTGGTCAACCTCCAATGTCTCTTTTATGGTTTGCCTACAGCAGTCCCCAATATAACGGAGTGGGTGCTGCCATTATCTGACACTAGTAGCCAGACTTTACTGTAAACGTTCATCAACATCATCTATTTATATAGCGCCAGCAAATTCCGTAGCGCTTTACAATTGGGAACAAACATTAATAAAACAATACTGTGTAATGCATACAGACAAAAAGGTAAGAGAACCCTGCTCGCAAGCTTACAATCTATGGGATTGAGCAGTATTGAAGCATTCTGTTATGTGAAATCGGGATGGAAGTATTGAGTCCTTCAGTGGTGTAAGCCGCAGCAGCTGCCTTCACATAAACAGCCCAGTCTAGTTCATAGCATTTGGTAAAAGCGGCATATTGAGGAGATATGCTGAGTATAAAGGCAGTCAGCTGTGCAGAGGTGGACAACACCTTTAAGTAATTCAGCCTAGATAACTGCAATGGGAAAATAAATGAAAATTAAGAGCAGATTATTCTGTACTGGTATGAATTGGTCATATTGGAATCTGAATATATGCCATGTTTATAGACTGAATCTAAAAGAGATATAAAATAGAGGGTAATATCTTTACAGCGCTACATATACCGCTTCTGCAGATAAGTGAAAATAAAACTTTACACCAAAAGGTAGAAATAACATATAAAAAAATAAAATCACTGTTCTGCGCTACGGTTTCCCAAAACCAAAACTAGTAGAGTATATATTTTAAGCATAAAGAACAAAAGGTAATACTTATATCAACTGATGTTCATAAGTATTACCTTTTGTTCTTTATGCTTAAAATATATACTCTACTAGTTTTGGTTTTAGGAAACCGTAGCGCAGAACAGTGATTTTATTTTTTTATATGAATCTAAAAGAGGGATTTTCGGTCTGATCCCTGGGTGTCCCTCATAAGGTAATGTTTTTAAGGGATTTGCTCAGTTGGTTAATGTCCACAGTGTGTACAAAAACTTGTATCAAAACTCCATCTTGTATAAAACTCCAGAACTTGGTGAATCCTAGAGCTTATTGTACCTGTAGTGCTGTTGATATTTTTCAGACTTAGAAACCACAACTAGTTTGAAAACAGCAAATTTTGTTATATACATCTGAGTACTCCTCACCCGCAAACAATGTTTTAACCAACAAGTAATCAATGCTGTTATTTTTACCTTTTTATGAGAATCCAAAACCACTGACATCAAAAATATTTCTAAAGAAAACATTGTGCATCAGTATACATGCCGTATGCATTAAGGTTTGAATAAAAGATTCAGCATTATAGTTTAGTTAATAATGACAGATTGCCCAATTTACATTTTGCCCCCTAAATCCTTATTTCAGTTCTTTGCTTTCAAATGATTTTCCCACCCTGTCCCTCTGTTCTAAGTTGTTGTTTAATATCTCCATGATCCACTTTAGGTGATTTCATTTTCTAAACTCCAACTTTGCTCAGGTTACCATATGTATTTGTGACTTCAAGTTTCATTTTAACTAACTTTGTTTTCTTCAGTTTCGTTTCTCGTTTCCTTTGGTTAATTTTTAACTTTGCGCAAATACATAAAACTGGTAAGATTAGTAAGACTGCGGACGCCTTGTGGCGCCTTATAAATAAAAATTATTAATAATAATAATAATAAGACAGAAAACAAAAGCAGTTTCAGAATATTGGGTCATACCTTAAATCAGGGGTTAAATAAAGCAAAAAAAACCCCAGGAATTATAGCTTGTTTATATTTCTTTAGACTTGGTACACAAGGTATAGTCCAATAAACATGTTCATTATATAGTGACACAATCTATTTCTTAAAGATAAATTTCAGGAAAACGTGAAATACCCTAAATATATACTTTCTACATATTTTAAACACATTGGGCCTGATTCATTAAGGGAAGCAAAGCAAAAAAAAAAAAAAAGTAACTTTGCACCTTGACAACACCAGGTTGTATTGGAGGGGGGGAGGTAAATTTAAAATCTGGGGACAGATTTTTAGTTTGGATAGGGCATGTCCTAGATCAACTTTAAATATCAGTGTAAAAATACAACTATCAAGTATGTGTGTGCTACATGAAAAGCAGACAGAATTTTCCTTACATGCAAAATAATAAACTAATTTGTACCCCTTGCATTGTACCATGGCTTGTCCAGGAGCAAAGTTTCTCTTTTTTTTTTTTTTTTTTTTTTTACCCGGGCCCATTGTGTGTATGTGTGTAGAGTGACAGCTCCTAATGGTGTTTGATGATGCTGCCACAAGGGGAGAGGACTATGGGTACCCTCTCAAGGCAGTTTTGTTGAGTGGTTGCTGACCAGAGCATTATTTGAGCCAAATCAGCCTGAGGAAGGACAGCTTAAGAATGGGTGGCCCGGGGCCCTTTGAAAAGCTGAAGCAGGTGAATGCACATTTACATGTTATATTGATTTGTATATTTTTGTACATGGGGTGAAGTTATGTTTTAAATCACATTGTACATATACAGAAGAGCAGAAGAAATATTTCTAAGCTGCGCTATTTTTTATTTTGTTTCTGCTTTGTTTGAATGTTGGAATAAAAGTGATTAATTTTCTTACCAACTTTTAACCAAGCCCTCCTCAAACCTACTAGTCCAAATTTCCACATTTTCTTCATACTTATACTTTTAATGTGCTTGTGTGTTGTGTGTTTATGTGTATGTATGTCATAGTTGCCTACTCTCCCCGAATTTCCAGGACGCTCCTGAATTTCTGGGAGTCCTCCCAGCAGAGCAGGGCAACCTCCCACCTACAATAGACATCTAAATTAAAGTGGTGGGGGCGGAGCTTATGAAGCAAATTGCGCCATCATGGATAATGATGCAACCCCATAGGCCCCACCCCCAACACGCCCACATGTGTGTATGTATGTGTGTGTGTATATATATATATATATATATATATATATATATATATATATATATATATATATATATTATAAATAAATTTTACATTTTCTTTTTTATTTATTTCCTCTTTCTTTTTTTAATAAAGCTATCCGTCCTGCAAGTACCTCTACCAGTATTCAGACCTCACAAGTGGTTGAAGTGGACACAGAGGAGAATGCAATTGTAAACCCAAATTTCACCAATCGAAACCCTCGTAATTTAGAGCGCCTTGCACTGGCAGTTAAAGATCGGGGATGGGGCACAGTGTGGCCTACAAGGCAGTATTGGCATAGGTAAGAAGCATCCCTTCTTTCACAACATTGAAAAATATGCTTCTTTTTTTGAATTTTTTTTATATTATATCCATGGTATGGAGGGGTATTTATAAATCTCTGTTGTGCATCTTTCATTAATGCTGCTGGCTGTAAGTATACATGTAAATATATACACTGGAGACATGCTATCTTGAGAAGAGTGCCAGAGTTCCCAAAACAGGTTTACCATCAACAATGAAAACATAGAATCTGGGCACCCATGCAACATGAACTTTTCTCAGGTTTTAGGTAGTCAAATTTCTGTAAGTTTGTTTATAGCCTATACCGGCGGTTCCCAAACTGTGTGCCGCGGCTCCCGGGGGTGCCGCGATGCTGTCACAGGGGTGCCGCGGGCCAGCCAGGGAATGAACAACAAAACAAAAACGTACAAATCCGCCGGGCGCCGGGACCCAGCATCCTCCTCTCTCACGCAGCATGAGAGAGGAGGATGCTGGGTCCCAGCGGATTTGTAAGTTTTTGTTTTGTTTATTCCCTGGCTGGCTTGCGACACCCCTGTGGCAGAGGGCAGAGGAGGGGGACAGCGCGACAGAGGGCAGAGGAGTGGTGCAGCGCTACAGAGGGCAGAGGAGTGGTGCAGCGGGGAGAGGAGGGGAACAGCATGGCAGAGGGGAGAGGAGGGGGACAGCGTGGCAGAGGGGAGAGGAGGGGCACAGCGTGGAAGAGGGGAGAGGAGGGGGACAGCGTGGCAGAGGGCAGAGGAGGACAGCGTGAGAGGGGGCAGATTGTCTGGATGCAGAGGGGCATTTTTGCATACAACTAAATAAGTATTTCTGTCCTGCCTAAATACTTATTACAATTTTTTGACCCAACTACTTCTAAAACAGGACTGCTCAGTAATTATTTTGGAGGGGTGCCTTGAAAAATTATGGAGACTTTAAGGGTGCCGCGAACTGCAAAAGTTTTGGAACCACTGGCCTATACTGAAAGGAAACAAATTGAACTATAATCGACCATCTGATTAGGGAAGTGATTTAAAATTAGGCCCAGTTAGATATTTATCTTTAGGCCTTATCGACATTTATGGGACACTATGCTACAAGCGCCTTATTAAATTTTAATTTTTATCCAAATTTGATGATATATTTGAGAGGCTTTATAATAAAATTAACATCTGTGTTTTTTGCAGCATAGTTCAACAGCATCTGCAGTGCTGATTGCTGTGATCGAAGTATTATGGTGTTTCTTTTATTTATTTCTAAGGTTACGACTGGAACGCAGTGGACATCATGTGACTGCATTGGTGGAACACACTAATGGCAATATTGTGCTCTCTGCCTCCACCCGAGAATGGGCAGTGAAGAAACATCTTTACAGCACCAGAGATGTCATGGCCTGTGAGAATATAGGTAGAATTTTGTCTCAGCGCTGCCTAGAGGCAGGAATACATTATATGCTTTTTCGGGAGATCCCCTGGGTGTTTCGCTCTGAATCGGTAAGCTAAAAGATCATCTAATACAAATTCAAAGAACACGATTTGTTATCAATATTTCTAATTGATGAATCCTTACACTCTGACTTAGAATACAAATGTTGAGATTTACAGTTCTGTAATTGTCCCCTGTAAAGCTGAGAAGTGAAATTGTCTTATCAGTATGGGTGACTCTTCAAGAGGCCCTTTACATTTAGGAGTTGGGAAAGCATCCACTTATTTATGTAATCTTTTTAGTGAAGCATTTTTCCCCAGAAATAATGTGGAACATGAAAAACTACTGAATCACAGAATGCTTCTTACAACTTAGTAGACATGTATGTTTGGGTAAAAGTTCACTGCAGAAGCACATGATGATTGTTTGAGAAATTGTTTACATAAAGAAACGACTGTCTTTTTGTGGGTCCTCCAATTTTTATTTTTTTTTTACAGTTCAAAAACAAGGCAGCTAAATTTTCTCAACACTCATCCTGATGCCCTGTAAGTGTTCTAGCATAGAGCTCAAATGCCTATAAACACTTTTGTAATGTTTTAATTGGAAGGTTTTTGTAACTGTCCACATTAATTATTCCTCCCAGAAGCACAAATCTTTTTGTTGTTAACATATACAGTATGAACGTTGATTGTTTGTATTGGTCATTTCTCCTCATGTTGTTCCCATTTTGAAAATGGTAGCGTTGCAAACAGCATAACCATGAAAGATAGGCCGTACCACAAAATATATAAACGTGCTACAAAAAAGTACTTTAGACATGGGACCATCTTGAAGTTTTAATAAACTTCTTCTTTTCATTCTTGTGGTGGTGCTGCCCCTTACTGAAGGGTCACACCTTTTGTATTTTACTTCATTGGGAGTGCTGATTTTCTTCAGATTTAAAAAAATGTATTAACAGGTCAAGAGTCTGTTTTGCATTGCTGGGTCGCATACAGCATTATGCAAGAGGGGTACTCTGTGTTTATTTATCCTGAAATGGTTTGGTTCACTGGATTGACATAATTTAAGTATGTTCGGTTTAAAGAATGCAGAATGTTTGTGAGCACCCCCTTTCTAAGTAGCTCAACCTGAAATGAGGTATAGAGCGTTGACCAAATCTTTCCACATAACGCATGCGGGTATTGCTGGTGGTTTCCAGTTTTCTTCGCATAGAACAGCCAAAAGGAGAATGCTCCGTAAACATGATCAAGCAGTGCCTCTTTCAGATGTGATGACTATATATCGTGGAGACTAATATTGAGAATAGCGAGCAGGCACCCTCACTGTTGAATGGGATATCTTCCATACCTTACATGTGTGGTTGTACTGTATAGGTCTGCACCATTTGTCCAGTCTTGTGAACCTGCGATTTGCACTTCTAGGGTGGCTGCCAATTAGTAGTAGGATCAAGAATCCATAAATAAATGTCCAGAGGGTAAATGTATTAAACTGCAAATTTTGCTAGTTGCTGATATTCAGAGACTTCTGCATTGAAAACTTAAAACGGTAATGTCTTTAAAGGCAAAACTTGCCTTTAAATCAAACCAATTTGATTTATTTCAATTAATAAGCAACATGGTATATTAAACAAATATGGTAACTACTTGCAACACACTCTGATGGGATAAATGAGAAGTATAATGACATATCAATTGTATATAGCAATATTTTCTCTTCAAAATACCCCAACACTTGGATGTTTTAGTTGTCCCTTATAGCCTGTGCCATTGGCACCACAGTCAATCAAAAAAAAGCAGAAGATCATCCCTCATGATGTTTCTTTATTTGCTTAAAAACAAAACAAAACAAAACTAGAGACTACCCTACCTGTTTTACCTCTTGGTTGTGTTCAGTTATGCAACACATGTTTCCACTTTATATATTCTGTCCCAAAGCCCATCTATTGCAATATCGCTCACAGGTACGGCCATTAAACGGAGTTAAAAACTTTGGCCACGTTCAAGGAGCAGATTATTGTGTAATCTCCTTTAAAAGAATTGCCTTGGACTACCAGGCATACATCCAGTCTGATCTCTGTGAATCAATAACAATTATTGGATAAACTTAACCTCGAATTTTAACCAGCAGTGCCATGACATGACGCCCAATGTTCTGTAATTGTTAGTGAGCTGTTTCTGTGTGTTGATGGTGGTTGGTTTTTTTTGTTGTTTTTGAAGCGGAGCCTACTGTTTTTTTGTTTTTGTTTTTGTACGTTTAAAACTCTCTTCTTCCTTAGTTTAAGCAGTTCTAATCTAGGAAACTTGTCTTGAGAGATATTTAAAATAAAATAAAAAGTACAATTTAAGATTACAATATGCATTGAGTTCATGATTGGACCAATACAACAACTACTTGAGGAAATAGGAACACTTGGAAATATTTATAACTCTTTTGCTTTTAGGAATCCTTATTGGTCAATATTTTAGATATACCATGTTTTATTATATGGCTCAGGGTCACATACAGATCACATACAGTGATCTGTGTGTATTTTTATGGATTACAAAGTATAATTAATCTCATGGTTTCTTGCATATAAGCCCCTATGGCTGTCACAGCGTTCTTATTTACTTTGAATGCACAAACAAGCAGAGGACATTGCCATGTCAATATACACACAGGAGTGCCCATATTGTTTTGTCATGTTACTGTTCATTTGTATGTCTTTATTTGCTCAGTTTTAGCTTAAAAGCCTCATTATTTATCTTGGAAGTAAAGAGTAGCAGTTCATAAATGTATTCATCAGTCTGTCAGGCTTAATTTGTGTTCTTGATGAAGGATATCTAAACAGTGTGGTCATTTTGAAAGCTCATCTGTGCATTTGGAACCTGCATGGCCTATGTTTGTTCCCGTTCCATGATTAGGTCATTAAAGGAGGACCATCAGCTGTTTGCTTTGCATCTTGTTAAGAGCAGTGATAATCCGAAATAGAAGAAGCTTATTCTCATGATTTTTAATAAAACATCCCACTGTTTATGTAGATCTAATAAAGCACTGTCATTAGATGTGTTTAAAAACTAACTTGTTTTGTTCTGAGGAATGTCCAAAGCTAGTTTGCATATATTCAATAATTTGTTGATTCAAGACTAAATGTACTTGTAATGAATTAAAGTTTTCTGTTTAGAGTTTTTTTCAAATAAATGCAAGGTTTAATGAGAGTCAATCTAATTACTCTGTAGGTCCCACAATTATTTTCTAAAATCATTGTGAATCCATTTGCCCATGCTAATAATCTCCACTTATTTTTAAATGAATCATCAAAAACAGCTTTCTGTCCTCTGAAAAATTATCATGTGCTCCCCATTATACATATTATCATTAGAACAAGTAGAGCCATAAATAGATTTTTTTTTTTCAACATAGATGTGTACTTGTGTTACGATTCTTCCAATTTTACTATCCTGAATGAGGACATTTGGTAGCATGTGCTATAGAGCAATCTTTGCTTTCCCCTTCACCAAGTGCATTTTTCGACAGCCAGTAAAATCCTAGCAAGACTCTCTCTGCTGGTGTCAGAAAATGCAGCAGGTGTGAGGGGGCACTGCAGCGATGTAATTTGATTCAGGGGTAGGGTTTAGAGAGAGCAAATCTGATTTAACTCAAAATTTCATAAAAATCGGGTGCACTGTGAAAGATGGGGTACATAATATAACAATTTGTATGTACTTCACTACATGTTAAATTAACGCAGTAGTCAGCACATTATATAGGCATTTTGTGGGATTTTAATTCAAATGGCATTGTCTGCCATTGTTTTTATAACTACATGGGACCCACATCTTGCATATTTTTGAAAAGCATAATAATAAAATGACATTTTTAGCTGGACATGGTAATCTACGTAAGCAGAGCTTGCCAATATTTTTTTTTTTTTTACACTCTAGAAGCCAATTTTAAACTTTAGAAGCCAGGCAAATTTGAAAACCTTTTTATATGGCACCTGGTAATAAATAGTGAATTATATGCACAGTCCCTGCATCCCTCTTAGAGACAATAAATCCCCTCCAATGCACATCATAACCCTTCTCTATCCCCCTTTATTCCTTTTCTTCATCTCATTTCTGCTATCCACTCTCTGATCCACTCTCTATGCTCCCTCTCACTCCTCAAATCCATTCACTGTTCTGCTCCGCATCATCATTACCCACTCAGTCACCTTCCCCAACCCATTATAGTCCCTGTTCTCTTCTTAATCACACCCTACCCCTATTATATACCCTTCATTGTAATCCTAATAATGGGCAATGCAGTTGTTGGCATCACAGGTCATGGGTTAGATTATGACCAGGGCCCTATCTGTGTTTAGTTTGTATGTTTTCCCTGTGCTTGCATGGATTTCCTTGGATGCTCCAGTTTCCTTCCACACACCAAAGACCTACTGGTATTTTAAATGGCGGATGAAAGTAATCCTCGTGTATGTCCGTGTGGTAGGTGATATAAATTGAAAATTCCACTGTGGCAGGGACTGAGGTCAATGATTAAGTTTTCTGTGTAATACACTATGGACAAAAGTATTCAGTCACTTGACCATTATACCAACAAGGACTGTAATGACATTGTATTCAAATATATATACATTAATATGGAGTTGGTCTCCCTTTTGCAGCGATAACAGCTTCCACTCTTCTTGGAAGGCTTTCCCCAAGATGTTGGATTGTTTCTGTGGGAATTTGTGCCCATTCATTCTGCAGAGCATTTATGAGGTAAAACACTGATGTTGAATTAGAAGGCCTGGCTCGCAATCTCTGTTCCAGTTCATCCCAAAGGTGTTTGATGTGGTTGAGGTCAGGGATCTGTGTGGGCCAGTCAAATTCTTCCACACTGAACTCATCAATCCATGTCTTTGAAGTCCTTGCTTTTTGCACTGGGGCACAGTAATGTTTGAATAGAAACGGCCTTTCCCAAACTGTTGACACAAAGTTTGCAAGCATAGCATTGTCCAAAATGACTTGGTATGTTGAAGCATTAAGGTTGCCCTTCACTGGAGATAAGGGGCCTAGACCAAACTCTGAAAAACAACCCCATACCATTATCCCTCCTCCACCAAACTTCACAGTTGGCATAATGCAGTCAGGCAGGTAACATTCTCCCGACATCCACCAAACCCAGACTTGTACATCTGACTGCCAAACTGGGAAGCATGATTCATCACTCCACAGAACACGTTTCCACTGCTAAACAGTCCAGTGTCTGTGTGCTTTACACCACTCCATCTGACGCTTGGCATTGGTCTTGGTGATGTGAAGCCTGCATGCAGCTGCTCGGTTATGGAAACCCATTCCGTTAAGTTCCTGCCGCACAGTTTTTGTGCTTGTGTTAATGCCAGTAGAAGTTCGTAACTCTTCAACTATGGAATCAGCAGAGCATTGGCGACTTTAACGCATCATGCACCTTAGCAGTCGATGATCCCACTCTTATTTTATGCGGTCTTCTGCTTCGTGGCTGAGTTGCTGCTGTTCCTAAACGCTTCCACTTTTCTACAGTTTTCTACAGTTAACCATGGAATATCCAACAGGGATGAAATTTCATGAACAGTCTTATTGCAAAGGTGGCATCCTATCGCAGTACAAAGCTTGAAGTCACTGAGCTCTTCAGAACGATCCATTTTGTATCACAAATGTTTGCAAATGGAGACTGCTTGATTTTATACATCTCTGACAAAGGGTCTGATTGAAACACCTCAACAGGTATGGCCAAATATTATTGCCCATATAGTGTATGTATGTACTATATAAATAACATAATAAATAAAAAAAAATATTAACTATCCACAGACTTCATTTAACTTCTTATACTCACTAACCCACCCAATCCTAGGTGGTAATTAACCCTCCTTACTGCATCATCATCAGTTTCTCTCTGAGTACCTCAGTCCCTCAACACATTTGATCAGATAAGAACTTATCATAGATCTGGGCAAGTTTAAATTTGTTGCTCCAGAATGTGAGACTGGTTCTTCTGAGGTATGGATTAGATGTCAGCAGGGTGACACAGTAGTGGTGGTTGGAAGAGATGGTCAAAGCTCCGCACTGACGTAGGGCTAGGGCAACATGGCGTCTGATGTTTGAGCAGTGCACATGAGTACTTTCAGGGCGTCCTGTTTGATTATAATTTTCTTGTAACCTTTTTTTTTTTTTTTTGTGTGGGATTATTGTCGCACTGAAACAGCTCTTCAATTTTTCAGAACGTGTTTCCTGGCAGAAAATCTGCCCATGTGACACCAACTAGACAATAAACATCTGACGAAGGGTACCATCCAAAACCTCATTCTGTTTAATGTCCTCTTTGCAAATACAAAAAGAACTTCTTTTGTGACACTACTACACTACTTTAACTAGCAAAGTCCAAATATACAGTATATTTTTATAATTTGCCTCAGGAAACAGATGGCATGAGGACTCGATGCTCTCAAAAAGGTTTCACCTCTTCAAATATTCTCATCAAATTAAAATGTAGTAATTGTGTGTGTGTTTGTTTTTTAGGTATGTAATTTGTTCTATTCTGGTGAAATACATCAAAAAGCAAGGAAGTATTTGTGTTTCTGCATTGTTACATTAAGATATTTATTTTATAGTTGAATAATGGTTTATAATCTCCACGTTTATAATATGTACATGTAATTCTTAATGTTTCTCCCAGCATTTTCAAATTTTGAAGAAGGGTGCTACCGTTGTATCTGCCAAAGTAAAGGAACTGCCGTAGGTCACTTCACTTCATTATGTAAATTATCATTGGGACTTAGTCATTTTATAGATTTCTAGTTTTATAATTGTGGAATTGACCTATTTAATTTATTTATTGTATATGCTGTTTAACCATACTTATAAGATTTGTGGATGGAAGCTTTTTTGACCCAGTATTGCAACATCCATGCTGCCAGTGCATAACATATATATATATATATATATATATATATATATATATCTTTCCTTTTTAAACAACATTTAGGGTCATTTGTGAAACATTTGGTTTTACTCCCTAGCAACAGATAATATTCCAGCTGACTTATTTGTAGTGCAGTTTAGAAAAATAAGAATATCTGGCTGCTATGGTCAACACCAATGTTTTCCTGTGCACTGGCTTTCATAATTGTCCCCCAATCTGTTACTTGAATACTGATTGATTTTTTTTCTTCTGGTTTCTTGCATATGGATATACTTTTTCTGTAGAAAGCATTTACCCACTGCTCCATATTTATACATGGTATTGTTTCAGAAATTATAATTGTAGGATTGTAACTGCACTTCCAACTTTTGTCCCATGTACAGAAGTGTAATTCAAAACTCTCTTTTCAGTCCTGATATTGGCTTTCTACTCACAAACTGTGACAGCTAGGGCTGTTCATGGCCCTAATGGCATCTGAGGCGGCCATTGGTGTGCAATCCATCACAGTCATCTCAGCTGACGGGGATGTCAATTCAAAATATTTCTTTTTTAATTTAATTTCTTATTTTTTTATATAATTTTACATGCAAACCATCAACCTAGATGTTGGTGTTTATTATAGTATAAGTAAATATTAATTTTACACATGGGGGGCAAAGGTAGGGTCACATCCAGGAGAAAGATTGACCTGTAAAATATGTGTATGTGTGTGTATGTGTATGTGTGTGTATATATATATATATATATATATATATATATATATATATATATATATATATATATATATATATATTGCCAGCTCATCCCTTTAAGGGGGGACATAACATTTACACAGATTCTGGGGATGAGATGGTCTTTATGGGCTAGCCTCGGACTGTGTAAATCATGTGTGTTCCTTATTAAGGGTATGAGTATGCAACCCTAATTTATATTACTTTATAGATATATCGTATTTTTATTGTTGAGTATAGCATGTCCATTAAACTGTCCAAAAGTTTTATGATGAACCATTTTAGTGGAGCTGTTGGTTTTTTTTTCCTGTCTTTTGAGCATCCTCACAGACCTCTGACTTGTGGAAAATATATGGCAGTTCCTATTTGTAAATAGCGTTCTAATGCATTGATCTCACATTCTTTTATCATGAATTATCCCATATATTATAGTGTTTATATAATAAATGGTATCCCTAATATTCCTGCTGTTGATTTTGAAACAATTTTACTTTTAACATGCATCACTACACTGGTGACAGCTCAGAGGTACTCTCAGATCATTTGTCCCCCATTATCAAGCTTCTAAAATTATTCTTCCTATCTCTTAAGCAGTTTACTCTCCATTGATAATATAGCTAATTGTTTTACTCTTCCATCAAATAACCGCTACAGCTGCTAAGAGGTTCTAAATGCATTTGATGCCTGTCTTTTTAATTTACCAGGAAAAGATATACCGTATGGCCTTGCCTGAAATTGTGTTTTGTTTTTTAATACTTTCTCTTTTAGCCATTAGTGGTGATGTGATATGCATGTAATGTCATTTGAGTGCAGTCAGACCAAACCAATAGCATGCATAGCACACCACTGCTTATACCAGTGATGGCTAACCTGTGACACTCCAGGTGTTGTGAAACTATAAGCCCCAGCATGCTTTGCCAGTAAATAACTAGCTGATGGATGGCAAAGCATGCTGGGGCTTGTAGTTTCACAACACTTGGAGTGTCACAGGTTAGCCATCACTGGCTTATACTGTACTGCACACTAATAGCCACCACAGAAGATATGTAAACTAGCCCTGTAGTGCCACACATTTGGCTGGTTTTGCCCTCCATTTCATTAATTATGCAGCAGAGCTTTTTTTTTTTTTTTAGGACGCAGTTGGTGATCATGACTGTGTACATGTCTATTGTCTTGTGGTGGTTTAATTTACTTTATTTTTTCTGAACTTTCTTATTGACCAGTTTACGAATAAAAGATCCCATACCTATCTTGTGTTTATTCTCTAAAGTATTTGTTTATGTTTTTATTTTTTTTGCACCTGGATCCCTTCATTGTGCACCATTGTTTTCAACTTCAACATGTATTTTTAGAAAATATATTGTTCTTGCTAAATGACATACTGAAAGCTCTAAGATTATAATCAAGTAAATTACATGTACTTTTGCTGTATTTTATTATTCATAACAGGTATGTGTGTTTTACTGGTATTGTCGCTATGCAAGCTTGTTATCTATCTTCTTTTTTGTTTTGATTTTTTTTTTTTTCTCTTTGTTTATAGGTGCAAAGATTTCGAAATGCAATGATTGAAGGCGGAATATTGTTAACTGAACCACCACGCATTTATGAATAACATGGCGCTATAGTATAGGTTCAATTGCTGCCAAGATTAAGTTTTTGTTTAAGTATTTTTTGAATATTGGCAAAACAATTCTGTGGAACCAAAAAGACATTTTTCCGGGAAATGTACATTTTCCATACAAAACTGAAACTTTGTCTCTAAATTTCCCCACTTTGTGTACAGTTATAATAAAACAGAGGCTGATTTTCTAGTCTGTTTTATGTACTTTCATATTTTTGCTTTAGTGTTGTGAATGTCCTGAAATTACTGTAGCTCCACTTCTAAAGTTTACCAATCGCATGTGGTGTGAAAATGACCAGTAAAAAAAAATTCTTTAAAAAGCAATAAACACTTTGAAGGATATATGAAAAACAAAAAATGTCTAGTGCTGCTGATAAGTTGGATGCACATCGAAATGGTTATCAATAAATCGATGCTACACCTTTTAACTTTACCAAAATAGGTTGTTGTATAAAATAAATATGTACCTTTTATGTCCTCCAGCACATATCTTAGTCAGTTAGTAACAATATGTTTCCGTCATGTACATTTCTACATATTCCAGCAGAAAGTTTAAACATGTCTCAGGACATTGATAGGACAGTTCACATTTCTCCTCACTACAACTGTTCGCAAAATCACATTTCTTAAGTGATTTGTTTCCATACAAATATAACTGCATTACTGTACACAAATCATCATCATTTATTTATTTATATAGCGCCAACATATTCCGTAAACTAATAAACAAACTGGGTAAAACAGACAAAGAGGTGAGAAGGCCCTGCTCGCAAGCTTACAATCTGTGGGACAATGGGAGTTTGACACATAATGTTAAGTCTACATTTTTCATTTCGGCCCAGCCAGACTGCAAAGGTAAAAGTGACTCATAAGTTAAATGATCCTGTCAGACAGCATTGTTGGTCAGGGGGTAGTTGTCTTGTGTGGAATTGTGTAACAGGTGGTAATAGGGTAATGTAGTGCAGTTAAGAGGGTGGTTGAGAAATATTATAAGCTTGTCTGAAGATGTGGGTTTTCAGAGAACGCTTGAAAGTTTGTAGACCAGAGGAGTCTTTTTGTGCGAGGGAGAGAATTCCACAGAGTGGCTGCAGCATGAAAAAAGTCCTGTAATCGGGAATGGGAGGATGTAATGAGGGTGAATGAAAGACAGATCTTGTGCAGAACGGAGTTGCCAAGTTGGGAGATATTTTGAGACAAGGGAGGAGATGTATGTTGCTGCAGCTTTGTTGATGGCCTTGTAGGTTAGTAAAAGTGTTTTATATTGGATTCGGTAGAAAACAGGCAACCAGTGTAGAGACATACAGAGGGATTCAACAGAGGAATAACGATTTGCAAGGAAAATCAATCTTGCTGCAGTGTGCAAAATAGATTGTAGGGGGTTGAGTCTGTTTTGGGGAAGACCAGTAAGGAGGGAATTGCAATAGTCAATGCGGGAAATAAGTGCATAAATTAAGGTTTTTGCAGTGTCTTGTATGAGATATGTTCGAATTCTAGACATGTTTTTTAGATGTATGTAACATGATTTAGATATAGAGTCAATGTGGGGAACAAAGGATAGGTGTGAGTCAAGGATTACACCTAGGCAGCGAGCTTGTGGGGTGGGATTTATGGTCATGTTATCAACAGAGATGGAAATGTCAGGTATGCTCTTGTTGGTGGGTGGGAATATTATTAACTGTTTTAGAAAGATTAAGTTTGAGTTGGAGAGAGGACATCAAGATGATTCTATACCTGGTCATTCTGGGTATTGTGTTTCCACACATCCACATGCAGATTGCATGTCGGCCACTTCCTTTTCTCTGTTTGCAGGCATGCTTTTACCCCAATAACACTATTCTGCTCAATGTATTTATAAACATTTTCCTTTTCTCTGTGCAGCTCTCACATGCTGTGTTAACTTTCTTTCAACACAGGCCAGCTCACGTTTCCTCTAATGCTCACAGTTACTCACCCTTTCTCTGCAGGGATGACATCCCTTTGGCTTGCTGTGCTCTTTCTGCTCCTGGGATTCTCACTCACTCATTTGCGTAGGTTTTACACCCTCTCCATACTCAGCCTTCCTTGCTTAGATCTGACACTCTCACTAGTTTACTCTTACAGCATCTTTATTCAGTCCTTGGCCTATAACACCCTCTCTGGTGTCATCTCTGGAACACATTAAATACTGCTACACAGCATCTTGCAGAAACCCTCTTCACAGTGTCTCTTCACATGCACTCCCCTTTCTAGACATGGGGACGCTACTGTTAATTGGCTACAGCCTGCTGTGGCAGACCATGGATCGGCTCCCAAGTTTGCTGGGGAACTTGGGATGTTTGTTCTGGGCCCCTAGTTGTTACTCTCTCACCACACAGGTTCTGTTCAGCTCATACCAGTCTTATATTGCTAAACAACCATTTCTGGTGCGTCTCCTTTAGGTCCTAGAGCCGGGACCACATGTTCAGTAACTGGGAGGTGTGTGTATAACAATGCCAGAGGGTCCTTTACAAATAATCAATAATCACATTTCAGATTGACTCTCTTGCAGGGTGCAAATAGATGAATGGGCCATAACATATATATATATATATATATATATTTTGCACCAAAGCCTAATTAGCAGTTCATTATCAACATTTATTTTTATAGCGCCAACAGATTCTGTAGCGCTTTACAATTGGAAACAAACAATAATAAAACCATACTGGGTAAATACGTACAGAGAGGTAAGAGGGCCCTGCTTGAAAGCTTTGCAATCTAGGGGAATATGGTTGGATACACAAGGGGTAAGTGTTGTATCATATTGCATATTTGTCCAGTTAGAATGCAAAGGTTAAAATATTTAGTGGGCTGTATGTTTAGTCACACTACCATGTTGGTCAGAGGGTTGTTGTCTTGTGTGAATTGTGTAGAGGGCAGTAATAGGGTAACATAGGGAGACTAAGGGTGGTTGAGGAATATTATAAGCTTGTCTGATGAGGTGGGTTTTCAGAGAAGGTTTGAAGACTAGAGCATAGTCTTATTGTGTGAGGAAGTGAATTTCACAAAATGGGTGCTGCCCGAAAAAAAAACCCCTTTAATCGAGAATGGGAGGATGTGATGAGAGTGAACGACAGACGCAGAACGGAGGTGTCGAGTTGTCAGATATTTTGAGACAAGTGAGGAGATGTATGTAGGTGCAAATTTGTTGATGGCCTTGTATGTAGATAGAAGAATTTTATATTTTATTCTTTGAAAAACAGACAACCAATATAGAGACTGACGGTGGCTCAGCAAAGGAAGAATTATTTGCATGGAAAATTAATCTAGCTGCTGCACACAAAATAGATTGTAGGGGGAGGAATCTGATTTTGGGAAAACCAGTAAGGAGAGAATTGCAATAGTCGATGTGGGAGATGAGTGCATGTATTAAAGTTTTTGCGAGATATGTATGTATTCTAGAAATGTTTTTTTCTCTTTCATCCATCTAGGGAACGCTTCTACCATGGGGTTGAGTATGGGGAAGCAGGAGTTGGCACCTAACTAGTTAATCTAGAACTGCCGATAGACCCCACCCCCTCCTGAGTGCTCAGTTTAAGTTTGGCGCCTAAAGGTATTGGGCTTGTTTTTCTTGGCAGTGAATACTTTTCACTGTATTAATAGATTTTATTTTCTTTATTCTTTTTTTGTTTGTTTTCTAGTAATGAGTGTGCTATAACAGCACACACTCGTTTAACTGAGAGGTGCCTGTCAGCAGATAGTCGGACAGGTCTCGCTGACAGTTTTTTTTTTTTTCACATTTTTTACTGTGCCTCTCTGGCAGGCGATAAGCGGCTTAGTAAAGCAGCTGTCATCTGCAGAGACAGAATACCGGCGCTGCCCGCTGGGCATGGAGTGCCGGTATGCTGGACGGCGCTGGCGCTGTGGGAGAGCAGGCGGCCATGGAATGTACCAATTTTCCCCTTCAGTGAAAGGAGGGGGAAACTTGGTAAGGTGGCTGGACAGGAGGCGGCTCTGCTTCCTTGAGGTAGAGATCGCCTGGAGGCAGAAGGAGACAGCGGTGGCAGCGTTTTAAGGCAGCGCTGTAGAGGAAGAAGCCTGAGGTGCAGGGGCGTTAAGAAAATAGAACTCCCCGGTCACAATCTGGTCTGGTGCAGCCCAAGGGCGCCAAGTCTAGCCTGGGAAGACAGAGTTTACGGTCACTGGCATCCAAGCAGAGCCGACAGACTTCTCCCTCTGTTAGTACCAGCAAAAGGAAACTAAGTGATATATATCTGCTATATACTTCCTATACATATATAGATAGGATGTATTAAAATATTGGTGGGCTGGTTATAAAAAGAAAAAAAAGTTGACATTGTATTTTGTGTAGATACTCTGCTTTCACATATAATACTTGTCAGGGATACTATCTTTTGACACTCATAGATTAGTTAGTATCCTCTGATCATTCTTGTGGGTGTGCTTCTTTTGTTTGCTGTACTGTACTCTTAAAATGTCTGAGAAGGAAAATATACCAAAAGCCAAATGCTATACTTGATCTAAGTGTGGCACTTAACTACCTGGTGAACAATTGGGACCATGGGCACTCTGTTAGGACTGTAGTGGGGCAGCCATGTCTCAGAATACGGCTTTAAGTTTAACAGCCTCTAGTGTGGTCGGCTGCCCTGACGCAGGGGGTTGGTACTTTGGTACAGTTGCTTTCTAAGCCCTCAAAATTCCAGCAGTGGCAGCGGTCCTCCCTTCTACTTCTATAATGGTAACCCCCATGAATTCTGGAGTGGTTGCAGGAAGTGTTGAATCAGTTTCTTCTGGACTGGTTGGTCACTCTCCTGTTGTGCCTTCTCAGGCCTCCATGGTGGCAGAGCCAGCATGGTCTGCTTCTCTTTTTAGGGGTTTAGAACGTTTGAACCAATTTTTAGACAACCCAAAACAACTATCTAAGAACAAAAGACATAGATCAGCCCATCCTCTTCTGACACTCTCGGATTTGGAGAGATTCTCAGAAAAGGAGGGGGAAGTTGGGGAGGACTCGGACTCTGCTCAGGCGGATTTGGAGGAGTCTCCTAGCTATCAAGGAATTGATGACCTGGTAATAGCAGTTTGTCAGGTCCTGCGGTTTCTGAAATTGGAGGAAACTAGGTCTACGGATCCGAGTCTTTTTAAGAAAGCTAAAAAACAGGCAGTTCAGTTTCCACCTTCTGCTGAGTTAAGAGACATTGCGGAGGCATCTTGAAAACAACTAGACAAGAAGTTTGCCGTTCCAAGAAGGTACTTGTCATTATACCCGTTACAGGAGCAGGATCTGACTCGTTGGGAGCAGGTTCCAAGAGTAGATACTCCGGTGGCGCGGTTAGCTTGCCAGTCTACGGTTCCTGTTCCAGGAACAGATTCATTGCAGAATCCGACTGATCGTAAGTTAGAGGCAGTTTTAAAGACAGTCTTTACGGCAGTGGGTACAAATTTCAGACCTGGGTGGCCAGGGCGATGGAAGCGTGGGCTGAGCAGTTAGCTACTGCCTTGCACGTCTCTGAGTTGCTTCCGCTGGCACTCCACCTGAAGGAGGCTACTGGGTATGTGTATGAAGCTGCGCAGAATTCAGCTTCTATTTCCTCTTCCATATCGGCTGTGGCTGCTAGGAGAGCGTTATGGCTGAGATTGTGGGATGCTGACTTTGAATCAAAAAAGTCTCGAGTCCCTTCCTTATTCAGCCGGAGTGTTATTCGGGACAGAATTGGATTCCATGAATACTCAGGCTACAGGTGGCAGAAGTAATCTTTTGCCAGTAAATACTCCAAGGCCTAGGACTTCTAGGTTCAGTTCATTCAGACAGCCCTTTCGGGGGAGCGTGTTTGGCAGGGGTCAGACAAATAGATCCAGGTCGGCGGGAGGCAGGAGCCACTCTCTTCGGGGTAGGTCTTCCGCCTCCTCTTTAAGCTGTCCCTCCTCAAAACTTCCGGATAAGCCAACTGCGTGACGCCCACCCTCCACTGTTGGCAGCGTCTGGTGTGCGGGGACATTTGCTGCTGTTCAAAGATCGGTGGGCAGAGTCCTCGGAGGACAGCTGAATTTGCAGGATCATGACAAGAGGTTACATGATGGACTTGGTGGGCCAAGCTCCTCGAAGGTTCTTTGGAACCAGCTTGCCTCGCCATCCACAGAAAAGATAGGCAATGCTCCATTGCGTCGCTTCGTTTCTTTCGAGGGAATTATCATTAATCTAGAACTGTCGTCCGTTCTAGATTAACTAGTTGGGTACCAACTCCTGCTTCCCCATATTCAACCCCATGGTAGCAGTGTCCCCCAGAAGGAATTGGAGAAAGAGATTTATTGTAAGTATGTAAATCCTATATTAGATGTGTGCAGCATGATATAAATATAAAGTTGATGTGGGGAACAAAGGATAGTCAAGCATTACATCTTGGCAGCAAGGTTGCAGGGTGGATTTATGATCATGATGTCGACTGAAATAGAAATGTCTGGCAGGAAGCTTCTCAGGTGGGTGGGAATATTATTAATTCTGTTTTTGACTGTTTGAGTTGGTGAGAGGACATTCAAGATGAAATGGCTGAAAAACAGTCAGTAACACGAGACAGCACATAGATCAGGAGAGGATAGATAGATAGATTTGTGTATCATCTGCATAGAAATGATACTGAAATCCAAAGGAACTTATTAGTTTTCCAAGAGAAGTGGGGTAGATAGAAAACAGGATTTAGGATTGAGCTTTGTGGTACTACCACTGATAAAGGATGTTGCTTTCCTTTAATTTTCCACCTCCCACTATACCAGTCGTGGGCTCTTAGCTTCTATTTTCCCAGAAGTAAAATGGATTTATGTTCCCAGCAATGAAATCTAGTTTAAGTGACTGATAAGTCATGCCAGCTTGGGTGGAAGTGAATTGGATTCTTAACACAGTGGAGAGAGGGTGAAAAACAGATCCAATATGGAAAAGAAATTGGACAGGTACGGGAGTCAGACAGAGATTGAAAGCATAAACTTAGGAGGGACTAAACGAGAAAATGACAGAAGATAGAAAATTACAATGGTAATTAAAGATTCATTGGTAAAAAAAAAGTTACCCTCCATTTTGGGAACCTATCACCTGGGGCAATTTCCCCCTTGAATTCTGTCCTATGAGACCTTCCCCTAATCCTGAAACTGTTTTCTCATGTTCTTTACCATTCCATGGCACCTTTGTCGCTTGTAACACTGTCCCCTGACACATTCCCCTAGAACTCTGTACCCTGGGCCATTTTACTTGTGCCATGACCCTCCCATTGAACCCTGTCTCCTGGCAACCTCTCCTCTCTTCTATAAGACTTGTTTAAAATAAAAATAAGATAAACACCAAATTTATGGAGTTTATTTTTATGGTAACTATTTCATTAACACTGAAAAAACATTTTGTTTGCATGAAAATATGTATTATAAACAGAGTTCCGAAAAAAAAGTTCAACCTGAAAACTGGAAACCCTAATTCTAGCTTCTGAGCTATTATTCATAATATACTGGAAAGAAGAACTCTGGTACAATCGTCTTATATTTCAGTAGATTTCACTAAATGTCCAGTGGCAACATCTAACACTGATTGGCAAGGAGAAGTGTCAATGGAAGAGAGTTATGATTGGACCATGATATTGAATTTATTTCTGAGGTAACCATAATTGACTAGATTTCCCAGAAGCACGGTAGGAGAAGTTGGCAAATATGCAGTGGATCTATATACAAGTAATGTGCTGGTGAAGTGCTGAATAAATTAAGCTGATAAATACTGCAACATAATCAAAAGTAAGTTATAAATAGGCACAGTCATTTATTTAAAAAAAAGTAAAAGCATTTTTCCAGTATGACTTATCCCTTAAACTAGACAAATTTGCCAGTTAACATTTTCTGAACTGTGCTCCTAATGATGAAAGAACATTGAAGCAGTGATAAGCAGACAGTTCAATGAACAAACAAGGAGTATGAGAACGCTGTGTAAGATGTGATGGGAAAATGTCAACCTTTAAAAATACATTCATAATATTGCACTAAAATGTCTGTGTCCCTACTTAAACTCTGCACATTAATCAGTCACTTGCGAGTCAGAAAGATTGAGATCCTTTGAGGCTATCAGTTCGGTCTGGTGAAATGTACAAATAAAAGGGAGTAACAATAACTAGAGCAGGCCAGTGGGGAACTTTGCATATGTATGAACATTAATTAGTTTTTAATTTTACGCAAAAATATAATAAAACAATATTTAAATGGGGTTGCTGTCTTCTCACAGTGGAGACATGAAACAAAGGCATAGGCATCCATAAATGGATACTCCCATTGTGTGTAGGTGACTGTTCCACTTTAACCCCTTCACTGCTAAGGATGAGTTGAGTTGCTAAGGATGAGTTGGACTCGTATAGTTACATAAAAAGGTGCTTTGCACTGAAGGAGTTTATTGTAATAAAATAATATTCCTTATTTCCCACCAGCATTTATTGCTGGTTAGGGCCAGGAGTGGGTGCCACATATGAAGTAATAGTGCATGATTAATCAACTGCACTACAGAAAAAATCGAATGTATGGGATGGGGAAGATATGGCACCTACACAATCAAGGATACCCATCTCCCACCATGGCTTCAATAAACTTCGGGGCATCCACATTTGAAAGAGGAGAGTCCCAAAGGGATGGTTTAACAGCCTTACTGGGTAGATGTGTCTTCCTCTAGCTCCTGGGGTAGAGTTTCCCTGTATAAGCCAATGCCGCTTTAAATGTCCCCTGCAGAGTCGCCGATTTCCAGTGACTTGCAGAAATCGGAGCTTCATACATTTACCGCCTGGAGCTTATCCCTCAAGTCTACAACCATCAAGGAAATCCCCATTCTTAATAGACACAAATCTATTCTAAATACCCCCAGGAACGTAAGCAGCGCAATTTGATCCCACAACGCTCCACAGTTTTCCATCTAAGCCAGACTTTCAACGACTAGCCTATTCACCACCAAAATCCTGGCACTCGAATACATGGAAGCTGGCACTTGGCTGCAATCAAGTTTGGCTATCTCTTGGTTCAGACACTTTGGCTCCCAACTTACCAATTAAGGAAAGTCTTCCAACAATCCATAACGTCGCAGACCACCCTGTACTGAATTCGCACCAAAGCGTTTCACCCCCAACTCTACACCCTTTGCTGTCCTGTATTGGGCCCCGGAGAGCCTATACCTACTCTGCATATTCCGAATTACTCGCCAATCCAAGGTACCCGCTCCATCTAGTCGGCGTTGCGCTTTTTCACTTGTCAGCCTATGTTGAAGACCTCGCTAACACAATTGGTCGCCCTCCCCAACAACTGCCAGATAGCCAGAATGAGGCTACCATGGCTGCTTCCCTCTCGACCATTGCCCTAATGGATCGTTTTCATAAATAAACCCCCAGGGGTATCACCCTCTCAATACTGCTCCCTGAACTAGACCCCTAGTTTCCAACCATTGCATAAGGAGGCACACCATTTTGCCATTCCAGTCAGGTAATGCAAATACAAAGTAAAGTAGATTTTGAAGTAGATTTAATCTGCAGGACATCTGCTGTTAAGGCATCCTGCTGTCCTACATAGCGCCAACATGATTTATCCATTACAAGGTTCCCTTTCTCCCTGAAAAGTGTGCTGACAGTAAAGAGGTAAGCATCACTGTCCTCACGGAATTTTATATGAAATACCCCTTATATTAATTCAAAGATTAGAAATTAACTACAAGTCTTATCAGCCTATTATTGCAGCAGACCCTTTTACAAAAGGATTGTGTGCTGATCTTGCACAACACATAGGGCTAGATTTACTAAGCTGCGGGTTTGAAAAAGTGGGGATGTTGCCTATAGCAACCAATCAGATTCTAGCTGTCATTTTGTAGAAGGTACAAAAAAGGTAGAATCTGATTGGTTGCTATAGGCAACATCCCCACTTTTTCAAACCCGCAGCTTAGTAAATCTAGCCCTTAGTGTTCACACACAACATTGCAGCTATCTACATAACTGATGATTATTGTAACCTATTAGCAGTTTCGGACCTTAAATTCTCTAATTGCAATTCTAAACCCTCTCCCTAAACCATAGTAACATAGTTGATGATGTTGAAAAAAGATACCAGTCCATCAAGTTCAACCTATTTTGGATCTCCTGCGATCCTGCACTTATATTTGAAATTGATCCAGAGTAAGCAACTGCCAATCTGTTTCAATTGTGAAAATCCCCCCAGACTCAATATTGCAGTCCTATTTTTACCCTATATCCCCTACTATCCTTCATTTTAATTAACGGTCGTATCCCTGGATACACTTTTCCACTAAAAATTTGTCTAACCCTTCCTTAAACATATCTATTGAATCTGCCATCACAACCTTCCCTGGCAGTGAATTACATATCTTGACTGCCCTTACTGTAAAGAACCCCTTCCTTTGCTGGTTGTGAAATTTCCTCTCCTCTAACCTTAGGGGGTGACCACGTGTCCTGTGTATAGTCCTTGGGGTAAAAAGTTCCCATGAAGGTTCTCTGTATTGACCCCTAATGTATTTGTACATAGAAATCATATCTCTCCTTAGGCGCTTCTTTTCTAAAGTAAACATGCCTAAACTGGCTAACCTTTCCTCATAACTTAATGACTCCATACCCTTTATGAACCCTTTCTAGTTCCAAATTATCTTTTTTATAGAGTGGTGCCCAGAACTGTACTGCATATTCAAGATGAGGTCTTACCAACGATTTATACAGTGGCAAATTTACACCGTCTTCCCTTGCATCTATGCCCCTTATTATGCATGCCATTACTTTGTTTGCCCTTACAGCTGCTGCTTGACATTGAGCAATATTGCTAAGTCTACTGTCTATGAGCACTCCCAAATCCTTTTCCATTATAGATTCTCCTAAATTAATTCCATTTAATTTATAGATTGCGTTCTTGTTTTTGATCCCTAAATGCATAACCTTACATTTATCAATGTTAAACCTCATATTCCATTTGGCCGCCCAATCCTCCAGTTTATTTAAGTCCC